>NC_081558.1:48067907-48291030 GCF_022355385.1 Mustela nigripes
TTTTTTTTTTTCTTTTTTCTCTCTTCCTTTTTGAACCTCTTTTTATCCCCTTTCTCCCCACTCACGATTTTGGATCTCTTCTAATTTGGTTAAAGCATATTTTCCTGGGGTTGTTGCCACCCTTTTAGTATTTTACTTGCCCCTTCATTTACTCTTATCTGGACAAAATGACAAGACGTAAAAATTCAACACAAAAAAAAGAACAAGAGGCAGTACCGAAGGCTAGGGACCTAATCAATACAGACATCGGTAATATGTCAGATCTAGAGTTCAGAATGACAATTCTCAAGGTTCTAGCCGGGCTCGAAAAAGGCATGGAAGATATTAGAGAAACCCTCTCGAGAGATATAAAAGCCCTTTCTGGAGAAATAAAAGAACTAAAATCTAACCAAGGTGAAATCAAAAAAGCTATTAATGAGGTGCAATCAAAAATGGAGGCTCTAACTGCTAGGATCAATGAGGCAGAAGAAAGAATTAGTGATATAGAAGACCAAATGACAGAGAATAAAGAAGCTGAGCAAAAGAGGGACAAACAGCTACTGGACCACGAGGGGAGAATTCGAGAGATAAGTGACACCATAAGACGAAACAACATTAGAATAATTGGGATTCCAGAAGAAGAAGAAAGTGAGAGGGGAGCAGAAGGTATACTGGAGAGAATTATTGGGGAGAATTTCCCCAATATGGCAAAGGGAACGAGCATCAAAATTCAGGAGGTTCAGAGAATGCCCCTCAAAATCAATAAGAATAGGCCCACACCCCGTCACCTAATAGTAAAATTTACAAGTCTCAATGACAAAGAGAAAATCCTGAAAGCAGCCCGGGAAAAGAAGTCTGTAACATACAATGGTAAAAATATTAGATTGGCAGCTGACTTATCCACAGAGACCTGGCAGGCCAGAAAGAGCTGGCATGATATTTTCAGAGCACTAAACGAGAAAAACATGCAGCCAAGAATACTATATCCAGCTAGGCTATCATTGAAAATAGAAGGAGAGATTAAAAGCTTCCAGGACAAACAACAACTGAAAGAATTTGCAAATACCAAACCAGCTCTACAGGAAATATTGAAAGGGGTCCTCTAAGCAAAGAGAGAGCCTACAAGTGGTAGATCAGAAAGGAACAGAGACCATATACAGTAACAGTCACCTTACAGGCAATACAATGGCACTAAATTCATATCTCTCAATAGTTACCCTGAATGTGAATGGGCTAAATGCCCCTGTCAAAAGACACAGGGTATCAGAATGGATAAAAAAACAAAACCCATCTATATGTTGCCTCCAAGAAACACATTTTAAGCCCGAAGACACCTCCAGATTTAAAGTGAGGGGGTGGAAAAGAATTTACCATGCTAATGGACATCAGAAGAAAGCAGGAGTGGCAATCCTTATATCAGATCAATTAGATTTTAAGCCAAAGACTATAATAAGAGATGAGGAAGGACACTATATCATACTCAAAGGGTCTGTCCAACAAGAAGATTTAACAATTTTAAATATCTATGCCCCCAACGTGGGAGCAGCCAACTATATAAACCAATTAATAACAAAATCAAAGAAACACATCAACAATAATACAATGATAGTAGGGGACTTTAACACTCCCCTCACTGAAATGGACAGGTATTCCAAGCAAAAGATCAGCAAGGAAATAAAGGCCTTAAATGACACACTGGACCAGATGGACATCACAGATATATTCAGAATATTTCATCCCAAAGCAACAGAATACACATTCTTCTCTAGTGCACATGGAACATTCTCCAGAATAGATCACATCCTCGGTCCTAAATCAGGACTCAACCGGTATCAAAAGATTGGGATCATTCCCTGCCTATTTTCAGACCACAATGCTCTAAAGCTAGAACTCAACCACAAAAGGAAGTTTGGAAAGAACCCAAATACATGGAGACTAAACAGTATCCTTCTAAAGAATGAATGGGTCAACCGGGAAATTAAAGAAGAATTGAAAAAAATCATGGAAACAAATGATAATGAAAATACAACGGTTCAAAATCTGTGGGACACAACAAAGGCAGTCCTGAGAGGAAAATATATAGCGGTACAAGCCTTTCTCAAGAAACAAGAAGGTCTCAGGTACACAACCTAACCCTACACCTAAAGAAGCTGGAGAAAGAACAAGAAAGAAACCCTAAGCCCAGCAGGAGAAGAGAAATCATAAAGATCAGAGCAGAAATCAATGAAATAGAAACCAAAAAAACAATAGAACAAATCAACGAAACTAGGAGCTGGTTCTTTGAACGAATTAATAAAATTGATAAACCCCTGGCCCGACTTATCAAAAAGAAAAGAGAAAGGACCCAAATAAATAAAATCATGAATGAAAGAGGAGAGATCACAACTAACACCAAAGAAATACAAACTATTATAAGAACATACTATGAGCAACTCTACGGCAATAAATTTGACAATCTGGAAGAAATGGATGCATTCCTAGAAACATATAAACTACCACAACTGAGCCAGGAAGAAATAGAAAGCCTGAACAGACCCATAACCAGTAAGGAGATTGAAACAGTCATTAAAAATCTCCAAACAAACAAAAGCCCAGGGCCAGACAGCTTCCCGGGGGAATTCTACCAAACATTTAAAGAAGAACTAATTCCTATTCTCCTGAAACTGTTCCAAAAAATAGAAATGGAAGGAAAACTTCCAAACTCATTTTATGAGGCCAGCATCACCTTGATCCCAAAACCAGACAAGGATCCCACCAAAAAAGAGAGCTATAGACCAATATCCTTGATGAACACAGATGCGAAAATACTCAACAAAATACTAGCCAATAGGATTCAACAGTACATTAAAAAGATTATTCACCACGACCAAGTGGGATTTATTCCAGGGCTGCAAGGTTGGTTCAACATCCGCAAATCAGTCAATGTGATACAACACATCAATAAAAGAAAGAACAAGAACCATATGATACTCTCAATAGATGCTGAAAAAGCATTTGACAAAGTACAACATCCCTTCCTGATCAAAACTCTTCAAAGTGTAGGGATAGAGGGCACATACCTCAATATCATCAAAGCCATCTATGAAAAACCCACCGCAAATATCATTCTCAATGGAGAAAAACTGAAAGCTTTTCCGCTAAGGTCAGGAACACGGCAGGGATGTCCATTATCACCACTGCTATTCAACATCGTACTAGAGGTCCTAGCCTCAGCAATCAGACAACAAAAGGAAATTAAAGGCATCCAAATCGGCAAAGAAGAAGTCAAATTATCACTCTTCGCAGATGATATGATACTATATGTGGAAAACCCAAAAGACTCCACTCCAAAACTGCTAGAACTTATACAGGAATTCAGTAAAGTGTCAGGATATAAAATCAATGCACAGAAATCAGTTGCATTTCTCTACACCAACAGCAAGACAGAAGAAAGAGATATTAAGGAGTCAATCCCATTTACAATTGCATCCAAAACCATAAGATACCTAGGAATAAACCTAACCAAAGAGACACAGAATCTATACTCAGAAAACTATAAAGTACTCATGAAAGAAATTGAGGAAGACACAAAGAAATGGAAAAATGTTCCATGCTCCTGGATTGGAAGAATAAATATTGTGAAAATGTCTATGCTACCTAAAGCAATCTACACATTTAATGCAATTCCTATCAAAGTACCATCCATCTTTTTCAAAGAAATGGAACAAATAATTCTAAAATTTATATGGAACCAGAAAAGACCTCGAATAGCCAAAGGGATATTGAAAAAGAAAGCCAACGTTGGTGGCATCACAATTCCGGACTTCAAGCTCTATTACAAAGCTGTCATCATCAAGACAGCATGGTACTGGCACAAAAACAGACACATAGATCAATGGAACAGAATAGAGAGCCCAGAAATAGACCCTCAACTCTATGGTCAACTAATCTTCGACAAAGCAGGAAAGAATGTCCAATGGAAAAAAGACAGCCTTTTTAATAAATGGTGCTGGGAAAATTGGACAGCCACATGCAGAAAAATGAAATTGGACCATTTCCTTACACCACACACGAAAATAGACTCCAAATGGATGAAGGACCTCAATGTTCGAAAGGAATCCATCAAAATCCTTGAGGAGAACACGGGCAGCAACCTCTTCGACCTCTGCCGCAGCAACATCTTCCTAGGAACAACGCAAAAGGCAAGGGAAGCAAGGGAAAAAATGAACTACTGGGATTTCATCAAGATCAAAAGCTTTTGCACAGCAAAGGAAACAGTTAACAAAATCAAAAGACAACTGACAGAATGGGAGAAGATATTTGCAAACGACATATCAGATAAAGGACTAGTGTCCAGAATCTATAAAGAACTTAGCAAACTCAACACCCAAAGAACAAATAATCCAATCAAGAAATGGGCAGAGGACATGAACAGACATTTCTGCAAAGAAGACATCCAGATGGCCAACAGACACATGAAAAAGTGCTCCATATCACTCGGCATCAGGGAAATACAAATCAAAACCACAATGAGATATCACCTCACACCAGTCAGAATGGCTAAAATCAACAAGTCAGGAAATGACAGATGCTGGCGAGGATGCGGAGAAAGGGGAACCCTCCTACACTGTTGGTGGGAATGCAAGCTGGTGCAGCCACTCTGGAAAACAGCATGGAGGTTCCTCAAAATGTTGAAAATAGAACTGCCCTATGACCCAGCAATTGCACTATTGGGTATTTACCCTAAAGATACAAATGTAGTGATCCAAAGGGGCACGTGCACCCGAATGTTTATAGCAGCAATGTCCACAATAGCCAAACTATGGAAAGAACCTAGATGTCCATCAACAGATGAATGGATCAAGAAGATGTGGTATATATACACAATGGAATACTATGCAGCCATCAAAAGAAATGAAATCTTGCCATTTGCAACAACATGGATGGAACTAGAGCGTATCATGCTTAGTGAAATAAGTCAAGCAGAGAAAGACAACTATCATATGATCTCCCTGATATGAGGAAGTGGTGATGCAACATGGAGGCTTAAGTGGGTAGAAGAAGAATAAATAAAACAAGATGGGATTGGGAGGGAGACAAACCATAAGTGACTCTTAATCTCACAAAACAAACTGAGGGTTGCCGGGGGGGAGGGGGTTTGGGAGAAGGGGGTGGGATTATGGACATTGGGGAGGGTATGTGATTTGGTGAGTGCTGTGAAGTGTGTAAACCTGGTGATTCACAGACCTGTACCCCTGGGGATAAAAATATATGTTTATAAAAAATAAAAAATTAAAAAAAAAAATCGATGAAAATAAGATTTACTGCCCTTCCTCTATATTCCAGTGTGTAGCTTTTACATGAAATTGCACTGACGTTTTACTGATGACGATATTCAGCAGATGTTTCAAAATAATTCTTGATTTTGAGTTGATGAGTTGGATTATTGTTTTATATAGGAATACTTTGAAAATCTAGTTCAGAAATATCATTTTTGAATAAAGTCTTCTATTTAATTGACCGATTTTGCCTGCTATTGGCCTGAGGTCACTGAAATAGAAAAGTGCCCATGACCTCAAGCACTGACTCACCTACTATATGCCAAGCACTATGCATTTATGAGGAGAGGTGAAGATGCAGAGAAGAGAGCTGATAGTTAATGAGAGCAAGACAAAGCAGGAGGTGGTCGAATCGATGGGATATACTGATTCAGCTCTTAAGCAGTTTTCATAAGCATGATGTTTGACGCTGCTATGGTTAGAAATTCTTACAAGAATACCCCCCACGTCCTTTCTGAAAGAGATCTAATCTTCAAATATGTTGTAATGCAACTGAAGGTAAATTATTTCCAGCTTTATGAGAAATGGAATATATTTAACAGTTGGCTGTCTTTTTGAGAAACTGATATTAGATGGTTTGTAAAGTCACAATCTTGTCCAAATTCACTAGGAAAAGCATAGATGCGTCCCAAGTTTCAGTTCTGTGAGTTGAATGTTACACATATCTGGGTTTAGGAGCCCAAAGATTTGTGGGTTTAACTCAGTATCTGGTAGGAAGAGCTCTTCTGTTTGAAGCTATAAACAAGTGAGCAAAGCTGGCAATGTCTGCCTGGGGTATGTCAAGGAAGATCAACTCAGAAGTTAGGGTTGTTTCTGCATTGCGGGAGGGGTTGGGAACGTGGTCTCAGGAAACACACCAAATGTTGAGTGAGGGGAAGAAACATATAGTGAAGTGAAAACCAGACTAGAAGTCAGGGGAGCTGAGTTCAAGGGCCAGCTCCACCAACTATGTTGGGAAGAAAACCAGCCAGGATGTCAAATTCTTTGTTTTTGAGAAGGTGATAACAGTATCTGACTTATATGGGTCTTGTGAGCACCAAAAAGAAAAGTGTGTATGTATGTGTGTGTGCATAAATATACAAATGTATACATATAAGCACACACATGTGACTCTATATACACATGTACATTCAGCTGCCTTGCCACGGCTCAGTAATTTTCTTCCCCTTTCTGCGAATTATAACTTGCTCATTTATCAAAGAATAATACTCGCCTTACCTCCCTCCCTCACAAAACTGCCTATGATAAATTTCTTACATAAATACAAGACACTGAAAAAGATGTTTGTTGTATTTTTTGTTTTCTGTCGATGCTTTAAAATTTCTCTGTCTAGGGCACTAGCTTGGTACGGGGAGGGTACAGTTCACAGTGAATTGCCTGCCCTCAAGAAGGTCATAACCTGCTCCAGCAGTGCTCCCTGTTAATCAGAGTTTTTCAGCACCATGAGGATGAAGTACCCATCTAGGATGACAGCATCCTTTAGGTCACATCCGCAAAGAGCTTTAGATCCTTTATGATCTGATCTTAAGCAACTTGTCCAGCCTTTTCTTGCCTTGTACTTGACCCACAAGACTAGTCTGCCAAGCACATTGCCTAGTTTAATTTCTGAGGCTATCCTGACCTTTCTGGCCTTGAAATCTTTCCTTACATTTTGTCATCCACCTCTGATTCACATTGTGGATCCTGCCCTTCAAAAGAGTTTACGTTGGACTTCCTTCTTTGTAAGGAATTTTCATCTACATTCTTTTTTATTTAGAAATAACTCTCCTTCCTTTGACTATATGTCATGACTTTATGGGTCCTGAGGGCTTCCTCTTCTGTGAACTGCCTGCATGACCTTTATACCATTTTGTTTCCTTTATTTTGCTTATTTTTTACTTGTAGAGTCGGCTCTCAATTCCCATTCCCCAAAAGACTGCCAGAAAAACCTGTTGATCAAGCAAAGTAAATGTATTAGACCTGACTGTCAAGGGAAGATCACATGTTGACAGAGAATTAGTTAAGTCTTAGAAGGCAGATTTCAGAGGTTATGGGGTTTTAGGATCTGCCCTGAGCAATTTTAAAGCAAGTCTTGCAAGATGAGGAACTGCTCAGAACGGGGCTGACTTTAAGACATAATGGCTGTTGAGGCTCTTGAAGTGAGAATTGATAAGCAAGCTGTCTGTTTTGAAAAGGACACTCTTGCGCTCAGTTCCAAGTCTTATTTCCCAGAGCAAAGAACTAAGTTATTTTTTACTCGTCTTCAGTTTTGTTTCACACAGGGATAACAAAAATATGTTTTGTTTTGTATGACAAACCCAATAGCAATGGTCTTTGTATACTTTATCAGTGTAACTTCTATTATTTTGTTGTTGCTTTAAAAACTCTCCAAGAGGGAGTTTGGGGGAAAACAGTCAGCAGGTTCATGTCATGATCTATTTGAAAGAATGTGAGTCTTGAGCAAGAACAGGACTTCGAATAAACCTGAGGGTATGGTCATCCTGGGAAGCAGAACTTATTATTTCAGAAAAAGGCAGCAAAGGGATGAAACTGGGCTGGACCCCCAGGGGAAAGTAGATCAGTGGGAGGGGAAGAGCAGATGGGGGTCCAAAACAGAGGGGACTTGAGCGGGCCACCTTGGCTCTGATTAAAAGGTAACCCTCAAATGGGGCAGAATATAAACAGTGCCAGCTAGGATTTCTATTGACCTTCAAGTGCTTTCCTGTTTGGCCAAAAATAAGATAGCTTCTTTCTGGTGATGGCCAGCTTGCAGGATGTCAGTCTTATACCCGTTAACCCAAACCACTCAGGGATACAATTTATACCAGCCTGAAAGGATGGTTATGAGAAATGTGGAAGGACCTACATGAGAACCTTAACATAGTACACTAGCTTATAAATATTGTTTGGGATAAGCTGGTAATTATTTCTGGAACTTTCACAATAAATGTCTCTGAACTTCTGCTAAAATATTTCTGGCATTATTAAACATTTCATTAAACTGAATTTATTCTTAGTGATTAAACATGTAACATCACAACTTTTAAAATACTGGAGACGAGGGCTCTTGGGTGGTTCAGTGGGTTAAAGCCTCTGCCTTCAGCTCAGGTCATGATGCTCGGGTCCTGGGACCCTGCTTCCCCCCTCTCTCTCTGCCTGCCTCTCTGTCTACTTGTGATCTCTGTCTGTCAAATAAATAAATAAATCTTTAAATTAAATAAAATACTGGAGACCACCAGTGCTTTAATATGTGTAAGGCTGTGCAAACTTCAGGATAAAGCTGCTTCTGCCATCTTCAAGCATATTTGTCAGGTTTTTTTTTTTTTAAGTTTATACATTGATTGGAGAAGTTATAGAGACTTTTCTTATCTTTGCAGTCTCAGGTTTCAGCATATCTACTCACTTAAAAATTGCATATCCACTCACAAAATTATACAGTTCATGGTCATTACATTTCCTTAAAATGTTATGCGAAATTCAGGCATATTATCTATGAATCCAAAGTGCTCTTGTCAGTACATGTCAAATTGTATTCTGTAGACTTTAACTACTTACTTTAAGTTTTAATACTTCTTATATAACTTATATTTATGAAATGAAATAGGGGAAATATTTCAGAAACATATTTGAAATAATAATCCAAAAATATTTCTACCCTTTTAGGCAACTAATTCAGGTAATGGAAAAATATCCCATGATTGCAAATGAATTCCTGAAAAATATAGGAAAAATATGCCATAGCCAAGGAGAACTTTGTTAATTAAAATTTTCTTGGTCTTATACTAGAGAAACATTGTAAAAATTGGGACACCGAACCCAAAAGAAACACAGTTTTTATCTGAACACCAACATTCAATCAAGAGATTCTCAATGTTGCTAACAACATAATAATAAAATGGCATAATTCATAAAATACTTTTATCCTATTAGAATACTGTTTCCTCCTATTAAGATTTCAATGAAAAAAAATATCTTGCCACAAATATTTAAAGATCATTCTTTAAATAGAGTGAATAGAGTAAGGAGATTCCCATTCACCCTAACTACCCTTTAGGAAACCAGTTCATCGAAGGGGGTCTACCAGAAGCTGTGGAGAAAGAACATTCCATAAGACTCTAGGCCTCTGGCCTAGGTTACAAGGTCTATAATATTTTTAACAAACCATTTTCAACATGAACTGCCAACTGGAATGATTCCCTGGGAATAATAGCTTTAAAAAATATTGATATCTAGGTCTCAAACCCAAAGAATCTCATTTATTTCACTTGGTGGACAGACTAAACAACTAGGACTTAAAAAATAAAACAAAACAAAGCAAAACAAACAAAAAACTCTGGTTGATTCCAATTGGCAGAGAAGGCCAGTAACAACTGTTTAAATGGTTTATAATGATCAGATTTGATGAGACCATTCCACATGCTATTGTTTCTATTTTTCACTAAAACCTATGTTGAAGCAGAATGTTAAACTTAAAATTATAACATATAAATAGGTATAACAATGTTTAAAATTTATTGAGACTTCTAATGTGTCAGGCACAGTCCTGTAGGCTTTACTTGTATTACCTCAAGTCATCCTCTCAGGAACCCTATTATGTGGTGACTATCTGCAAGTTACAAATTTAAAAAAAAAAAAAAAAAAAAGTAAGGTTCAGAGAGATTAAGTGACTTCTGCAGAGTCACCCAGCTAATAAATTGTGGAACTTGGCTTTGAACCCAGAAATTTTTATTTCATTTTAAATTCAAGTCAGAAAACACTGTCTGGTCTAAAACCATGTGTAAGCCAAATATTATTAGATAGTGCCCAACAAATAGCAGGACTTGCTGGCCGGTAAAAACAGGATCCTCATCTTTCTAAAAACAAACTTGTCTCTCATGAGAATTCCTGTGCTTGAACAAGTCCTGTTATCCATCATCTAATACCCAGAAGGCTCACTGAGGCATGTATATCTACTTGAATGCTGGTTTAGAAGGTGAGCATGATGAATAATCAGCATTGACTACATGGCAGCAAATATTAATCAGTGCCTTCCATAATGCCTCCTAAGAGACTTTGTTACTAGTTTTCTAAGTACTTAGATTTCAGAAAGGGAGGGCTAATCAATATTACATAAAGACAATGCCACCAATATGTCCTTGTCTTAATGAAACATCTAAGTAGATATGCATTAAATCATGCTTGATGATGTGAAAAATAATGTCATTCCCATTTGGTAGGACAGGTTTCAGAGAAGTGAGAATAGATTCAGTTTGTCTGTATCTGTGTTCATTTCACTGGCCTGTTCTTTTACTGTCTATTCTCTCTGCTTCTGCTACTTCTCTTGATTCTCTGCAAAGTTCAGCTTTTCCTACAGGTGCATCTTAACTCTTTTACCTCTTTATATCTGAGGCTTAACCCAAAGGAGAAGGTGGGAGGTGTTTCCATCCTCATTAGTTACAATGTGTATAAACCTGGACTCAAGGTTAATTTTTCATTCTGAAGACTGTATTGTAATCTTCGACCACTTTTATGAAGTTGGGACAAAACTGAGTTTATCTTTTTAATGGCCAGTGACTCTGGACAGAGAAAAATAAGATTTTCCCTTTCTATGTGTGGTCTTGGTATAATATTAGAACAGAGGGGTTAGTCGTTCTGCAGGGGCCTGAAGAGTAAGTATGATGAATCTTCAAGAAAAATCCCCTGTCATGTCATGAGGCCCAGATTTCAGCGTCTTTTGGTTGGGAAAGATACGGATTATGACCACCAGACGTCAGCCAAATAGCCCAGAGATGATGAATTAGAGAGATGCACTTGTTTTATATGCAAATGATGAGGTCAGCCTGGGTCTTAGTCATTGATAGGAATGGAGGAAATCACAGCAAGCCAACTGCATGTTGTTATTCCTGATCAGTGGACCTTTGTCCAAACTCTTCCAGAAAAGCAAATATTGCTTCAGTTTACATAGCACAGGATCTTTGGGTCAGATCTATGCATTTGTAACTTTGCAAATCTCCTTGAAAAATAATGAAAAAAAAATACTGATTTAAGATGCATTGCCATCTGAACCTTCATAGAAGGGACTCATATCCCGGGAGGTAGTTAGGCATGTGAAAGAGGCTACCAAATGAACGTCTGGTTATTTTCGGAAGCAGTTGTATGAGAGTATAAAGTGTACCATACAAGGGGTCACAAGGTAGGGGACCCTAGCCAAGGTACTTTACTTCTCTGAGCTTTAGTCATCAGAGCTAAGCAGACTCCTCATAATCTGCTTTCAGCAGATTACCTTACAAAAGAGCAAAGGAGAAAAATGCTTTACAACCTTAGTATTTTATTTTCCTTAATAACTAATGAACTTCACAAGGTGATAATTTGTCTATGAAAAGTATCAGCACTGTCACAAGATAGAGCAGTATTAACCTAGTCAGCTAATCCAAAAAAGCCATTTATGAATTCAAAAGACCAAGTATTAAATGCAAGTGCTTGGCCTCTGGGTACCACCTTTCTTCTCTCTCCTCTTTGAGAGGTACTCTTTATATAGAAAGAAAAACTAGCTGAGGAGGAAGGGAGTTCTGGATTTCATCTAGTACTGTTTTTAATTTATTTGTATCTGTACATCTATCTCTGAGTTTACAGGACCCTCTGAGTCTTTAAACATTAAGCCAGTGTGTCGGGTAGATTATTGCCAAGGCTCCTTTCTGCTTCAAAGGTTGGATTTAAACCAGAATGCTTTCAGGTGAAAAACTCGCATGACAACATGAAACATTCCACTCATCTTCTCTCTCTAGTCTTCCAAAAATATTTCAATAAAATACCAGGAAAATTCTGCTAGAACATTTTGATGGAGGTCCCCTTCAATTCTGCATGAACATAATGATAGTTTCATTTAACTTACGGGTTAAAAAGTTGCTTTGTTTCCTAGAAATTTGCTTAAAGAAGCTGTGTTCACTAACCCTATGGGGGGAAATATGAATACTTGTGACCCACATTTGAGGCTTTTTCCTTAGACAACACAGGCAGTCATTCATTCAGGAGCCTTCTTGCTTTGTAGGATATTAATTTATTGTCCACATGCCCAGCTCCATGCAGTATAAAACGTGGTGCCAGAATTGGTCTTTTTAAATCATAGCATTAATCAGGCAAATGATACACATTTTTCACTTTCCTTTCTCTTGACTCTAACATTAGCCACATAATGGGGAATGATATTGCTACTTCGTATGTTTCCCAAAGTACCGGAAGTTTCTATTTATGGAATTTCCCACTAATAATATATACTATAGGGAGATTATCACCTGAACACCTTCCCAGGGGCCTTTGCAACACAAGTAGCCAGAACATTTCAGTTTTAAACCTAAACACTTCACAAAACAGGATAACTATAACCTGAGAGAAAAGAGAATACCTTTCTTTGATTTCATAACACAGGCAGGACTCAGTGTTTCTCCAGACATGATCTGTGCTCCTCCAGCGACAGAAATTCCAGGCATAGTTGTTAAAAATTCAGATTTCTGGCCCTTATCCCAGATGCAAAATCAAAATATTTGAGAAAAGAGACTAGAAAATATAATTTTATTTTTAAAAATATTTTATTTATTTATTTGACACATAGAGAGAGATCACAAGTAAGCGGAGAGGCAGGCAGAGAGAGAGGAGGAAGCAGGCTCCCTGCTGAGCAGAGAGCCTGATGCGGGACTCGATTCCAGGACCCTGAGATGATGACCTGAGCCGAAGGCTGAGGCTTAACCCCCTGATCCACCCAGGAGCCCAAAAAAGATCATTTTAAACAATGCCCAGGTAGCTCGCAGAATAGTGACGCTGCTGAGAGAAGAAAAATAGGAAAGAAAGATCATGAATCTGCACTAAAGCCCAATAAAGAAGAAAACCCAGAGAAAATCTGGCCATCTCTGTGGCTACTGCCATGAGCATAGCTTAATCCCCTCACCCTCCTCTGTAAAATGGGCAGAAGGTCTTTAGAAGGGCAAAAGGATCTCTACAGATTTGCAGTGCTTTTCGCATCTTTCATGTTGCCTCAGTGCTATCAGGCATTTTCAGAGTGTTCTAGCTTTTCTTCATCAAGACTCTTACTTCTCTGATGTGAAGTCCTGTTAGTCTTACTCCTGTTTCATAATGGAGAGAACAGAGGATGAGGGAAGTCAGGTGACTTGCTAGAATTTTCAGCTTTAGTTTCAGAGCATAAACCAAACCCTTGTTTTATGGATCCAAATCTTGTTTTGTAGAATTCAACCAGACTTGGGGATTCAGTATAAGGCTTATGTTTCGGGGGCATTACATATTCAAATTTTATTTTACCACAGAATTTTAAGTTAGTTTTCCTTATAGATGTCCACTTCCCAAACTAGAGTTCTAGGTTTTCAGATTATTGTAGGTGGATCTATGTTGAGAGAGAAGAAGGATGATCATGAGAACTTGGTCCATCAGCCCAAGAATCCATAATACAGTATTAAGAAGGATATCTGAATTAAATGCTTGGTACACATGCATATGATTATCTGGAAGTTGTATTTATGAAAATATGGTAGGAATGTTAAATATGTAGAATAATTCCTGTAACTTCTGTGCTCTTTTTTTTTTTTTTTTTTAAAGATCTTATTTTTTAAAGTAATCTCTTTTCCCAACATGGGCCTCAAACTTTTAACCCCAAGATCAAGAGTCCCGTACCAACTGAGCCAGCCAGGCACTGCTTCTGTGCTCATTCTTGATTGACAAAATGGGGGTAGGCATTTTGAATGTTAGGTTGTAAATGATAGAAACTGAGTTTAAAGAAACTTAAGTAAAGATGGAGATTTATTGGCTCACATCACTTAAACATCCCTGATTAATTGGCCTCAGATATGCCTGGTTCCAGGAGCTCCCAGAATGGAATCAGAAATCTTTCCCTTGTTTCTAGTTTCCTTTGCTATTTCTCCTGGTAGTATAAGGAAAGCCGTGTCAGCAAGTCAGGCTGATACTCTCCTGCTTGACAAATTGAAAGGAAAGAGAAAATTCTCATTCTCATTATTTCTAGGACTATCCCTAGCCATACCTTGCCAGGAGGATGGAAATATGCAGTAACAAGATCTAGATCAAACATCCACTCCTGTGAGCAGAAAGCAGGGACAACCTAGACTACCCACACTTAGAGAGGAAGAAGAAGGGGTGGTTTATGTCAGGAGGTCAGAGATTCCAGATGACCATGGCAAGGGACAAGGGCCTCTGGTATAGAGTCAATGATTGTTCAATATTAGCTTGCCATCTTTAGTATTATCATCATGATTATACTAAAAACACAGTAACCAATGCTACCACAAGTATTACTTTTAGTGTTCTGCTTATATCTTTCGTATAGAAATGTCATTTTAGTGAGAGGTTGGAAAGGATAAGGTTTGGGAGTTGGTTTGTGGATGATAGCTATACTTGGACTGCCGTAATAAGGTCTTCCCCCAGTTGGACAAATTATTACTAGATCTGAAGTCATGTTTGTCTTTCAAACCTAGTCTGTCTAGACAGGACTGAAGATTGGCTGGAATTTATGACATTCGGATTCTCTACCTCTTTCCAAATATTTTCTATAATATGAACTCTGGTACATGAAAAGTGTTAGGTTTATGCCAAGAGGATAGAGAAAAAGAGAACATGTAAATGCTTAGACAGCTTCCATGTTTCTGAAACCTTTCCTTTCCTTTTTTTTTTTTAAGTACCACTATTGCATTACAAAATTGGTATACTTACTTTTTCTCTTTTCAGATGAGGAAACCTCAGAAAGGTCTTGCCTTGGTTCACTCACTCAGCTACCACGCATTGAGCTTATCCTAAATGGTAAGCAGGAAACCAGAACTACCGACTGGGGTTTTCCACATACACTCCTCCCTGCTAATCCATGGAACACCCAAGGTAAATACATGTGTATCCTGACACCCAGAAATCTGCTCCTTTTCCCACATCACACTGCCATGAAGAACAAAATTTAGAGACTATTACATGTTAATGAGAATCACTATATTCCTCCCTTGGGAGGTTAGCTCTGTTTATAGCACTTTCTGACAGTTTCCCATAGGCACAAGTTTCTACATTAATCTCCTTAACAAATTGGTTTCAGTTGATTTCTGTGTTTGTTTGTTTCTTTCATCAGGAAACTAATACAGAAAATTAGTCAACAAACGTGTTGTTGAGCTATCAACTCTCTTATTGCTAGGTGGAGAACCTATCAGGTAGTATATCCCATGGAAATCACATAGGAAAGAGGGCAGCGAAAAGCCCTTGTTTCTGACAGTAGCTGTCCAAAAAGCACGATCAGTTATTAAAAATGTGTCTGCAAAAATAGCACATGCTATAAAAGGATTGCTGGGACTTTTCCTATACCTAGTGTGGGAAATAATTCATAAGATAAGTGTTGTTCTTATGCTATCCCATGCTTGGAATATTAATAATACCTAAAGCTGTGTGCCTGGCTCTGTGCTATTTTTCATGTCTTGGTTTGTTTATCTCCACAGGAATCCTATGCATTAGATACTATACTCATCTTGTGAGCTTCATGCCACCTTGCAGATGAGGAAATTAGTGCATATACAGGGTGCATCATTAATTCATGGTCTCGTTTACTAATTATGCAGCAGATCTGGGGATCAAATCCAGAAAGTTTGTGTCTAGAGCCTGAGCACATCAACCATCCCACAGCTTGCCCCTCTGCCTGAAAAATGGGATGTTTCTACTGTGGTGTCAGTTTCTGCAGCCTTAGTTACATGCAATATTTTAAGCTTTCTTATACTGTGTTAAAATGTTTCACATTAACAAAGGAGGTAAAAGGTAGAGTGTTAGTTTCTTTAAATAGAATTTAAAAGAAACATATTTGGCCGTGATGTTTATCTTAAATGATGTATCTTTTCTGGGCTATAGTTGAGGATTCTGAGAAGCTTTGGTTGAGTTTTAATTTAGGAAGAAGTTGGGTGAGTTCAGCAACTGCTCAATCATTTCATTATTGATTCAGCAACTACCTGGGGAGCTTCTACTCTATTATGCATAAATCTTGGTCATGACTGGGGACACAAAGAATCCTAAGTCCTTAAGAAGCTGAAAGTCAGTGAGAAAGTGACAAGGGCTTACCTACCTCATAGAGATACCAGCAAGTACCCACTGGGCCAAGTTTGCAGTCTCCCTGGGTTTAGCAGAGGAGTCATATTTGCCTTACCTTGAAATCTGAACAAGTTACTCTAAAAGAAAAAATCATTACTGAGGAGGGAGAAGCTAATACAGACGTGTGAAGGTGTTAAGGTTTTTGTTTTTTGTTTTTATTGTTATTTTGTTTTGTTTTTAAGATGGTAATATCAGGGGCACCTGGGTGGCTCAGTGGGTTAAAGCCTCTGCCTTCGGCTCAGGTCATGGTCTCAGGGTCCTGGGATGGAGCCCCACATCAGGCTCTCTCCTCAGCAGGGAGCCTGCTTCCCTCTCTCTCTCTCTCTGCCGGTCTCTCTGCCTACTTGTGATCTCTGTCTATAAAATAAATAAGTAGAATCTTCAAAAAAAAAAAAAAGATGGTAATAGCAGTGCTTGGCTGAGGAGTAAGCCTGAGGTTTATGTTTTTTTGTTTTTTGTTTTTGTTTTTTTTCCAGTATCCTAAAATCAGCCCACACAGAGCTAGAGACCAGAGTAAAATTGAGGCTAGGAGTTCGTGGTGTCTATTAATGCCCCATTTTAGAAAGCTTTTGTTGAGAGAAAATTAATTCCCACCTTGTGACAGACAAAGAATAGTGAAAATAAAGGCATGTTTAACTAATAGTGAAAAAGTACTGAACAGGAATTCAGTCACTTACTCTTCCCCTCACTAAGGATAAATGTGTTTGTTGTGTGCTGTGATTGCTTTCGATCTGAAGAGAGTAAATTGTCATTTGAGTGTTCATTCCTTGGATCATTAAAAATGTTATTAAATGTTATTTCATGTTATTAAAAACTTAAGGAGAGCAAAAGGGCATTTGTATGTTGGGTTCAGGGAAGAAAACATATCTGCTGAGGGGTTCCTTGGTCTGTCTGTCAAATGGTCATGTTTACAGCTAGCCACCCTCTTCTTTGGTCTCCCATCTTGACAAAGGGCCTCTGGAAATGGTAAATAGAGCCAGGGAACTGATTGGCTGTTGCGTTTTCTTTTTCTTTATTTTACCCCTGTCCCCAATACCCTGACATTCTCCAAAATTCTGCGAAGTTCCTTCATCTAGGTGCTTATAAATTCACAGCTGCTCCCAAGAACAGCTCAGCTGATGACTTGTGCAGCTTGAGCCTTTAAGTCAGCAGCTTCTCAGTTGCCTACTTTTCATCCTATACTTAGTGTCACCTCTTGGTTCATGTGACTGTCATGAGAGAAACTCATCTTCAGACAGGATGTATATGGTTTGGAGCTCATTATAAATGACAGGCCTTGCTGCTGATACCTTATGTATATTGTTCAGACCTCCAACTCAGATCTTTTTTCTTACTACCAAGATCCCTGACACTTGATTATTCATTTTCTCAAATAAGATCTCTGACTCTTGCAGCCTGAATTTCTAAATTTGTTTGGAATGACAATAAGCATACCACCATCCATGCTGTTACCAGACTTGACCTCTTGTCTGTTTTGACACAACTGCTCTTCATTGCTTATGTTCCGACAAGTCAGTGCACATCCTCCTTTGAAATATTTTATCTCATATCAGATCATGACTGCCTAGGAATGATTCCAAGTGAAAATAATGTGGCAGTTTGTTATAACTTTGTCACATATAGTGGATGTTTAAGGAAGTTGATTTAGCAAGTGAGGGATTGAAAAATGTATGGATGAATGTAAGAAACTAGTAGAAAAGAACTGGAATAAAATCAACAGTAAGAAACAAATCAAAATTGCTGGAAAAAGAGAAAAGGAAATAAAAAAACAAACAAGAAAGTGCCGTTAAAAAAATCACAGAGTAAAAAAGTGACAGTATTGATAAACCTCTGATAGGAAATTCATGCAGATATGAAAACTGGGAGTTACATTTTCTAATGTTATTGTTTGGCTAAAGTTAGGTTTTGAGTGATTTTTTTTTTAACTGATCCCCCAGGAGATTCTTATAGACACCAAAGTTTGAGACTTTTTTGGAGGTATAATTGACAGAACATTATATTAGTTTCAGGTGTACAACATAATGATTCGATATTTGTATATATTTCAAAGTGATCACCACAATAAGTCTACCTAACATCTATCGCCACACATAGTTACAATCTCTTTTTCTTTGATGACTTTTAAGATTTATTCTCTTAGTAACTTTAAAATATGCAATACGGTATTATTAACTATAGTCATCATGCTATACATTATTACATCTCCATGACTTACTTCTTTTATAATGGAAATTTGTACCTATTGACCCCCTTCATCCATTTTGCCAACCCCCCAACCTTTTCTCCATATCTTCATTAACACTTGTTATTTCTTGTCCTTCTAATACTAGCCATTCTAATAGATGTGAGGTGATATCTCATTGTGGTTTTCACTTGCATTCCCCTGATGATTAGTGATGTTGAGCATCTTTTTATGTCCCTGTTGGCCATCTGTGTATCTTCTTTTTTATTATTTTTTTTGAAAAATATCTATTCGCATCTTCTGCCCATTTTTTAGTCAGATTTTTTTTTCTGCTGTTGAGTCATATGAGTTCTTTATATAGTTTAGATATATAGATAACCCCTTACCAGTTATAAGATTTGCAAATATTTTCTTCTATTCAGCAGGTTGCCTTTTCATTTTGCTGATGATTTCCCTTGCTGTGCAGAAGCCTATTAGTTTGATATAGTCCCACTTGGGACAGTGTTGATAAATCTTTAACAGAAAATTTATCTGAATGTGAAAACTTGGGTATTCTGTTTTTTAATGTTATTGTTAGGGTAATGTTAGATATGGGGTAATTCTTGCTTTGCCTATGCCAGTGGCTTTCAAAATGCCATACATATGTTTCTGGCTTTTAGAGGGCCATGTTTTACAGTAATTTAATGGGAATTTCTACAACATAGTATCTGAGAGTTATGACAGTTGTTGGCAATATTGTCGAAGTTGTGAAGACGCAGCAAGGAAGAAAATGAAAGGGATAGTAGCTGCCTAAATGCCTCTAGAACAGCAGGGGAGAGTCCACAGTATTTGCAATGAGAACAGAAAAAAAAAAAAAAAAAAGAAGAAGAAGAAAAAGAAATCATTAGGGAATTTACATGTATTTTTCAGTTTCAAAGAGGATTAATATATGATAATAACTGAAAATTAAGGAGCTATGTGAGTGATGTTTACCTCTTAGAAAATGCATGCTACAATTGATGAATCGGAGATTGAGATATTTGTGTTACATATAGATGCTTTTCCATTTTAGATCATCATAAGATATATATATATATAATCATATGATATATCCATACAAACATGTGTTCCTAATCCCAGAATCAGGAGTTCTAAGTAATCCTGTCAATATTCTGCTCTCAATCTGCTGAATGATCTTGAGCAAATCAACTCAATATTGCTTTTCTAGACACAGTCCACATTTTTTAAACATGGTTTATGATATTTATATTGTCTGACCCACCAGCCATATAGAATTACATGTGGTTTCTGGAATATACCATTCTATCCTGTGCTGCCATGTTTTATAAACAGGAAGTGTGGGCTTTTTTTTTTTTTCTTATTTTTTATGTTGTTTTGTTTTACCTGAACCCTCTTTTTGATCTGCCTCATTAACTCCTCATTGTCTTTAAAAGCAACTTAGATATCACCAATTCTTTTAGTGCTATAGTCCTCAAACTGTAGTTGTAAACTTTGAGGATTCCAGATTAATTTAGAAAAGACAGAGGCTGGTCTCTTGGGTGACTTTATTAATGTTTAGAAACATCCTTGCCTCATGAAAGGATGGACAGGTAATACAATGTCCCATGCTGGCTGAAGAAAGACATTAATGAAGAGGTTATAAATAATCTCTTTGCCCGTTTTTCCTATGTCATACCCATTTGCCTTCCATCACCATGGCAACCTGCCTCCCAGGTTGAGCATCTCATCCTAACAAAAGAGACAGGAAGGATGAACTCTGGTAATTGCCATTTCCTGTTATTTTTGACCCCAATGAAGTCATACCCACCAATCTCAGTGTTATTTTAACTCATTGTGCTCACCACTCAACCAAAAATCCTTCAGTTTTTACAGATAGAAGAAGGATTCACTATTTTTTTTTATCATTCCTTTGAGATTTTGTGTAATTATTGTTTGTTTGTTTGTTTTGCTGGAAACACTCTTTCCCCTTTAATCTTGCCTGGACTGACTGATACAGTAGAACCTCGGAAGGTGAGATCCATAAAACTGACTTTTAAAAGCTTAAAGCTAGTGTTAAGAAAATACACAACTAGATTCCTAAGAGGAAGAAGCGGCTTGTCAAGACAAATACCTACCTCATCATGGCAGAGAGGAAAGGAGAAGTTGATTCTCTGAATTATGAGCTCATTGTTTACACCCACATCTGATGCTGGGTAACAAAATTGTTAATGAAAAGGACAGCTTTTCTTCCCATTAGAGAGATGCAAGTCAATATGTAAAGACCTCATCATCCTTTAGGATGGGAGGGAAAGAGATTTAGGAAGTGCAATAGACCTTAATTTGTGTTGCACATTAGAATCATTCTGAAGGTTATAATAATATCAATGCCTTGGTCCACATTACCAAAGATTGACTTATTTGGCCAAAAGTATGGCACGTATCAAGAATATTGTGTGTACTCAGTATGTCATATAGATTATGTAACCTTTTTGTGCCCTAGCTTCCTTGTTTGTAAAATAGTGATTATGACAATATATCTTATTGGGTAATTATAAGAAATAAAGTAATCTACATAAAGTCTTAGAATAGTGCTTGAAACAGAAAAAGTATTCTTGTAACAATGTTACACATTGTTATTCATATTATTATTAATATGTTTTCCACTTTTCCACTTGTTGAAATAATCCATTAGAGAGGGGGTTGGCATTGTAGGTTTAGTACATACTTCAGTTCAAGTTTAGTTTCATCTTTCAGAGAGAACATTAAGGGTTTTGAAAGTGGGGACATTGGCTTACTCATCCCAATACTCTAGTGCCTAGTCCAGTGTGTAAAGTGGGAGATGCTCAGTAAATAAAAATCAGACAAATGGATAGGCCAACAAACCAAGGCATATCTATCACCAAACAGTTATTTTAAATAATATCAGAATAGAACCTGGATAAGGCTGTCATTTTAGCTGGAAAGAAAGGAATCTACTAGAATCGAAACTAAGACATAGTTAAAGCTGTGTTCCAGCACCCTGTTGGGAGACATGATCAAAGGTAAGAGCTATACTGTGTTTCATGATCTTAGAAAGAAAAAGGCATTGCTGTAACATCACAGGAATGGATACGATGGTGGTACAAGTGTAAGAATAAGTAAACCCAGATAAAAAGGATGGTCTACTCTGGAATTAAATGAAAGAAAAATTCAAAAGCTGGCCAACAGATATTTTACTATAAATAAACAAATAAATAAATGTTAAAAAAACATTAGGAATGAGAGAGTTAGTACTCTACGCTTTCATAATTATGGGGAAGCAAACAGGTCAGATAGACAAAGGCCTAGCTAGACAAAAACAAAGAGCTTACTTAGTCTACTTAAAATAGGAAAACAGAGTTTTGACTTAGCAATGTGGATAACTGATAGATACAGAAAATGGCACAGAAAAAACTATAGTAAAACATTAGGAAATAATAAAATTATAATAAATAATAATATATAACTTATAATTCATATAATTATCACTATTTGAATTTTAATAATTTAATAATTTATAATAATAATAGTAAAATTCTCAGATTCGAATTCCCAGAACAAATTGGTTTAAATTCTAATCCTAACACTTTCTTAGAGTGATAGTACATTGATTCCTAATTTTTAAAATAGGAAACAGAGCAAACATTGATGCACATTATCATATTTAGTCATCATAATATGTTAACATGTTTATTTCAGTGCCTTAAATACTCTCAGTGCATAAAATCATTTCTAAGCTATTGCAAGATTTGCCTGTATTTAATGTTTTTTTCATAAAAAGATAATTTTTTGAGAATATAAAGAACCTTTCAAGGATCGAAGCTGTTCAGAACTTAAAGAGCTATTATGGGTTGTATTAACCTTATGTTTCCGACATTTGAGATATCCAAGGAAATTTGCAATAAAAAGTATTCCTGTCTCACTAACAATAAGCCTTATAATATTAATAATAAAATTTTTAGAAGTGACTTTAGACCAAGAAATACTTTCCGTACTTTATTACATGGCAAGTGGAGTAGAGGGATCATTTTAAGTAAATTATGGAATCCCTCCTCAGACATTAGAATTCTAAATATTATCTCCAACCACACGTAAGTTCTTAACAACTCAATATCACATTATACAAGGTACATAAATAAGTCTATAAAGCAGAGGCAGGGCTGTGAATCGCCAGGTTTACACACTTCATAGCACTCACCATAACACATACCCTCCCCAATGTCGAGTCATAGACCTGTACCCCTGGGGATAAAAATACATTATATGTTTATAAAAAATAAAAAATAAAAAAATATAAATTAAAAAAATTAAAAAAAAAAAAACCAGAGGCAGGGAAACTTTGTAAAACGTGTCATATAATAAATATGGCTCAGTGGGCCGTAATGTCTCAAGTACTCAATTCTGCCAATGTAGGGTGAAAGCAACTACAGGGAATGGATATGGCAGTGTTTTAATAAAACTCTATTCACAAAAACAGGCAGTCAGCATAATTTGACTATTGACCCTTATTATGAACCTGTGTGCTCTTGACAGCTAATACATCTTCTTTTTCAGACATAGAAGCCTACTTCAAGAAGAGGAGAGGTGAATTTAAAATTGAAAAACTCAAGGAGCACTGGGTGTTGAGCACAAATGATGAAACATGGAGCACTACATCAGGAACTAATGAAATATTACATGGTGACTAACATAACATAATAAAAATAAATAAATGAATAAGAAAGACTTAGCAAGCCTTTTTGTCCTAGGTCATCTGTCTAGTAAATGTATATCATGGAGCAAGAAACACAACTTTTCTGAGCCTCAGTTTTCTTTATTTAAAAAATTGTAATAATCTTTTCTGCCTTGAAATTGTTGCAGAGATCAAATGGACAGTGCAAATGAAAGAGAAAATTATAAATGGCAAGGTGCTATATAAGTCTAGATTTCTTTGGTAGCCATGGCAGCTATGGTAGTGATCTCAGCAGATATGGAAACATGACACAAAATCTCCCTGATTTCCTATATGTTCAAAGAGAAAAGAAAGAAATAACTTCATTCTGATCATATCCCTATAATGGCTTGATCATTGAGAGCGGCAGACCTTTGAGGAGATAACATTCAACAAAACAAATCCTCCCTGTAAAAAAAGAAAAAAGAATCTAATGACTTCACATAATTCTTAGGTACCAGTGTATTCAAGGATATATATATATATATATATATATATATATATATATATATCTCCTTTATTTATTTTTTCATTTTCTGTTATAAAAGGTGCTTCAAAAAAATCAAATAATCCAAGAGCTGGTGAATGAGCTGTGAGCTTTAAATTAAATCTTTCTGAGTAAATAGCTAACTACTTTCTGTTAGCAAAGCCAATTTAGTAAATTCTTTCTGAGTATATGCTTTCATGGGTATGCTTTCAAGCAAGCGTTCGGACTGCTTTCATGGGTATGATGGTTGCTATTTGGCAGAAGAAGAGAAAAGCCAAGTATATGAATTATGATGACATTCTAGGTACAGATCTTGACATTCAGGCTTGAGAAAAAAATAAAAGGAAGGCAGCCAATAGGCCATGTGAAATCAAGTCTAACAAATAATTCACTATGGAACACTTGAAGAGGAAAGCATTCCAAATATTTAGTGTTTCTAAATCAAATCTAATTTAGCTCTGGTCTTTAATTGCCAAAGATGGATCAAAGTTTAGTACCAGTTTGGTTTGTTTTTTCCTTTCTTAAATAATGTCTTTTAGCTGAAATTTATTTAGAACATTGTGATATTGTTCCATAATCCCAAAATACTTATTTTATTTTATTTTTTTTAAGAATTTATTTATTTGACAGAGAAAGATCACAAGTAGGCAAAGAGGCATGCAGAGAGAGAGAGGAGGAAGCAGGCTCCCTGTTGAGCAGAGAGCCCGATGTGGGACTCAATCCCAGGACCCTGAGATCATGACCTGAGCTGAAGGCAGTGACTTAACCCACTGAGACACCCAGCGCCCCCCAAAATACTAATTTTATTTAAGAAGATTATTAGCAATGAAAAAGAAATATAGCCTTATTTATAATAAGAAAGCATAGTTATAATAAAAACTCCATAGTGATTAAGAGGTCAGAATTTGTTGAGTTCCAATCTTAACCTTGATGCATTTACTGGCTTTGTGATGCCAGAAAGATTTTTGGGGGTGGAGGGGCAGTAAAGATTTTATTTATTTATTTGACAGAGAGAGAGAAAGATCACAAGTTGGCAGAGCAGCAGGCAGAGAGAGAAGGGGAAGCAGGATCCCTGCTGAGCAGAGAGCCTGATGTGATACAAGGCTTGACACAGGACCCTGAGTTCATGACCTGAGCCAAAGGCAGAGGCCTAACCCTCGGAGCCACCCAGGCACCCTGCTAGAAAGATTTTTAGCATTTGTAGTACTGTGCTTCCTTTCTGTATAAATATAAAACTACAGATATTTGTTGGTATATAGTAATTTCTTACAACATGTTGGATATCATTTCAATTTTTATCTCTACCTGACATTTCATGAAAAATTCAAATAGATCTATTTTCATCTACTATTATTTAAGAGTTCTAAAGAAAACAAATTCATTTTTGTTACCTCTTTTCAGACAAATAGAAACAGAAGTAGAGCAAGTTCCCTAGTGCTAGTACTTTATTTGGAAGGTGCTAACCCAGGGCAGTGAGAGTGAGATAAAAGAGAAGGGAGACAGAGGAGGATGGGAGTCAGTACCAGGTAATGTGTTATCTTCTGCCCACTACGTCATAACAACCCATACAAAATAAAAATGGAGGTCACAGGGACAGCTTCAAGGTATGTCTTAAGTGGTAGAAAGATGTCATGCCTAGCTAGGAGCAGATTATTGGAAGTGGGAGGGGAGAATAAATTGATCTGGCCATTTCCCTCATATTCCCTTTCTCACATGGGTCAGTCTTTGCTCCATGGGAAGGAAATGCCCTCTTTCAAGGCTAGTCTTCCCTAAACACCTTCCTCTTCCAAATTATTTTGATGAAATTCCAAGTATCATCTTCTACCATTTGTAAACATTTTAGTTACCTCTCTAAAGTTAAGACTATTTTTAAAATTTACTTTGAATATATCTGGTTCTGGCTATGCAAAAATATTATATAAGAACAACTATAAAATCTGAACACAATATATAAAATAACTGTTTAAAATCATTGAAAAGCAATTAACATGGAAGGAAAGAACATTTATTCCAGACATTTTTCTGAGGGTATATTGCAAACCATAGTATAGAACCCAAGGAAGAGCAGCAGTTATAATGAGTTTGAAGTTCAAGGCTGTTAGAGTTGCTAAGAACAGAGGAAATAACAGAGGAGGACTAATACCCTCATACTCATTACCATTAAGCTAGTATTTTATTCTTAATTACGTATGTTCCAGAATATGGGTCTAAGAAATCCAGTAACAAAATCAAGAAAACCCAACAGTTCATGATGCTGAAGAGTACTGAGCAGAGACTTGCAACTGGTGTGCAGTGCTAGGGAAAGAGTTTGGAATCCAAGCTCCATCAAAGCATAAAAGCAATGGCAAAAACACAGGCACTTAATTTAGAGCCAAGAAAGACCACACCCTAGAGTAAAGACCCCAGTCTCAGAGGGAGACTCATACCCTAAATTTAAGTACAAAACTGATTTGGAACAGAACTAATTAGCCTAACACCAAGCTTTATATAGGACCAGACTAGTCCAATGATGCTCTATATGTTTCCAGAAGAAAACATAACAACTTGGGATGGATTGTGTCCTCTAGAGCTTCTTTAATTTTTATTTTCCGCTTCTGACAACCAATATAAATATATGAGGCATGATAAGAAAAAGAATGAAATGATTGAAAACTGAGAGAATAGGTAACAGAACTAGAACTACAGATGGTTCAGATATTGGTGTCAATAGACGAACATCTTTTTAAAAAAAATGTCTATGATTGATATAAGCAAGAACATATATCAACAAGTAAACTAAAGAGAGCTCTTTTTATTTTAAAAAGAGAGCATTTTAGAACTAAGGAATTATAATATCAGGAATGAGGTGTCATTGGATGGGTTGAGATAACAAGATACTGATTCTTACAGAGAATCAGTGAACTGAAAGAGAGGTCAGCAGAAGGTATCCAAACTGAAAGAAAAATAACGAAATAATGGGGAAAATATATATGCACAGACACACACATACATATTTGAATCTGTTGTTCAAAAAGACTGCAGAAAATGGAGCAGTTGCAGTATATGTAGAGATATTAGTTAAGAATTTTCTAAAACACATGAAAGACATCAAATTATTTTCAAGATAATCTGTGAATCCCAAGCAAAGATAAATGTAGAGAAAAGCATACTGAAATTTATACTAGCACAAGAACAAACTTCTGAAAATTACTTAGATGTCAATGACCATGTCTGACACATACATGACTTTCAATAATTATTTATCAAACCAATAACTAGATTCAATTCTGTGACATTCTCCTACAAAATAAGAGAGGGAAGAGGGGGAGGAGAGGCAGGAGGAGAGTCAGGTTTTTGCATTCTTTGGCTCTGAAAGGAGACTAAATCCGCTTCTGTGGTACAAGTTTGGGCCCATGGAGGCAATGTAGATGTTTTGTACAAGAAGAGAGGTGACAGAGCTATTATTGGAGGGGACTGAAGTAGCCCTCAAGGTAAATCTTTAAGTCTGGGAATACAGAGAGTACTGTTGTCTTGGGAAGTGGAAGGGCCTGTGCCCTTTTTACTCATGATGTCCCTCTTCCCAAGACTTCTGCACTGAACAATGAGGAAGTGCATGCCATCTACAGAGCTGCTCTGTATCAAGCAGACCATGACAGTTTGGTCAGAGTATCTTGATGGTCACAAGGAGCCCCCAGCCAAAGGCACTTCCTCTTTGTTTCCTTGAGCTGTAAGTATGGAGAATGGTTGCAAGTCAAGTAAGGAAGCAGATGGCATCAAAATTAATGAAAAGAAATAATGACTATCTACTTATACTCTTACAGCATGAGCTCTGCAATATTTATTAAATTTCAAAAAAAAACCAGTAAAATATGTTCACAGTACAATACTTTCCATAAAGAAAGGTGAGGGAATATAAGGTTTGCATTTTGTTAGGGTGAGGGGTGGTATTTATAAATAGATAACTTACTAGCTTCGTCGTTGGAGGGACAATGAGGGAAAAATGAAGCAGGAGAAGGATAAAGAGTGTGCTGTGATTTTGGATATAGGGGTCGAAGAAAGCTCTCTAAGGTTGTGGCATTAGAGCAGCCCCCTGGACTGAGGTGTCTAACAGGGTATTTCTGGACCAAGGCCTCCTGGGTATATTTAGGGTTCAGTGAGGGAAGGGAATAAGCAAAGGGTCAAGTGGAAAAAGATGAGGTTGGAAAGATAGCCGTGGATCAGATCACTTAGGGCCTCATGGGTCAGGGCAAACATTTGCATTTTATTCTAAATGTGATTGGAACCATCCATTGGAGGGTTTTGAGCAGGACAGGGACATGAACTAATTCAAGTTATGAAAAGATCCCTCTGGCTTCTGAATAGAAAAGAATCCACAATGCCTATGGCTGTAAGCAGTGCCCCAGACTGGAAGCTACTGCAGTTTCCACAGGGGACATGATGCTGGCTCCAGATGAGAGGCCCTCGTTGAAGTCAAGGTGTCATACAGTTGCGCCTTGAAGATGGAGCTGATGAAGTGCGGTGTGAGAAAAGAAGGACCAAAGAGGAAACCATTGTTCAAATTATTGATTTATTTATCTACCTATCTAGTTGTTTATTTTGCTGGAGGTAAGATAGCTGGGTAAATGCAGATTTCTTTTATTGAGATGGGAGCAGGAGCGCAGGAGAAGCAAGAATGAAAAAATCAAGGATAACAAGGAAAACAATATTCATTTTGTTTATTCATACTGAGTATCATTCTGCAAGAAAAAAAAAAACACAACTCCAATGAGGTGGTTTGTCTTGTTTTGTTTTGTTTGCTGTTTTTTTTTTTTTTTTTTTGGTCTGAAAGTACTGTGACAATATAACCCTTTTATTGTAATTATGTAACATTTTGAAAAATATACAGCCTTCTCAATGCTACACAATTTTTAAAAGTTGTTAATTAGCTCATTCTACCACTGTCTGACAGCCTTTTTCAACTTCTCTCAATTTCTCTAGCAAGTTTTAAAAGTTGAATAGTGTAAGTTCTTTAAAGCATTTCAATAAGACATTCAGGGCAGGCTTTTATTTTTGGAAAATTATTGCCCTATTTAAAAAAAAAGAATGAAAGCAGTAGTTTAAATTATTTTCATTTGTTTGCACTGTTTGTTTTTAGATGACTTATCAGAAATATTGCATCTGCATCCTTGGATAAGGTATTTTTCAGTTCAGTTTGATAGTCTAAAAGCAATTAGAAGCATTCACAGAAACACAAATTCAGCTCTTCCCTACCCCATACACATGTGTATTGACTGTAAAGTCCTCACTGTCCTCCAAAATGGTTATATTTCCTTTTAACCTGGTTTGAAAACCTATTTTAAGTTACAGCCCTCTCAAGATTTTCTGCGAAGAATGGAATTGAAGTATTGATCAGGAAAGAGATATCATAATACTAAGGTGACAAATGACCTCAAGGTGTGTAACTTAACACAATAGTATTAACAATTCTCTAATAAATAACTCTCTGATAAAAAGCCTGTTTCAGTTCCTGGAAATTCCTGGACAATTTCCTTTTGTGTGGTTACTTGAGAATCTATGTTTTTCCATGCTATGTTTCCTCCATCTCAACACAAACTCCTCCAAACCCTGTTGACAGGAAGATAGAGAGATTGCAAATACCTGTTGTACCAGCTATTACTTACTGTGGCCTGAAAGTGACAACTATCTCTTCTGCTTATAATTCACTGTCCGCACAAATCCTAGTGACTAATACACAGCAATCCCTTGTTTTTCTCACCATACTCAATTTGAACAGGACTTGAAAGGACTTGAAGGGACTGTCTATGCAATGTGAGCCCAAGCTAGAGAATCCACTCCCAACATAGCTCACATCCATGGCTTACAAGGGTATGTATGTTCAATGCTACCAACCAGAGTATCTCTTTACATGGACCTCTCCACACATGGACTTCCCTACAGCATGGCAGGCAGGTTCCAAGAATCAGTACTTCAAAGGACAGAAAATGAATGCTGCATTGTCTTAAGACTTGGATGCAAAGCTGACAAGGTATGACTTCTATGCTACTCCATTAGGCACAGTGATTATGCAGATCTCCCAGAGCCAAGAAAGAGGATATAAGCCCCAATTCTTTTGCTTTTTATTTTTTTATTAACATACAGTGTCCATAACCCAACCACCCTATCCCTCCCCCCCACCCCCTCCCCCCGCATCCCTCAGTTTGTTTCCTGATATTAAGAGTCTCTTATGGTTTGTCTCCCTCCCTGGTCCTAACTTGTTTCATTTTTTTCCCTTCCCTACTCCCCACAACCCCCTGCCCTGCCTCTCAAATTCCTCATTTCAGAGAGATCATATGATAATTATCTTTCTTTGATTAACTTATTTCAGTTAGCATAATACCCTCTAGTTCCATCTACATTATTGCAAATGGCAAGATTTTTTTTTGATGGCTGCCTAGTATTCCATTATATATATATATATATGTATGTATGTATATATATGTGTGTGTGTGTGTATCACATCTTCTTTATCAATTCATCTATGGATGGACATCTAGATTCTTTCCATAGTTTGGCTATTTGGATGCACGTGCCCCTTTGGATCACTACATTTGTATCTTTAGGGTAAATACCCAGTAGTGCAATTGCTGGATCATAGGGTAGCTCTATTTTCAACTTTGTGAGGAAACTCTATACTGTTTTCCAGAGTGGCTGCATCAGCTTGCATTCCCACCAACAGTGTAGGAGGGTTCCCCTTTCTTCACATCCTCATCAACATCTGTCATTTCCTGACTTGTTAATTTTAGCCATTCTGACTGGTGTGAGGTGGTATCTCACTGTGGTTTTGATTTGTATTTTACTGATGTTGAGTGATGTTGAGCACTTTTTCATGTGTCTGCTAGCCATTTGAATGTCTTCTTTGCAGAAATGTCTGTTCATGTCTTGCGCATTTCTTGATTGGATTATTTGTTCTTTGGGTGTTGAGTTTGCTAAGTTCTTTATAGATTTTGGATACTAGCCTTTTTTTATCTGATAGGTCATTTGCAAATATCTTCTCCCATTCTGTCAGTTGTCTTTTGGTTTTGTTGAGTATTTCCTTTGCTGTGCAAAAGCTTTTGATCTTGGTGAAGTCCCAATAGTTCACTTTTGCCCTTGCTTCCCTTGCCTTTTGGCAATGTTTCTAGGAGGAAGTTGCTGTGGCTGAGGTCAAAGAGGTGGCTGCCTGTGTTCTTCTCAAGGATTTTGATGAATTCCTGTCTCCCATTGAGGTATTTCATCCACTTGGAGTCTATTTTTGTGTGTGGTGTAAGGAAATGGTCCAGTTTTATTCTTCTGTGTGTAGCCCCCAATTCTTAGTGAGCAGAAAGTCAAATGCATCACCACAATAAATGTATATTTCAAGAAGAGTTTTCATGTCTCTAGAGACAAGGATGATTCAAGATGATTACATGAGACCCCTTTTATTTGATGTGCATTTATTAAGCAGCTGTTAAACATAAAACCATTTGCCAAATTTTTTAATAAAGACCTATTCAGTCATGAAAATAACACTTCTGTAAATACCTTCTGGAAATACTAGAGACAAAGAAACTTTTGGTGGGGGTGGGAATAGTGCATTAGGAATCATCAAATAAGCCTCCAGGAGAAAGTGGCACTTAACATAAATGAAAAAAAATGTTTGAGATTCAAGAAACTAAAGTCAAGTGTGAAGTATTTCATTTGGAATGAATATGTAAATAAAGAATAAAATTGGTAAAATGGGTTCAAGTTAACTAATGGGAATGAGTCAGATCTGACAATCATTTAAAACACATAATGTTTATACCAGAGTTAAAAAATGGAGATATACTTTGGAGAGACTCACATGGTAGATTAAAGATATTTTCCTTGATTTACTTTGTTGACTTTGTAAATTTTCAAATGATTTTGAAGAATATATGGATGAAAGTGATAACACTAAGAAAAAGTTGCCTCTCTTGTGGGGAGGCCTAATTTCTTCTCATCCCTTTAGCTCTGACTGATGTTACATTGCAACCTCTATTTTTGGAAGTTTGCTTGTTTTCCCCGGTATGCTCAGAGCTGAGTCTTCTTGCTAGAATGAAGAATTTCAACTTTGATTCTAAAGAAGAGTAAAATTCCTACTAAATATTTAAATAAATCCTTGTATTCTTGATTTGATGAAATTATAAATATGTGTCATACATTAGAATAGCTTATCTTACATATTTTTGTCTGTTTAAAGAAATGACTCAACAAAGTTATTTATAAGATTCATATGGTTTATAGAAAAGAAATGCAGTGTTTCCTTGGTCATTGTCTCTTTAGAAGCTGACAAAGTATGTAGATGATGAATTTGCATTGTTAATTTTTTTCTGCCCCCTGAAATCTAAATTCAAACTCAACTGACTTATTATCTTCTCTCAGTCATCATAAAGACATCTTCACTTTTTTTTTTTTTAAGATTTTATTTATATATTTGACAGACAGAGATCACAAGTAGGCAGAGAGGCAGGCAGAGAGAGAGAGAGGAGGAAGCAGGTTTCCTGCTGAGCAGAGAGCCTGATGTGGGGCTCGATTCCAGGACCCTGAGATCATGACCTGAGCTGAAGGCAGAGGCTTAACCCACTGAGCCACTCAGGCGCCCCAAGGCATCTTCACTTAACGTGTCCAAAATCACGGCCAAGATCTTTGACTAAACTTTGGTTCTTTTTCAGGATAGTAAGGTTTAAATGGTAGCCATTTTTGGTTACCCCCCCAAACAGATGTCTATGTTTCAATCTCCAGAACCCATGAATGAAAGCATATTTGGAAAATTTGCAGATGTAATTAATTGAAGGATCTAGAGATGAGATCATACAGGATTATCTGGCCCAATCTAGATAATCCAATGACAAGTGACTTCATAAAACATCAGAAGGTGAAAAGACAGGGGCACCTGCATGGCTCAGTCAGTTAACCATCTACCTTCATCTCAGGTCATGATCCCGGGGTCATGGGATCAAGCCCTGCATCGGGCTCCCTACTCAGCAGAGAGTCTGCTTCTCCTTCTTCCTCTGCCTGCTGCTCTGCCTACTTGTGCTCCCTCTTTGTCAAATAAATAAAATCTTAAAAAAAAAAAAAAAAAAACACGTTTTATTTTAAAAAAAAAAAAAAAAAGGAGAGGAAAAGACTGTGAAGATGGGAGGCAAAATTATAATTGTGCTAGCACAAGCCAAGGAATACCTGGAGTCACCAGAAACAAGAAAGGATTCTCTCCTAGAGACTTTGCAGGGAGTGTTCCTGACACCTTGATTTTGGAACTCTGGTCTCCAGAACTATGAGAAAGTAAATTTCTGTTACTTTAAGGTAACAGATTTTGATTATTAGATTTTGATTATTTGTTATCACAGTCCTAGGATATTAATACACCCTGCCATTCCTATCTCAGTAAATGTCCCAAGTAGTCAAAATGTGTACACTGCCTAACACACATCCCCTTATATAATGTAGTACAATGTAGTGCAGCACTAAGTCCTTTTGATTTACCTTCTATATAGCTTTAGATCTGTCCACTTTTCTCTGTCTCCACAGTTAATGAACTGGACCTCACACCTGGAATACGACAGTAGTTTCATAAGTGATTACTCGACTCTGCTGTCTAGCCCTACCAGGTTTTTCTGCACACAGCAGGGTTACTTGTCTGAAAAACAGATTTGACCACGCCATCCTCCTTGTCCCTATGGAAGCCGTCAATAATCTGTTGCATTTTAGGAGCAAAACAAAACTCCTTACTGTAGTCTACAATATTTGGCTTGAACTTGCCTTTAATTTTTTTTCTAGTTTTGTTGCTTTTTCATCAGTAGACTTTTTTGGGGGGGCAGTTTTAGGTTTATAGAAAAATTAGTCAGAAAGTATAGAGACTTAGTTACTATATACCCTTTTGTGCCTCCCAAACCTGCACATAATTTCCTCTATTACTGACATCTTAGGGTAGAACACTTTTCACAATTGAAGCAATAGTGGTACATTATTATTAACATTATTATTAAGTGAAGTCCATAGTTTATATTAGGGTTTGATTTTTGTGTTACACAGTTCTGTGAATTTTGACAAATGTATGATGTCATGTATCCACAATTATAGTATCATACAGAATAGTTTTACTGTACACCTACTGATTCCTCCCCTCTCTGAACCCCTGGCAACCACTGATCTCTACTGTATTCATAGTTTTGTTTTTCCCTGATTATCATATACTTGGAATTATACAGTATGTAGTTTTTTTTAAAGATTGATTTCTTTCACTTAGAAATATGTTTGCCTGTGTGTTTGTACATGTGTTTATATATATGATTTGATAGCTTATTTCACTTTACTGCTGAATAACTTTCCATTAGAGGATGTACCAAAGTTGATTTATTCATTCACCTATTGAGAACATCTTGATTGCTTCCAACTGGGGGCAAATATGAATAAATTTTTTTCGATTCAAAACTATATAATGTTTCTGTTTAAAGTTATGCAATACTTAGCATCCTTATTAATAGATGCTCTATATCTGTGCAAGAGAAGTTAATATAGGCACCCCAGGGAAGTTCCCCACATTGCCATGCCAATCCAACCCTAGAGCCTTAAAATCACAGAGCTCACAAATAAATACATCACCTTAGTTTGGCATGATCAGTAATTGGATTTTTTTCCCTAAGTTGAATATATGTGCAATGTGACTTCCCTTTTAAAGGTTAATGGAGTTTTGCTTTTTTTACCAAAACCCCATCAATAATTTGGAGTATGTTTTATTTGTAGATTTAATGCATTAAAATTCTCAATTTCTATATGAGTGTGCATGTTTATCTATATGTGTGGGGATTTGTTTTCCCCTCAGGCATTTTTTGAGAGCTGTAAACATTCCCTACTACTGAAAGGAAGTCTTAAATAGCAATGATTGGAGATTTATTAAGTAGAAAAATGATTAACATCAATCAGGCTTAATATATGCAGTTGAATAACCCAATTTCTTCCCTTTAATTAGCAAAGTATAAAGGAAACATCTCCAAAGTAGAGTGGTTAGTATGTATGTAAATTTAGGAGATTTTCTTCCTCATTAGAGTGGGGAAGAGATTTTTCAGCAAAAGTTAATCATGGATTTGGTTCCATTGTGTTGACTTTGCCTACTGGCTCTTAAAAGGTTGGGGCTGCAGAACCAAATAATGTCTAACATTACATGTAAGCCAAATGATTTGTGACATTGTTCTTACTTTCTCTGTGGGAGGTACGCAGAGATTTATTTGGTGAGACCTAAATAGAATACTCATGTTGAACTGTGGGCTCAAAAGTTGGTTCATAATGCCCTTCCTATTCCCCGCCCCCTTATCTTCCAAAGCCTTAGAAATTACAAAACTAAACTACCTTATTTCTAGATCTTTATTTCTTAACTCACTTCTTATAACAGGTTGTTATGATCACACTTGCTATAAAATGTTACGCTTGAAATGCAGAATAATGTTCCCATGCACATCATTATTCCAATGATCAAATGTCAACCTAAATTATGTTGGCACAAGATAAAGTCAGGAAGCAGATGAGTTTTGGTATTTTCTTTTCCTAAAATAATTCTATAACTTCAGATGCCGATTATCTTTTGACAGTGTTGCTTATTTATTATTTATATCAATGAAACAGAGTAGAGATGGTTGAAAATCCGTTGAGTGGTAGTACGTTGGGCTTTTTTCCTACCTTTGCTTATATTCATATGAGCAGATTAGGACTGAAACAAAGGTCTGAAGATACTTTTAATCTTTTCAACAAAATGAAGGCTGAAGAAAAAGCTCCGTGTCTGGTGCTCTTTGCTTTGATCTGAAGACTAAAGCTGTCTCCTTTTTGTGGGTCACTGCAGCTATTCATGCAATTTCATTAACAATAATGACACTTTTTCTGATACTGTTTCTTTCATCTAAACGTCTCAGAAGATTTTACAAGCAGGAGTTTTTGAATTTTACACGAAGTACTTTATTGTAAAACTTGGGATTCTGTATTCATTCTACAGTCAGCTACTACTAGAGGGGATGAGGATGAGAATTCGGGGAAGGGGTCCTCATGATGTACCCCCATCAGGGAATCTCAAACTCTCAGGGGTCCTTGAAGTCCCTGTCAGTGACCTTTGTTACTTTCCAGTCTTGCATCTTTTTCCCCCTCATCTTCCTTCATCTTTTCCTTTACTTACAAATTTTAAACATGTATACAAAATAAATGCAAACAAAGATAAAAATCTTGGGGTGTCTGGGTGGCTCAATAGGTTGTGTCTGCCCTTGGCTTAGGTTGTGCTACCTGAGTCCTGGGATGGAGCCTGCTTTTCCCTCTCCCTCTGCACCTCACCCTCCTATGCTCTCTCTTGCTACCTCTCTCTCTCTGTCAAAAAAAATAAAGAAAATTTTAAAAAAGATAAAAATCACATGAAATTCAAATTATGCCAATAATTAAATGTGATAGATGATCTTATTTGGCTGAAAAAAATTGCCCATGTTGAGGATAATAGAAATATAGAAACTCAAGTCTGTTTTGGTACTTAATTTATTTTTGTGTTCTATCTTAAACAGTGGTGTCGCTTGTCTACATAATGGGTTGAATAGAACATTATGAATAACTTTAAGGTTCTGTTAGCTAGGTTGAGGATGGATATGCATACTCATATTTAACCCAAACTCTGCCACTGACCAGTACTTAAGTACCACTTGATACTGATAGGTAATAATTCTGTACAGTGCTCTTATTTAATTGAAGATATGGTTAATGTTAAGGGCTATTAAAATTCAAATTAAATTAATGCCCAGTCTAATTAATGAGTGAATTAGAGACAGAAAATTTCTTCTTTGTGTATTTGATACCACATTTTTAAAAATTAATAATCTGTAGTAAGTTGGTACAGAGCTAAAACCAATTCAGTATATCTACTGCTATGTGAATATATACTCAGCATACCTAACTATTGTGGTTTGACTCCATTTTCCCATTGCTTTTCCTTGTTTCAAATTACGATGACATAAAGTCCACTGTAAACATAAATGCAAAGATAAGCTGTATGTGGCCATTGAGACCAGGGATTAATTCATTTTTGTGAAGGGCCGGGTAATAAGTATTTTAGGCTTTGAAGGTGATATAGCTGTCTTGTAACTTAACACAGTTTTGCCATGATAGCCCCAAAGCAACCACAGACAGTATACTTTAAAAAATGGTTATGACTATGTTCTACCTAAACTTACTGACCTGTGGCTATAGTTTGCAAGCCTCTAATCTAGATATCATGGTATTCAATATGATACCAACTGAACATGTATCTTGACATTGCATTTAATTTAATTAAAATAAATATTATTTTTGTTTCTCTGTTGTTCTTTTTTAAAGATTATTTATTTTAGAGAGAGAGAGAGAGTCAGAGAGCACATGAGCATGGAGAGTAGGGGCAGAGGGAGGGGAGAAAGACTCTTAGGCAGACTCTGTGCTGAGCACAGAGCCCAAGAAGGGGTTTGAACTCATGACCCTGAGATGGGTACCTGAGCCAAAACCAAGAGTTGGATGCCTATCGGACTATGCCACTCAGGCCTCCCCTGTTTCACAGTGTTTCACCATATTTCAAATGCTTAAGAATCACATATTCTAGTGGCTACCACATTGGAACAATGCAAATAAAGAATATTTCCATATATGATATTTCTATTTTTACAGAAATTTCTGTTGGATCACACTGATTAAGGATTTCAAACAGGCTTATATGGCTGTCTCTAGTTATCATTGAACTGATGATATAAAATATAAGAACGCATGTCTGATAGAACTCATGAACTCCTAAAACACTTTCTCAGACCTCAGAGAGGCAAACTAACTGATTTTAGAAACATTTAGATAGTAAAATGAATTGTCCTGACTCTGGTAATACATTTTTGATCATAGGGAAGTCTGAGTCTCTGTCATCTTACCTCTTCTGTGGGAAATAGAATACCTTCCAGTTTACCATCATGTGGCTTTGAAGAAGGATTTAACACTCGGAGGCTACTGGCAAATATTTTAGGACAAGTAGAAACATATGACAATAAGAATACATTTGGGGAAGCAAATTAATGTGATCACTAAGATTATGGGAAGAGAGAATTGGGAATTCAGATCCTGGTTTTGCCATTTTTCATGTGAATTTCAGCCAGATTCTGGTCTCTAAAACCACTATTTGCTCAGCATTAATCCCCTAAAGTTATTGTGAAGATCAAATAAGATAATTAAAGCTACTTAACACAGTACCTGGTTCATAGTAAGTTCTCAGTAAATGATAGCTCTTACTGCTGTATACTGAAGAAGGGAGGAGAAAACATCACAACATTAGGCATAAAGACTTCCTGCCACAGTGGAAATATCCAAATGTAGAAGCACATTACAAAAAGTAAAGGTAAGGAAGAAAGATAGGCTAGAAACAGAGAAAAACAAGGAAGGAAGAAAATAGAATTTTAAATGTACACTGCATGGAGGAAATGGATATATGATTGTTGGCTAATGAAAATTGTACCAACTTCATGAGGAAGGGATAAAAAATGAGGGGTCGGTTAAATGAGACAAAGTTCCTGGAAATGACTTCATGTATTAAGTGCTATCCAAACATAATAGATTATTACAGTTTCCCTAGACATGAGCTGCTCTGGGTACCTGCACCTCTGGAGGTCATTGGGTGAAATGAGTTTGCTGATTTCAAGATCATTTCCCTCTGCTCCATGAATTGGACATACCTAGAGACTGGGTGGTAAAATTATACAATGGAATGGAGCCCCCTCTCTTTGCTTGCTAGTCAGAGGGTGACCAACTGTCCCAGTTTGCTCAGGACTGAGGGGCTTCCTGGGACGTAAGGATTTTTATGGTTAAAATGGGACACTTCTGGGCAAACAGGATTGGATGATCTCACTAGTAGCTGTCAAGTTTCTAGAAGGAAGAATGCTTTGCTTAGGTCTTGATATATCAGGGCAATTCATGTTAATGATGCTTCTGAGTATACTACTTTCCTCCCAATATATGGTCAGAATACTGGGGAGAATTAGGCAACTGCCCATACCAGTTAAAGAATCCTGACCTTAGAATGAGTAAGTTGATTCATTCTCTATAAATGCTACAATCCCTGGAGGTTAAATTTTGAAAAATATCTTAGAAGTTATCTAACCCTGCAATTTTAAACCCTCAAGAAATAATGGCATTGTTTTGTAAACAAAAGCTCTGGTGAGAATATTTTATAGAAAAAGATTTTAAAAATGAGTTAAAGGTCCCTGAACCTTATCTATTCTTGCTTCTCTTGTCCTTTTCATACCCTTCAGAATGCATTTTAAGAAATTAAAGGGATTACCAGGAGCACAGTTGGAAAACCACTGATCTACTACTTCAATCCTGTCATATTACAAACAGCACAACAGACCTCAAGATATTACTCAATGTTGTTTTGTCAGCAAATACACATCAGAGCAGGAAATCAAGCACAGGACTTATATAACACAGAATTCAAAATTTTGTCAGGACCACTGGTGCTCCACCTTGGTTAACTGTTGGGATTATCTGGGGTACTTTAAAAAATCACAGATGCTTGGGTTTTATCCCAAGAGATTTTGAATCATACCATGGGTTGTACCCTGGGCATACAGATGTTTAAGTTCTCCAAAGTTACTCTAACTCAAACCATGGTTGAAAACCACTGCCCGAGGCTGAGAGGCTGAGGAATAGTACCACACAAGACACACACACACACACACACACACACACACACAGGGAATGCACGTTGACACTGAGGTCAGGAAATGTGGGTTTGATTTCAGCTCTATCAGTGATTGGCCTATGACTTCTAACAAATCCTTAAGTCTGTGCCTCATGAGATATTGGTCAGTTGGTTTCCAAACTTTTCAAAGCCATGGAAACTTTCAAGTGAAAATTTTGTGGGCACCTGATACCGCATGCACATTAAAGCAGAATTGCTTTGGTTCAATAGGTAAAGATCCAGGAGGCTCAACATTCTTTCTGGAGACTACTAGAAGCTATTGAGGCACATGTTTAGAAGTTTCCATGCTCTAAGGAACCCACATGGCATTATTATTGCTAACATTATGTTTTGTTCATAATTATTTCTTAATTGGATAAAGTTGAATACTTTTTAGGAGGTTTGCTTTTACCTGATCTCATGTGACCTAAGCCACAAGCAAGGTCTATTTTTGTTGTCCGATAATAAGGGAGTGTTAACCTGAAATCAGTTTTACTGATGAATAAAGTTGTTTCCTTCTCACTGGGCAACAGAAATGCTATGATAGAATTGCTCCAATGTTTAATACTTCACAATAGTAGGACAGATTATGTCTAGTTGAAGGATCCTTGGTCCCTTTCCCCTAGCCCATAAATATTTTATATCACAACTGGAGCTGAAGAGTGGCCTTTGAAACTTTGAAAATTGGGTCACAATTGGTTTGACCTGAGTAAATTCAAGAGAGGCTACATCATCAAGAAATAGTTCCCCTTTATTATTTATAAGAACACAGAGGCAGATGTGCAATTGTTCCCTGTATAATTTTCATACATAAAATATCATGTACATGGGGAACACTGTCAGATAGCATAATGCACTGCATTTATTTCAGATATGGCGTCGTCTCTTTGTCATTGTGTTTAGTAAACACACTTCCATTATGGTGAGGAGATGACTGTCAGTTCTGTTTTCTCTGCAAATATTCACTGGCTTTCAGAGTCTTGCTGACTGTCTTGTCTTATTTTGTTTTTAGTAAGCTGCTTTTATATTTGTTTATTTGATGAACTTTTCCCTGACATTAGCAAAAAAACACAAAGCTTTTTATCCAAGATGATTTCTCATTCTCAGTTTTTCTGAAATTCACCAACCTTACAGATTCACGCTGCTGTGTATTTGCTGCTGATGCCAAACGGCTCTCATCTCATCCTCCCGCTCACTCCCATTTGAACCAAGTCCCCAGATACTGAGTATTCACAGAAATAGGGTGGTTGTTTGCTCACAAAGTCCTTATCAGTAAAATATGGACTCTCTATCAATAGAACAATTTGTCTTTCAAATCCAATATAAATCATGCTCATTGCTCAGTTTAACTTAGAAAGAGAAAGTCTTTCAATTGAGAGGGAAAAAAAAAGTATCCAATGGATGAAGACATTGGGGCAAATTTAGAAATGTGAAGACCTAGCTTCCTTTGCTGTTCATTTCCATAATTAAAGAGCCCCCCTTCCTTTGCCTATTGCTTCCTCATGATTAAGAGCTTCTTGATAACATTGTTTTTAAGGGGCATTAATATCTCATTTTTATTATTTGTTAATAATTTATATATATGAAATTTTTTATTTTTCAGAGCATTTTAAAAAGTACATCTATATAAAGCTTTCTGGTGATTGATGATAGACTTTCTCTAATTTCCAAAAACTGCCCATGCAGGACAATTATCTTTTCACTATACAGCTTTTCTGGATTATACTAGTGGATTACATAGTGGGCTTTTTTTTTTTTTTTTTTTTTTTTTACAAATTTCCATTATTTCACATTGCTTATATTATTATTTTTGATTTGTTATATTAAAATGTGGGAAACTGTACATCTCCATATGTTGATATGGAAGCTTCTTATAAAATTGCTTGTTCGTTTCCCATGGTGGTGTTTTTTATTATCCCCAAACTTTTTTTAAATGATTTTATTTATTTATTTGATAGAGATCACAAGCAGGCAGAGAGGCAGGAAGAGAGAGAGAGGGGAAAGCAGGCTCCCCACTGAGCAGAGAGCCCAATGCAGGGCTTGATCCCAGGACCCTGGGATCATGAACTGAGCCGAAGGCAGAGGCTCTAACCTACTGAGCCACCCAGGCACCCCACCCCCAAACTTTATCAACATGATAATCCTTACACTATAGAGTATTAGTATTCACTATATTTGTCTTCCCTTAGAGAATATGAGACTCTTTTAAAATTTTATTCCAGGGATACCTGTGTGGCTCCATCAATTAAACGCCTGCCTTCAGTTCAGTTCATGATCCGGGGTTCCTGGGATTGAGCCCCACATTAAGCTCTCTGCTCAGCGGGAGCCTGCTTCTCCTTCTCCCATTCCCCTGCTTGTGCTTGCTCTCAATCTATCTGTCAAATAAATAAATAAATAAAATGTTTAAAATAAATAAATTAAATAAAATTTTATTCCAGTTTTATTGAGATAGAATTGAGATATAACATTGTATTTCTCCAAAGTATACAAGATAATTGTTGATCTGTTTATAAAGAATATGAACCTTTTGAGGGCAAGGACTGATTATTCTAAATGTGTGGATTCTTAGCATCTATTAAAATTCCTAGTTGTTAATAAATTCACAATAAATAGGTTATGGAATTATGAACTAAATGTAAACATTTATGCAACTTCTTTCAATCTCTAACAAGCCAAATTAAGAAATAAATGAATTAGGACTGCCTCCATTAATTATAGTACATTAATAGGTGGCTGAGATTATTTTCTCATGCCTTGGGGTCTTCTCCCAGATGATCCTCGATGTGCTTCTTTGAATGTTCTACATATCCAAATCGGTCACATGACCAAGGACGAATCTTCAGAGACTCTGTCTTGACTGAACACAGCATGGGGAATTGAAAAGATCTTTCTTTCTGCGGGCCAGGCTGTGGAGCACCATGATGCTGGAGCTCTGGGAAGTCTCCTACTAGGTATGGAAGGCATGACAATGAATCAAGTGAAAGAAAGGTAAGCCCGACAAAAGGGTAGGGAGGTAGAGGAATGATGAGAATGACTGCCAAAAAGGCAAAGGAAAGAGACAGAGAGGACTGAGAGCTCTTTAGGACTTGGTGTGAGGATCTGAACAGAGCCTTGCCTGTATTGAGACACCCCAACAACCAACAATATTGTTTAATTATATTATAAATAATTTATTCCTATTCTCTCTCTTTTTCTCCCTTCTTCTTCCTCTGCTCCTCCCTCCTCCTCTTGTTCCTCCTTCCTTTTCTCTCCCTCCCCCCATCTCTCTTTCTCTCTCAGTTATTTAATAGAATGTGGCTTGTATCTCTGACCCTGCAAACAAATACTTGATGATGGTGAAATAGTTAACTATAGGAAAAATCTGAAGTAAGTTTCGATGTTCTGTTCTTAAAATGGATAATAGCTTATAACTTGGAAGATTTTACCTTTCATGATGATAATGATGACAAAAGTGGTATTCCTTCAAATGCTACTTCATTTTGCCCTTGAATAATATTTTAGTTTTGTTAATCCAGAAAGGTGAAGTCATTGGCACAAAATATTTGGGCAATATCTGAAGAGCCAAAGAGTCAAACAGATGATTTTGGCCAATAAGATGGATAAGTAACTATTTTCTTTATGTTTAAAAAGTACATACATTTTTCCAGTGTATTATCCTTCCTTATAATAGTCAAGAACTACTTTTCACATTTCAAGGGTAATTTATCTTTTGAAGCAACCAGTCTGGAATCTGTAGTAGAATCTGTAGATTTGTAGTCTGACTAAAAAAAAATATATATATATATTTTAATGTATGTGAAGTGTTTCCTTAATTTCACTGTCTTCTCCATAATACATGACTCACGAAAGCTTCATTTCTCTGGAATTAAGTATGGAATGTCAGCAAAAGCTATACCTTGGCAAGGCAATCTGGTCAAACAAGTTAAGATGAAGATGTGTTTTTGAAGCATCCTTGTGTTCTTTTTACTCCCTTTTGTTTATATCAACACTCTTTCACATTTCATTCTTTTTCAAGATAGAGTGAAAAAATGATGTATGCATAACCCACAGAAGGAAAGAAATGGCTGCTGATCTTTACCACGTGGGACATGGACAATGTAGTTTTTTGTTTTGTTTTGTTTTAATTCTAGTCCCTCTCTGTGCACTCAGTTCTGAGGACCACTGCATTCCTCTTCTTGTCTGCAATAAGTGACGTATTCTGATAACGAATGATTCTTAATGTCATTTTGATGTATCAGTAGCTTCATCACCACATGCTTCTTTTTCCAGGGGGAGGCAGAATAACCTCAGGGATAAAACTATGGACTATGGAACCAGACAGGTAGAGGTAGAGGTGTACATTCATTTTGTCACTTCGTAATGTGTGATTTTAAGAAAAGAACTTAATTCTTCACTCCTCAATGCTCCTTAAAGTGGTAATAATGACATTCCTTAACATACAAAGTTATTGAGAGGCTTTGATGACAATATTTAAAATTAATTAGGAATAGGATGTGGCGCATAATAAACCATCAATATAATAGGTGCATTTAAAAAAAAAATTCTCCCCCTCTTTGTCTTCATCCCCCATCTCCTATTTCATTATCACCATGATATAGTTTTTGAGCTACCTGTATTAATGGGATTTATCATCAGTCCTCAAGTGAATTGAAGAAGAGAAGCTTGTAAACCATTATAATAAATTAAGCCCCCATAAAGGAGAGATTTTATTGGTGAAATGTTACCACTCCAGACATTTTTATTTGAGAGGATTTAGAAGATGGTAAAACCTTCATAGGCAGATGGAAGAGATGAGCATCTCATTTGCTAAGTCATGATCCCAATGATTCTCTTAGGGAAGAATGTCTTCCTCTTCAGCAGGCTCATGGGGGCTAAGCCTCCTCTTGAGTCACCTGTGGAGGATGCTGTGGGGCATAGGAACTTACATACCTTGCCGACATGTCAAGGAACACTTAAAGCTGACTCTATACATCTCAGGCTGCATAAATCTGTCTACAAAGTGGGCAAACAGATTAGTCCAACTCTTTGAAAACAACAACTCACCAAGTGGTTCTTTAAGCAGGAGTCTGCTGTAATTCACTGGAACTCTATTATATGCTTGAATGAGCCCTGAAATAACACTATTCTGCTTTTTTCAGTGAGTTATGCATGATCACACGGAGAAGAACAAGTATCAGCAATAGCCTCTGCATAAAATATTATTGTCTTATTAGCATATTTACTGGACAAATGCAAAGCGTGAGAGGTTCAGCCCAGAGGGTCTGCTGGGGAGGGAGGGGTGGAGGCCAAATATATACTTGGTAGAAGTCAGTGTCTGGCCAGATAAGGATTTCCATTCCAGAGCTCACAGATTTGGTTCTAAGTAGGGCACTTCACAGTATTTGAATAGATGGGAAACACAGCTCTTTTCCTTTACTTGCTTGCTGGTTTCTAAAAATAGATCTGCATACTCTAAAAGGGATCTTCTTGGATGGTCTGATGTGTAGTGATAGACAGCAAGAATGGAAATGGTATAGTCTGGTGTTTGAAGTTCTTCATAATATAACCCCAAGTCTCTCTTTCAGCCTTATTTTCCACTCCATTCTTTTCTGACCCTACACTTCAGCTAATCTGGATTCTTCTAAATCCTCTCAACTCAGACTTCATTCATTCCATTACCTTCCGCTAGAGTGTCTTCATGATACTTCTCCATTTAATGATTTTTTGAGGACCAGCTCAAGGTCATCTCTTAAAGCTTTCTAGTGGTCTCTTTAAGAAATTCTCGGGTCCAAATTGGTGCTAATTTTACCCTATATCTTATTTTCCCTCTTAATCCATACATCTTTGTTAGGAACATGTGTTCTTTATCTCTGTATTTCTTATAATACTTACCACAGTAGAGAGTTGGTGGTAAGGCTTCTCCAGCCATTATAACAAGAGAAAGACAGACTGCAAGTTCGTGACTTTTCTTAAAATTATCACTGAACTGCAGTATCAGGGAAATCTGGAGAGAGACAAACACCTGTAAGGAATCATGGGATGGAATCATTTGCTTACCTGAGGCTTACTGTTTCTACATTTTTGCAGAGTTCATTACCTCGACTTCTTAACAATGGTCTATCAATACTTTTAAAATGTCAGGGGTAATTTATCTTTTGAGTTAATCACCCTTGGATTTTTGTAGTCCTGCTGACTAACTTTTATTTTTTTTATTAATAGGTATGAAGAGAACTTCCTTATTTCAGTGTCTTCCCCATGTATTGGTCCATGAAGTACTGGTCTCAGCAAAAATTACACCCAGGGGCAGAAACTGTTACCTAGTCAAACAAGTTAAGATAAAGATATCTTCTTGGTAAGGGCTCATCTTTTCTTGGCTCCTTTTCATATCTACTCACATTCCTCGATATATCACTCTTCTTCAAAATAAAGTAAAAAATGTGTGCCTAAACAGGGAAGAAAAGAAATGACTGCTGATCTTCAGCCAGATTGGGAAGTAGACAATACAGTATCTTAAAATTCTAGTTTCATACCATCTTGCAGGCAATTTTACCTGGAACTCTTACCAGTTGCTCACAGAGAAAATCATGGTGGATTCTGAGAAAGCTTTCCCTGTGGGGCTGACATGGGTAAAGGCAATAGTGGGTTCTGCTGGAGCACAGAGCTCCCCTAGGCCCACCTCCCCATCTTTTAGATGGAAAAAATAAGATGAGGTAATTTTATTTTTAATTTTGAGGAATCTTCATACTATTTTTCACAGTGGCTGCACCATTTTGCATTTCCAACAACTAGAGGGCATCATCTAAAGTGAAATAAGTCAGACAAAGTCAAATATCATATGGCTTCCTTCATGTGGGATTTAAGAAACAAAACAAGTGAACAAACAAAAAAAGAGACAGACATAAAAGAGAGTACCTTCAATAAAGAGAACAAACTGGTGGTGGCCAAAGGAGAGGTGGGGTGGGGAGGGCGAGGAGAAGTGAAACAGGTGATGAGGATTAAGAGGACACTTACTGTGATGACCACTGAGTAATGTATAGAACTTTGAATCATTATATTGAAACAATGCAGCTAATACAACACTATGTTAATTGTACTTCAATTTAAAAAGAAGACTATGTTAAGTTCTTAAAAATAATAATAATAATATAAGAATAAGAAGAAGAATAGAAACTGTCACTCTCAGGGTACTGAGGAAAGGAAATTGGAAAAAAATTATTTTTAACACTTTTATTCCCAGAGGAGTGGGAGGACTGTATGGAAAGAAATTATAATGGTTGGCAGGGCTAGAGCCCTGAACAGGCCATACCACGATACGAGGAACATGGTTCCTTCCTGAGACTAACCAAATCCTCAGGATGCCCCACTGCCTCCCATGGCAGGCTAAGGAGCATCAGTAGGAAGCTGCAGTGAGCTACTGCCAGGACAGCTGGAAGAGATAAGACTCTCACTGGGCACAGCACAGTGGGCAATCCCCATACTGAGACATTCAAAGAGACATTAATTAACATTTCTATAAAACCAGCTCCTGCCTGCCCTTAAACAAAAGAAGCCTCTAGGTGTCTTGAGACCTTTGTTTTGCTGAAGATAAACATAGCAATAATAAATCTTAAACCAAGCCTAAATCCAGACCAGGAGTTAACAATAGCAACAAAACAACACTAAAGACTCCACAGAAGAAAAGGCGTGACCCTTTCCAAGCATAAAAACCACTTCCTCAGACTGTACTCATTGACACAATCTGTCTGACCAGCAACACAAAAACTACAAGGCAGAGCCCCAGAGTTACAGCCACCACTCTCTCCTCTGGGAAGAGCCCAGCCTGTCCCTTTTTTCCATGTTTTCATCCAGGATTCAAACCAGGATATCTCATTACATTATTATTATGTCTCCCTATAGAATTTGAACTGTGGAGAACTTTCAAAGTCATCAGTCTGACCCCAGAATGCCTTTCAAGATCCCCAGGTGGAAGAGGGGTCTATAGAGAGACCACACCTCTCAGGGGCTCTTAATAGAGCTAGGTTCTTAATAGAGTCTTTATGTATCTTTCATTTGTAGTTTGTTTTTGTTTTTTTAAAGATTTTATTTATTTATTTATTTGTCAGAGATTGAAAGAGAGTGGGAGAGAGCATGTACAAGCAGGCAGAGAGGCAGGCAGAGGCGGAGAGAGAAGCAGGCTCCCTGTGGAGCAAGGAGCCCCACACGGGACTCAATCCCAGGACTCTGGGATGGTGGCCTGAGCCCAAGGCAGCGGTTAACTGACGGAGCCACCTAGGCGTCCCTCATTTGTAGGGTATTTAGATTTTAATTTTTTAAAATAAGTAAAATTATTTTACAAGCAAGTCCTAACCCAAAAGTTTTGGAACCTGTGAAAAACTGTAGGGTTCCATGGAACAGTCTGTAAACCACTGAGATGGAGAAACCGTTATTTCCAAATCTCACATTCTGGGATTCTGAGACGCCGGATACTAGGGGAAAGTAGGTCTTCTCAACATGTGTTTATATGACAAACAAGTTTGATAGAATTGATCCATTCCAAAAATCAAAAGGAACTGAAAGTAATCCAACTGTAAGGCATATGAACAGCTAGATATTCTGATTTTGAATTTGTGGAACAAACCTACAAGTAAGAAAAGCCTTTGGAGCTACATTTTCAATTAGATTTGCTGCAGTTGCTCTTCAGGTTTTTGTTCTTGCTTTTTCCTACGGAGTCTGAAAACATTAGCTCTACAAATAAGGTGGAAAGTTCTGCTTGTTAGAAGTAGATAAAGAGATTACATGCCTATCTCTCTGGTATCTAACCACCCTACCAGTTGAGGAATTGAATACATCCATGTATAAGCATGCAGTTTGCTCTGCTTATCCACTCTCTCTATTCTGTTCTCAAAAATTAAATTGTGATAGACTTTATAAAAAAACACAATGGTTGTTCAGATCGGTGTTTTACTGATTCTTACAGAATGGATTGTAATCAAGCATGCCCTTTTTTGGTTTTAACAAGAGGAGCACAAAAGCCCTCTAAAACAAAAAAATAATTCAATATTCCACTATGACTACAATTATAAAGGTGGATAGTAATTAATAAACAGCCCTTGGGGGAAGTGTGTTGTGTTTATATTATTCTTCTTGAATTAACCATACAATAACTCACAATGAAAGTGACATGTATCTCTGGTGAATTATGAAACATCAAACACACTGATTGAGGAAAAACTCCCTTAATGATTCCAACATGTGTTTAATTATGTATGTTCATGCTTTCTCTTTTTAAAATGTAGTTGATAAGATTCTGTCTTTTGGAGTCTCATGAAACCTTTTCAGAGAAACACCTCCTGATCACCCCACTGGGCTCTTTTGCCTGTTTGCATTCAAAGTAGGAACTGTAAGGATTGTACCTTAGCCAGGACTTTGCACCTACTCTTTTAAAGTTCACCAAGTATGGTGTTCACATGCAAGAGAAGGAGAGATTGTCCTCATCTCTCAGTGGGAGGAATGAGAAAGAATTCAAAACCATCTATAATGTGCCACATATGGTGATCCTTCAATGACAATTTGGACATACAGTATTGATTAGTGTAGAAAAAGAATGATCAATGTACCATCCACATCCTGTTACTGCAATGTCAAAAATCATCCTTTGTAGTTGCACAGCTCATTTTATATACCTTAACATAAATATACTCTTTTCTGAACCATAAACAATAATACTTGTAGAAAATCCCAAAACAGAAAAATATCAATAGAGAATACAAATGGCCTGTAATCCAATCATCTAGTGATATCCATATTTTGCACTTGTAGTATACACACTCATTTATATAATTTTGTCAGATTGCTTTTTTAATTTAATAGAGTTAAACATTTCATAATATCAACATTGTTTTATATTTTTTACATATTTTGAATATTTATATTATTTTTAAATAATCTTGCATTGTCTTACTAATTTCTTAAACAGGATACAAAGCAGAATTTTAGCCTGACTTTCCTTAAGCTTCTCATCTACTATTGTTAGGACATTGACTTTGATATGGTAGGGATGCAAACAAAGGTGGTAGGAAACATGATTAAATAAATCATCTTGTCAAGAAATGGTGCTGAGAATGGTGCAGGTCTAGCCTCCTAGATCCAAAATTCTAAATTGAAAAAGAATCTGAAAAACAATTTTTTAAACTTAATTGATTTTATGATTTATTTATCAATAAGGACTGATCTAATCTGGTAAGAGACTATATGATCTTTATTTATATCACTATTATGTATATTCATATCTTCTGCTGCAGAAATACTAATATTTCATTATAGGTTGTTGCCTGAGACTCCAACTGGTGAGTTATGTTCTGTATTAATTTTCTAAAATCTGGAATTTGAATTCTGGGAAAAAAAAATCTGTCCTCAGTGTTTTCTCAAGAAGTAATTGTAGCAATTAACACTTCTGAAGGCAGTGCTAAACATTGTTCTAAGCCATTAATATACATTTTTGTTCATTTTATCCCCTAAATAAACAAGGATAGCTGGTTACCCATCTCTCAGATGACATTAAATAACAACCAGTGTGTGGGAGAACTGTGATTCAACCTGAACCTCACGCCTCTGTGCTTATCTTACCCTTTAATTTGCCTGAATTCCATCGCCAGATGTCTTCCAGGCTGGACTGAAATACCTGGAGCAGGGCAAAAGGATGCTTTCAGCATTTAATTCCTCTCCACTCTTGAGTTTTTCTAAATTCCTATAAATTCCAAAATTTCCATCATAGAATCCAGGTACTCCCTGCCCTGCTGTTACCTTCCTGAGATAGTCTATTTTTAGTTTCTTTGCTCATTTTTTCCCCTCTGTTGACAATTTCTTAACTTCTAATATTCCCTACCAAAGACATTGCCTAATTCAATCTTCTTTACTGTGTTTTTTGTTTAACATAAATATGACCAGCCACCACCTGAAGGTAACATGTCATGTCCAAAAATAAATTCACAAGGAAAGTGCTAAGGCTTTGAAAAATCATGCAAGTCCTCACAAGGGATTCTACAAAAGATAACAAAGGAGAAATTGTATCATATAGTACACAGAGGGTCTTTCTAAAATTATCTTTCTAAAAACCATATCTTCCTCCAGTTGTATTTCTCACAGCAATTCTTTCTTTTCTGTTCCTTTCTTTTACCTTCCTTTGTTTCATCATCTGACTTCATCTTTTTGTCAAATCCGCAAATCCTGTTAAACCTCCTTCCCTCTTTTTGCATTCTGGACCTATTATGTTTTTCTCAGGGTGGCCCCATGTTATTTCTCATGTCAAGTAACTCATCCTTTCTTTCAAACAGAAACTTTCTTACAAGGTTCATATAGGTCGGGGCACCTGGATGGCTCAGTCAGGTAAGCAAATGACTCTTGATTTCAACTTGAGTCATGACCCCAAGTTACGAGTTCCAACCTGAGTCAGATCCATGCTCAGCAGGCAGTCTTCTTGAGGATTCTCTCTCCCTCTGCCCCTCCTCCTATTCACACACACACTCTCTCTCTAAAATAAATAAAAAAGAAAAAAAAGAAGAAGATTGATGTAGGTGTTGGGGGGAAGCTTACTTAGGTGTTTGTTTCAACTGTGCATGTCTTTCTTGTGGTGTTGTCTATGTCTTTCAGTTTATGTAATGGCTAAAATTAAGATACAATGCTATGCAATTAAAGCATTTAAGCTCTAACTCCTGATGATTTCTTTTTTTCTCATCTATTTACTGTCTCTGTATCTGGTCAGGTCTATATTGCTCAGCAAAAGTGTCCTTCGCTTGTTTTATTTATGATTATTCTGGCTTTACTGTGATTACTATCTTATTGAGGGTTAAGAGGGGAAATTATTGTCAACTGGGATGAGAATGAAGTTGACATCTACAGAAGAATGTGATGATCCCCATATCTCTTCTTACTCACTGGACCACTTCCATCATTGCCCTTTTTAGAGTTTCTACCATATCTTTCTCAGAGCAGTTGCTCAGCAAATATTTGAACAGATGTTACACAGCATTGGCTTTCTAATAAAAGGATGTGGGCCCATGGGATTTGCTTGTTAGTCAACTTCTAATCCTTCCCTATTGTTCAATCACATTTCTCTATTGTTCCTGTTTTCTAAATATTTTTTTAAAGATTTTATTTTTTTATTTGAAATAGAGTAAGAGAGAGAAAGGATGAGCAGGGGACAGAGGGAGAGGGAGAAGAAGACTCTGTACTGAACAAGGAGCCCCATGCAGGGCTTCATCCCAGGACCCTGCGATCATGACCTGAACTGAAGGCAGATGCTTAACTGACTGAGCCACCCAGGCACCTGGGTTTTCTAAGCATAAGAAACAGGTATACCACAGGGTCCATAATGGGCATCCCCAAAGCACATAAAGGACAGGCTGATAGAGGCAGTCTTGTGTTTGAATAGGATACTTATATTGATAAAAAATCTGCTAAAATCCACATTCCCAACTGTCAGATATATCAGTGGCCACAAGTTAACCTAACATAGTGATCCACCCAACTTTTTCTGAAGCACTAAGTTCCCTGGTAGATGGAAGAAATACTAAAATATTTGTCAGGATCTGAGTTCAGACACATATGAGTCATTTTTATCCCAGTCCTCTGAAAACAGAAGTACCAATGCTTCATTGTTCTTGATTTTGATAAACTAATATTCAAAGCAGAGTTTAATTTGTAATGATGGTGAGCTTGGAATATGATGGGAGCAGAACGAGACCTACTAACTTGTGTGTGCAGAATCCAGTTTTAAAGGAAAGATAAGATTATATGAAATTTTCTACCTAAAATCCACAGGACACTTTCAGTTATTTCTGGGAATATTTTGTCCTATGGGTCCCAGTGCAAAATGAGAATGCCTATCTCATTTTAGGAAGCATGTAAAACGTGCCATTAAAGCCACAAAAATATAAAGGCTTTTCTGTGGTCTTTCTTATCTTGTCATAATGACTTGATATTTCAGTGTCTTTCTATGTATATAAAAATTAAAATTTTGAATTATTAGCATTACTTTTACCATACATCCTTATGTTGGGCAGTGTTCGTTTTAAATGAAAATATAGGAGCATTTAATTCATAGGTGGAATGATCAAAATTATACAATTTATGTTTCCTAGTTCATATATATATATGTACTTCATTCTTGCCAGAAAAATAGAAATACTGCAGAAAAGTGACTCAACTGCTTTTACTCCTCTTCTTGATACGTGCACATTCTAAAAACCTATTTTTTGGCCTAAAAACAAGTAAGGAAAGGGTGAAAGAAAGAGAAACTATGGGTTGCCCTGTGTTTCCCTTCTCTTCTTTTCAGTGGTTGGCTGATACAGGGAAGTAAACAAAGAATATCTATGATATGGTTCTTTAAATCTTTGTGTTTCTTAGAATGATTTCTTTCTATCTTCAAAGCATGTTCTGGTTTGAAAAGAAAGTGTCACCTCTCAGAGCTTTCAGGACTGTGCTTACACACATATAAGAAACATCTTTCCCTTCCACAATCTTTGAGTCTTGCCGAGCTCTCGCATATTGTAGATCCACCAGAATTTTGGGTTTGTGGGTCATCAGCACCGCTACATCCAAATAGGACAGGAAGGAACACCAGAAGACGTGCATGTTGTGTGTCTCTCCTCTGCTCCCCTGGATGCTCCAGCGTCCCCTCAGACAAAGCACCAGGGCGAATATCAAATTATTACTGATTTCACATTGCGACGACAGAGCATTAACTCAACAGTGCCCAGTTTGCACACATGTGAAGTCACCTCTGTGGACATCTCACTCCTGTTTTCTGGGACAGCTCTAACCCAAGAGTGGACAGTGTGGGGAAGAAAGGAAATGACATGACTCTCTGCTTTCTTGGGTCTCCTGTCAGGATTTTTAAATAATGTGTTCACATGACATCCATTATTGGGTGTCATTTTCATAATGTCATTTTCAACCCAACCTAATTTTGGTGAAAATCTGCCCTATCCCAGAGAAGAATGAATAAAAAGACTTACTGGAAAAATTCATGATGTTGCCTAAGTGAGAAGCTTAAAAAATTATCACCGAAGAACAAGAGATGGCTTCTTTCTTTCTTTTTCTTTTTCTTTTTTTTTAAGATTTTATTTATTTATTTGACAGACAGATCACAAGCAGGCAGAGAGGCAGGAAGAGAGAGAGGAAGGGAAACAGGCTCCCCGCTGAGCTTAGAACCCGATCTGGGACTCGATCCCAGTAACCCGAGATCATGACCTGAACTGAAGGCAGAGGCTTTAATCCACTGAGCCACCCAGGTGCCCCCATGAGATGGTTTCTAAGTCATAAACTCAAACGCAGATAATGTTTAAGTTTTTTATTTTTTCTCTCCTCTGTATTAAATTCTTAGTTCCTGAAAAAATAAAAATCGTGGACCATGAATCCTGACACAAAGCTCCTTCTACCCTACATACAAATTATATTTTACTTAGGGGAGATTCACCCATTCAATGACGAAGGTGCCACGGAAGATGTTTAGAGTCATGAATATCCAGCCAGATTGTGCCTGCTTGTTTGGGGCACCTCTGATCCATGATTCTGAAGACAAATAGTAATCCAGAAATGGATTTGTACCTTTTACACCTCATTAGCTTACATTCTCCCTGCCTGTCAGACAGGGCAAAGATTTATGACTCAGGAATTCTTTGCCTCACTGCTTCTCTTTCCCACCTGGGGATTGCATATTTATTTCCACCTTCCACCTTTGACCATTGAGTTTAACTCAGTGAAGCATGTACGACAATGAATCTTGGTACCACACTTGTCTAGTCCTCTAGCTACATACGATCTGTAAGAGGACAAAGTGGCGATACAAAAATCGAATGGCATAACAAAACCAGTTCGGTAAATTTGGGGATTTTTCTGTCCATTGGAGATATATCAGTGTATTCTGAAGAATTTATCTTGCCTGTGAGATCAAAGCTGGTGAAATGCAGGTGCCTAGATGGATAATAGGTAAGATCTTAAGTTTCAAACATTCAGGCAATTTTCACATATTTCACTTCAGGGGAAGTCAGTTTTCTTAGCTTACTGAAAATGACAAACTGCTGTATTCTAAATAGCTTTACATTTTCAATTTTTAAGTTAAACTTAGGTGGAATTTCTATCAAAATTTTTATATGAAATATTTATTAGATGCACTAAAATTCTTTGTTGCATTTGTCATAGCTGAATAGTTAAAGGAGCTTGGCCCCGTTTATTGCCAAACACATGTTTTTTTAGCTACAGCTTAATGGCAAAAGGATAGGGTGTGAAGATAGGGGCAGCGTTTGAGACCCAGAGAGTCATTAGACTGCACCACGTCTTTCAGAGTTTCAGTGGCCTTGTCTGTAAAACGTTTGTAATGATTAAGACCTCGGTTGTGAACTCTGAAGAGAGATTATGGGATGTTGAGTCTGAAGGAGATGGAGGATCTAGCATATTCAAGGGGTAGGTTGAGTATTGTTGAGTATGAATTAATAGGTTATGCATCAATAGGTGTTTATTAAGTACCTACTGATTGTGAGCCCTTTGAAGATCTGGAAGACGTGGAGAGTAAGTCTCTGCCCTCAAGGGGGAAAATGAAGCCAAAGATGCAACACTAGTAAGAGAGAAAGCACCCTCACATTCCCTGTGCCCAACACTCAGCTGTCCCCACAGGCTAAGCATGGCATGTGCAGAAATACATTCGATCTTCGCAGCCCTCTGATAAGTTCGTGTGTGTTGCCTCCATTTTAAAAGGAAACTGAAGTACAGAGAAGTGTAGTAAATTCCCCAAGTTCACACAGACAGGAAATGGTGAGATTAGGACCAAAGGACAGATTGTTTAATTGCAGAGCCTGTAATTGTGCCCTTCATATTACAAAAATTAAATGCTAAATTTTGTCTTTAAATCTTCAGAAGTAATTTTGTGTTCATTCCAAGAAAATAGTTCTGTGTTTCATGGGCATTTGCTAGTTATTTCCCTCAATAAAACAGGACCATAAAATAATTTATTTGTTGAAAAACCACAAGAGGGAGGCCAGAATAATGTGATAAATGAAGAATCCAAATATAGCAGAATACTAATTACAAATAAATTGCCAGTGGTTTATACACATTTAAGATTCAGTATAATTTCAAGAAAACAATTTTTGGTTTGTTCATAGATGTGGTGACATTTCAAATTGACTTTCTCACTTGTAAAAACAGCTCTGAAAATAGGCAAACACAATATTACAAAATTTCTCAAATTTAAGCCATGTAATTGTACAGGTGCAAACTCCTCTGAAGCTCTTAGGAACATAAATGGTTGCTATTTTATAGAACTGGAGTTTAATGGTTAGAGAGGTCTCATTTGATGTGAATGCATTTTAAATTTCAATGAACTGTGGCCGTATGTTAAATCTCACAAACTAATGTGAAATATCACAACATAAGACATGGTTTGTCTAATAGACTAAAATCAAAACCTCCAAGACAATTTTTGAGAAATATTTTCATAAAAGTAAAGTGTTTATTCCTACTTAGACATAATTATCTTACACTGAAGTATACCAGGGTATAAAGGAGGCTTTAAAAATAAGGTCACTTGAATTCTACTGCTTTGTCAGATCATTCATGTAGCCACTCGATAAATATTTATTGAGCTGTAGGTATGCCAGACACTATGCCACAAAATGAACTTATACAGATGAACCAAGCAGATATGGTTTCAGTCAGCAGTGTTTTAAGATAGGCAGGACGTCACAGTAAGGCCAGTTCAGCCAGGTACAGATAGTAAATGAGACTTGAAAAACAATAATATAATGTAATAAAATTGGTCTGCTTTTTATCATTATATTCTAGCAATCCTAATGATAGAATTTTGGGGCAGTTGGGGCAGACTTTCCTATGTACCTGTGTTCCTCTTGTTATTAAAGAATGTTGATAGCTTTATTCAAAAAACAGAAACAGCCTGGGTATCAAGCAACAGGTGAACGGGTAAACAATGAAATGCTACTCAGCAATAAAAACAAATTTTTGTCACATGCAACAATATGGAGAAACCTGTGAGATAATATTAACTGGAGGAAGCCTTACACTGGAGTATCTGCTGTATGATTACATTTATATAAAAATCAAGATTATGAAAACTAGTCTCTGGTAGAAAGTGATTAGAGCAATGGTTGCCTCTGGAGTAACATAGGTGGATTTTGACTGGAAAAAGATATGAAAAGTCTTTTTTGGATGCTTGTCATATTCAGTATCTTGATAGGGTTTTGTGTTACAGAGATATGTGCACTTGTCAAGATGCTGCAAATTTATATTTAAGACATGTGCATCTTACTGCATATAAATGTCATACAAAAGAAGAAAACTATAACCAAACAATTCAATTATATAAGTGTACTACTTATGTCAAAGTCTGTTGGCCTCTGAAGTTTACTTTGTAATGCCTCAAAAGTAAGAGGAATTGATGGATAGATAGAAGAATGAATAAATGGTGAAGTAAATATAATAAGGTATTAGTGGTAGAATGCAGGTGGTGGCTCTACACGTTTTTTATAAAATTCTTTCAGTGGTTTTTGATGCTTGATAATTTTCATTATACAATGTTTAGAAAAACAGATGATAAAACACAGATAAAAAATACCTAGCTTTCTGACCAAGTGAATGCCATGTGCTGATTGTTTAAGGATTAGAGCAAGTCACTATTTGCAAAGGAAATGACGGCCACTGATGGGCCTAGGTCAGCTGACACCCACCTCATAAACTGAGAGTGATATTCTGCCAATACCCACTGCAGTCCATTTTGTTTCTGAAAATATTTTCCATTTTTGTTTGTAGTGTATTTTGCCTGCCTTTAGCAGTAACTCACACTCACCTCCAAACCGAGGAGACAGAAGGATGGCAAGCTTGGTAATTTCTATTAGCAAGCTGCAGGACCTATAGGTCTTTAAGGAGGATCATGCAATGAACAGAATCAGTCCTCTAAAGCTACTTGTTCTCCGCCTTGCCTTTCAACTCACTGAGTTGCGCAGCCTCTGGGGGGTAGAGAAGGAAGCCTTTTCTATTTTTCCCTGAGTTCTGAGAATGCCTTCACAAAGGTACCAGTCAATGATTCTTGATCTTTGCGTCTTTCCCTTTCAGCATTTGTTGTATGTAGTTTTGAGGTCTGGAATGGAAACTCAGCGATCTTCGACTCCCTAATGACTCCTTCCTGGCTTTTGTTAGTTCATAGAAATAAGCCCTGTCATTCAGCAAATCACATCTTGCTGGCTGGACCAGGCAAGCTTCCAGATAAATAGATCTATTTGTTTCCTTGAGATGTCCTTTTGGTAGCACAGACTCTAAAATATATGCCTCAGTACATTTCCAGCACCTGAAACCCCAACCTGCCTTTTGCCAGTTCACAGCAATACTTCGGAGTCTGCATGATATATCTGTTCCACATTTGAAAGCTTTAACTTTACTAAATGTAAACTACTTACTGACAATATACTTTTACTTAGAGAAAAGGTTTGGGAAGGAAGGAAGGAAGCCTAGGTCTGCCATCCCTTTTTTAACAGGGATGTTTTCTCTTACATTTGAAAAACAGTGTCCTAATTTAGTATAATGGAGAACATAATTATGCCCCAAAATTTTCAATGGATGATGTATTTTTGCATGTATTCTGGGATCCCACCTTCAGTCAAGTCCTCCAATGGGCAGGGACATGGAGATAAGTATAGATGAAAAGTCTGATCTGCTATTCTGCATATAGCACGAAAAGAGTTTTAAGGCTGCATAGTTTCTTATGTCTGTCTGTCTGTCTATCGATCTATGGTCTATCTTTAAAAAAAAAAAAATTCTATGGACTTGTCACTTAACCAGAATTCAACTGGCTGGTCTTGTACTAGACTTCATGGGACAGAGGTTAGGGATAGGCATGTGCAATAATCAGTAAGAAAGGCTTTGATACGGAACAGAAGAATCATCTGGACAATGTAGTACAATTGCAGACTTCAAAACCCATAGATTCTGCTTCAGTTTGCTTCTGGAGATAGACCCTGAATCTGAATTCTTAACAGGTAGCAGTTATTTTTGACGTAGGTGATTTGAAGGGCTCTACTTTGAGGAATACTGTGCAGAGTCCAGTTCAAACGTAGTAGTATCATAAGAATTCACATAAAACTCAGGCAGAAGTCAGAGGCAGAGAGATTTAAGTCTGCATTCTAACTGTTTCTCCTATTTTGGGGAGCACAGTGGGTGAATTATTATTTTTTATTTTATTCCCAACACAGTTCACATACAGTGTTATATTAGTTTCAGGTGTACAATACAGTGCTTCACAAATTCTATATGTTACTCTGTACTTCCTGCAGTAAGGGTACTCAGTCTCCTGCACCTGTCTCATCCATCTTCCGACCCACCTCCCCTCTGCTCACTGTCAGTTTGTTCTCTACAGTTAAGAATCTTTTTTGGGAGGAGTTGGTTTGTCTCTTCTGTTTCTTTGTTCATTTCTTCTATTTCTTCTTTAAATTCCACATCTGAATGAAATTATAATATATGGTATTTGTCTTTCTCTGACTTATTTCACCAAGCAGTATATTCTCTAGATGTAACCATGTTGTTATAAATGGCAAGACTTCATTCATTCTTGTGGCTGAGTAATAATATTCCATTGTGTATACATAGACCACATCTTCTTCATCCATTCATCTGTTGATGGACACCTGCGCTGCTTCCATAATTTGGCTATTGTAAATAACGGCTAATGTAAATAATAGCCAAATAATTTGGCTATTGTAAGTAATGTAAATAATATTGTAAATAAATGTAGGGGTGTGTATATCTTTTTGAATTAGTGTTTTCATTTCTTTGGGTAAATGCCCAGTAGGGGAATTACTGGATCCTACAGCAATTATATTTTTAATTTTTTCCACAGTGGCTGTACCAATTCACTGGTGGGTGAATTATTAGCCTCTCTAGCCTCAGTTTTGGTAGCTCTATCAAAGGACTCATACTGGTATCTGCCTCACAGTCTTCTGAGATAATTAAAATGAGTTAACCAAATAAACACAATACCACTAAAAATACACTATTATTTCTGGATGTAGACATCCGTATAAAACAGAAACATTGATCTTTAATTTGTGCAGATCTACCTCTCCAGACCTACCCTGACTAAATCTCTAGGGGTGCTGGGCTGTGCACTGGTCTGGGAAAGAAAAAGAAACTCTTGGTTATCGCGTACATCATTAAATCCTAGGCATTGTGTGGGACCCTCTAGAATAGTTACCTCATGTCACCATCACAACATCATCATTCCTTTGTGAGGGACACAAGACAGAGAAGCTAAGAAGTTTGCTCAGCATCTCTTATCTTATCAGTGGCAGAGTCTGTTTCAATCCACAACTATTTGATCCCCAAATTCCTTCAAATAATGGAAAGCATTTCCTTTTCCAGGCATGTTATGTGATTCAAATCACTAAGTGAGTTAATTTCCAAAATGATATCATTTCATTATCAGGAGAAAATTGATTTTTGTCAAAATGTCTATTTTCCTATCTCAACTTTCAGGACTGAGCACATAGATTTGTCCACGGGACCATCAAAACATGTCTTTCAGGAATGTTAATTTTACTTGAAGATTTAGAAAAAAAATTTCTTTAGAATCAAACAAGCAGAGACATATTATGAAGTTGAAGTTATGTAAAATTATATAAAATTGTGTAAATTATGTAAATTTATAATAAAATTTTACATAAAATTATGTAAAATTATATAAAATTTGCCTGAATTGTGGCAGTACAGCAGGCTGACATAGCATACACCTAGAGGCTTAGAGCTTGGTTTGTTTATTTTGATAGCTAAGGCTTGCAGAGCTCCTACTCTGTGCCCCGCAATGTGGCAGATGTTCTACCTGCCTCATCTTACATCGCCTTGAAGTAGATATTATTACTACAATTATTTTACAGGTAAGAAAACAGGCTTACAAGCTAAAAGAACTTTCTCACAGTTGCCTAGTAAAAATCAAAGCTTGACCTGAGGTTGGTGAAGTCTGTACTTGGAACTGCTGCGTTACACTCAATGCTGATATCTGTTACCCCATACTTGTTCAGGAGACTCAGTGGCCTTGTTTAACAATAAGTGACTTCAGTGAGCATGAAGGAGTAGCTAGCTCTGCAAGAAGTTTCATTTCTGGAAAGCCTGTGTGGAACTGATCTTTTAATTTGCAAAGCCTCAACAGATAAAATTTTTGTTTAGGCTTTAATAGGATTATTGGGAGAATTAAAGAGAGGTGGCCTATTTCTTACTTCACTTGACAAATCAACTGTCTGTTCTTTTAAGGGAAAGACAAATAGTGGTGGCTCCAAAGGGTACTTTTTTTTTTTTCTTCAGAAACTGGAATATACAATAGTTTCTGGTTCATAATCAGTGAATTACCTGTGCAAACAGAATGTGATGCTCTTTCTCACAGTGGGAGATTTCATAGGTAAAATGTATTTGCTTTTATCAGCAGAGAGGTATTATTTCTGCATTTTCCCCAAGCTAGTTCTTTGCGCCTCTCTGGTTTCAGATTTCATCCAAAATCCTTGAAAGTCAAAGACAAGTAGTTAGCTCCTCTGTTTCTGAACTAACCACACACTGTAATTTTCCAAATTATACATATGAGATCAAGGTGTGAAAACTTGCAATTGTCTCTCGAAAATGGTTTTATTCTCAATTATCTCTGGGCAACAAAAACACCTCTTTGGGTCTGCCTAGTGCTTCATCATCTATTAGGAGGTTTCGAGTGTGTTATGTCATGCAATGCTCACAACAGCTCCAGGAGGTCTGTTATGATTATGTGTGTTTTATGCATTCAGATAAGTTAGCAGGCAGCCAGGATGTGGAGGAGGCAGTCCTAAATCCGGTGCTTTGATTCCAAGTCTGATCTTCCTCCTAAATCATTCCTGTCGTCCATCACTTCTTTCTGCCTAACAAAAGTGGACAAGGTGCATTGTGTGATGAGCGCGGTGATGAACAGGGGCTTCAAAGCCTAACAGTCATAAGCGGGCAGATATGAGAAAGAGTGTGACAGTTGATTTTATATGTCAGCTTGGCTGGGCTAAGGGATACTCCGCTGGGAAAACATTATTTCTGGGTGTGTCTTTGGAAGGTATTCTGAAAGACATCAGCATTTGATTCAGACTCAGACTGAGTAAAGAGATACGGCCTTGTGTGCAGGCCTCCTCCAGTCCCTTAGCCTGAACATGGCAAGAAGGCAAAGGAGGGATGAATTTCTTCTCTTCCTTCTTGAGACTTCCTTTTCCTCCCGATCTTGGACAATGAAGCTCCTAGTTTTTGGGCCTTCAGACTCTAGGACTTATACCAGCAACCCTCTGGTTCTCAGTCTCCCAGCCTCTGACTAAGTGACACTACTGCCAGCTTGAAGATGGCAGATTGTGAGACTTCTTGGCCTCTATATCCACATGAGCCAATGGCTATCATAAATCTCTTACATATACTTCTGTATAGATCCTATTGGTTCTATTCTCTAGAATAGAGACTTGTCTTTTGGGCTTTTTTTTTTTTTTTTTTAAGATTGATTTATTTATTAGGGAGAGAAAGTGGGAGGGGCAGAGGGAGAGAAGCAGATTCCACTGAGTTCAGAACCTGACATGGGGCTTGATCTTATGACACCGAGATCATGACCTGAGGTTGAATCAATAGTCAGATGCTTAACTGACTGAGCCACCCAGGTACCTCCTGACTTACCTTTTTCATCTGTCTTTTGTGACCTTTTATCTTTTCTCCTCCCTCTTTCACATTCATCTCTACTCTTGGAATCTTGTGCTGGCCTTTGTTGTACAAAGCCCATGGGTTAAAGCCTGCTGGTCATCCCTTCCTTCCACCGTGCTCCGGTCTCAATGAGGGCCACAGTTACTGGTATCCATCTTACTTAGTTTGTTGTTGCTACTGAGAAGTCAGATGAATCATTTTCCAGGAAAGTTTTTGTAACTACTGACCTAATCACGATTACTTCTCAGAATTTTAGTTTTGATTGGAAGATGCCTACGGGTAGTAATGATTCATCCAAAGGCATAAATCATTAGGACTTTTCCCTTCCTCTCTCCCTTGATTCCTTCTTCCTTTCTTTTCTTCCACTTTTCCTTCCTTCCTTTCTTCTTCGCTTCCTGCCATCTTCTTGCCATGTCTCTGCCTCTCCCTCATTTCCTCTCTCCATTCTTTCCTCCTCCCTGCTCATAAACGGAGACATTTTGCTAACAATGACTGAAATGTGCCAGGCAATATGCCAACCACTATGGACAAAAGAGTCATGAGAAAATGACACTGACTCTGCCTAGAAATTCCCTGAGGAAGGCAGACACGTTGACAACTATAAGACAAAGAAGTGTTCTAGTGGGGGAACCCTTTATTAACTTCCAATGAGAGGCTGTGATGCAAAAATCAAAAATAATGAATAGAATCAGATTTTCAAATGTTTAAAATGAAGTAGCATATAATTAAATATATAAATAGTATGATTTAATAAAGTACCAAGTAAGGCACAAATGAGATATATTTTTGCTGTAGGGGAATTTTTTTCCCTGGACATAATGTCATGGGCATTGAAGCAACTTGCCCTGGTAGAGACTAAATTGATAGATTTATTTTGGCCCATGATCAATACTTCTCTCTTTCTTTTCTAAGCAAAAGCAGTACCAGAAAAATTATCATGGGGTCACTTGGTGAAATTTTTCTTATAATAGACCACCCAGGAATTACTCAAGACATCCTTTCTCAGAAAAGTGGACTTATTGTCCAGGAAAATGGGTATGATCAGCCCTATTGGGTTTTAACTGTTTAGAAAAAATGTGATTGACTTTTACAAATGAATGTCCGGAGAGGAAAGAGAGTTAGGGTTTCTGCATCAATAAAGTACAGAATACAAATACCAGCCCTGTTCTTATTTATATGCTTCCCTGACCTGTGATGTGAATGGGAGCCGGAACACAGCAGTTTGAGTTGGGGCTCCAAGAGACCCGTTGCAGGACACCTTGATCTGTGTTTGGCATTGAGGAAGTGAGATTGCCCTTCCTTGGGGAATCGATGATTCAGTTTCACATCACTAGTGGATCCTCCTCTTGTCTGAGGCTAAGCAGAGTTCGTAGGTGATGGAGAAATTTTGTGGCAGCTAAAAGCAAAGCAATAGAGAACGGAAGAGACACTTTCCCCTGATGGGATGTAGAGGCACAATGGACAACCCTCCCACTGCCATAGAAAACCTATTGGAGATTATGTAACTTAAGAAGAGAGAAAACCCACAAGGGATGTAATGAAGTCACCACTATATGGCATAGAGAATTGTGATTATTAAGATTGTTAAAATAACAAAAGCAGCTTAAAAAAAAGCCAATTTGTGGAATAGTTGAAATAAGTTATACAGATTTGGGGTCAACTCCATAACTTACATTTCCATGTCAAAAACTCTCATGGTAGACAGTGACTCCCAACATGGAAGATAATAACTGGGAGGTCTGGGAGGATCTGAAGTAGGGATAACATTTTCTACCCTGATTCTTCATAAGGGACAAATTACATTTCTTTTTACACAAATTGGCCCTCTGAAAGCTTGGCGTGTATCATGTAGTTAAAGTCTGAAAAGGGCCTAAGGAGTTGAGAACACCTAATTAACCAATTATGATCTATAGCAATTACTTTTAAATGTAAATTCCTATACAAGTGGCTCTGACTAGAGATATTCATCTCTGCCACTAACCCTCATAATATGCAGTAATGAGAAGAAATATGCTGTGTGTATTTTGCTTTCTGACAGGCATTATTTGATTGCCTTATTTCTCTTTCGTAGGTTTAGGGCATTCTGTTCGAAGACGAATGAATATGTGCTCTGCCAAATGGTCCAGGCTGAGAGTGGGACTTATAATATGTAGGAAGGAATTTAGGAGGTCATCATTCATAATAAACACAAAATGCCCTTCATGGCTAGATTTGTTGGAGTCATAGAAGGAAAACTTTATACAAAAACAAAACAAAACCTGTAATCTTCTTCTGAAAAAACTGAGCATGTAATTAGTTATTTTCTCAGCCCAAGTGCTTTAGAAGAATTTGTCCTGAGGTATCTAGTGGATGGCATTGTATTGCAAACAACTTTTAAAATAATAGTCTCTGGCGCCTGGGTGGCTCAGTGGGTTAAGCCGCTGCCTTCGGCTCAGGTCATGATCTCAGGGTACTGGGATCGAGTCCCGCATCGGGCTCTCTGCTCAGCAGGGAGCCTGCTTCCTCCTCTCTCTCTCTCTGCCTGCCTCTCTGCCTGCTTGTGATTTCTCTCTGTCAAATAAATAAATAAAATCTTTAAAAAAATAAATAAATAAAAAAAATAAAATAATAGTCTCTGACCTGTTTACCTCTACTTGAGGTACCTTTAAATAGATGGTTATGTCCCTGCTCACCCAGGTATGATCATAGGGAACATGCCAAAAATGTTTGTGTAGATTTATGCCATTTTAACCTCTTTCTCAATCATTAATAAGACTTCTTACTTTGCTAGTGCATTTTCCTGTCTTCACCCATTCTCTACAGATGGTTCTTTCTGGACAGATTTATTCTTTGCAGTTTATGGAAAATTGAGGATTATAGGTGGAAAATAAGACCAGATAGGTAATAGAGAAAGGACAGGACTTAATAGAAGTAAGTTTCAGTCTATTTATTAAGAGTATGGAGAAGGAAAAATCGTTAAAAGTCGGCAAAAGAGTTGAAAACTGGAGGAGTTGAAAACATGAGGGCAGGTAAGAGAGAAGGGATTGTTCAAGAATTAGACAATAGAGCAGTGAAAAGCACCTGTGGTGGGAATATCAAGTAAAAGGGAGAGATACCAAGAATTTGTCTTTCTGTTATAGTATTGAAGATTCGAGTTAACTAAGTTAAGCATTTATTATTTTAAAAGTACGATTTGGTTTCTAAACTGTCTCATTAACTGTAAGAAAGCCTGAGGATTGGACCAGGTGTGGGATGTTTCTTAAGGGTTAAGTATTACCATTTTTCAGGACGCCTGGGTGGCTCAGTTGGTTAAGCAGCTGTTTTCAGCTCAGGTCATGATCCCAGCGTCCTCGGATCGAGTCCCACATCGGGCTCCTTGCTCAGCGGGGAGCCTGCTTCTCCCTCTGCCTCTGCCTGCTGTTCTGTCTGCCTGTGCTCACTCTCTCCCCTTCTCTCTCTCTGATAAATAAATAAATCTTTAAAAAAAAAAAAGTATTACCATTTTTCTAGGGAATGTTTCATGGAGGGCAGAGGTCTGCAAAGTATTGATCATGGGCCAAATCCATCCTGCCACCTGTTTAGGTAAACAAACATTTTTTTTTTTTTTTAATACATCTCTGTTCATTGGTTTCCTTGTTGGCTATGGCTGCTTTCACACTACATCAATAGAGATGAAGGGTTGCAACAGAGACCTTGTGGTGTGCAAAGCCAAAAATATTCACAGCCTTTTTCTTTAAATCAAACTCTTTAATATGAGGTAATTTCAAATTCACAAGCAGTTGTAGAGAATAATATGGAGGTACTCAGGCAGTGGTTACCCATTTCCTCCACAAGTAGCATCTTTCGGTATCACAGCCAGGATATTGGCATTATAAAGTCAATATAAAGAACAGTTCCATCACTATAGGGATCCCTTATGTTGCCCTTTTATAAGCCACATCTGATTTTGACTAGTCCAGACTCTCTCCCTCAATCCTGGAATCCATGAATCTCTTCTTCATTTCTATAATTTTATCATTTTAAGAATATTGTATATATGGAATCATACATATGTTACCTTTGGGGACTGGCTTTTTTCACCTAGTATAACTCCCTGGACATTCATCCAATTTGCTCTATCAAAATCACATTCACTTTTATTGTTGAGTAATATCCCACTTATGCATACACTATACTTTGTTTAACCACTGACTCACTGAAGTACATCTGGGTAGTTTCCAGCTTTTGGTTATTACAAATAAAGCCACTTTGGACATTTGTGTATAGGTTTTTTTTGTTGTTGCTGTTTTGTAAGATTCATCACAGGTGAAGTTTTCATTTACTTGTGATAAATGCCCAGGAGTACAATTTCTGGGTCATATAGTAGTTGAATGTTTTGTGCTTTTAAGAAACTGCCAAACAGTCTTCCAGAGTTTCTGAACTGTTTTGCAGTCCTATAAGCAATGTGTGAATGATCCCATTTCTCTGCATCCTTGACAGCATTTGATTCTCCCTATTTTTTATTTTAGCCATTCTGGTAGGTGACAACAAGTTCTGTAATGTTTAAATATTTTTAATGTTTATTTCATGTGCTGTTTTGCCATCATTATATTCTTTTTTGCAAAATGGTCATTCAAGTCCTTTGCATATTTTCTAATTTGACTGTATTTTTTTTTTAGTGTTGACTTTTGACAGTTCTGTATATATTTCAAGTACTAAATGCATTGTGGGATATGTTTTGAAAATAGTTTCTCCCCATCTATAACTTGTCTTTCATTCCTCTTAACAGGGTGTTTCATGGAGCTAAAGTTTTTAAGATTTTTTTAAAGATTTTATTTATTTATTTGACAGACAGAGATCACAAGTAGGCAGAGAGGCAGGCAGAGAGAGAGGGAGGAAGCAGGCTCCCCGCTGAGCAGAGAGCCCGATGTGGGGCTCGATCCCAGGACCCTGAGATCATGACCTGAGCTGAAGGCAGAGGTTTTAACCCACTGAGCCACTCAGGCACCCCTAAAGTTTATAATTTTGATGAATTCTGTCTTATCAGTATTTCCTCTATGAATCACAGTTTTGGTGTCAAGTTTAAGAACTCTTTGTAATGGTCCCAGAAATTTTTCTTAAAATGATTTTTCTTAAGTTTAATGTTTCTACATTTTACTTTTAAGTCTTTGATCCATTTCAGGTTAATATTGCTATAAGGTAAGAGTTTTATCAAGGTTCTTTTTTTCTTTTTTTAAATGTCTATGGATTCTAATTTCTCCAGGACCATTTGTGGAAAAGGACTACCTAATGTTTAAAAGAAGGAATTTGCTAACTCCTGACCCAGGATATTAAGAAACATTTTTTAGAAAGTATACTACAGAAAGAGAACCCAGTCTAAGTTATTGTAATCAATTTCAGCATAATTATATTCAACAACTTTACAAAGATATATTATGAATTTTTCATAAAAACAATTGTTCCTTTCTCACTAATAAATGAGCAAAAGGAGACATTACAACCAATAAGATAAGGGCACCTGGGTCACTCAGTAGGTTATGCATCTGCCTTCTGCTCAGGTCATGATCTCGGGGTCTTGGGATGGAGCCCCACATTGGGCTCCCTGTCCAGTAGGGAGCCTGCTTCTCTCTCTCCCCCTACCTTCCCTGTACCCCCCACTCATGTTCTCTCACTCTCACTCCCTCTCTCTTTCTCAAATAAATGAATAAAACAAAACAATGCAATAGTGCCTGATCTTATCTGTCCTACATTTCTCTACCAACATTGTTCTGGTTCAGGTGAACTTCATCTGGGGACTCTATAGACATTTTTCATTTGTATTGTGCAGAAATTTGTTTTTATTGTACTAGGATTTTTCAAGCTTTGCAAAACTTTTTTTTTTTTTTTTTAATGTCTATACTATTTGTGTCTAAAGTTCACCTGACCTCATTCTTTATCACGGAATATTCAACTGAGTGCATAATGCTCTGAAACACGCAGTTGGCCTGCTTCATTATTCAGGATGAATAATCAGAGTATTCTGACATCTTGCATTCAGATACCCTTACTGCACTGCAGTGAAGGAAAGACGTTTCTACTCCTTGATAAAATGGATAGCCTTAAATAAAAACATGGATATGACCCTTTTTGAGTGAACCTTATTAATGAACTCTTTCCCATTTCACCTATAGCCTCCAAAAGATATTCCAGATCAACAATTTAATGACCAATGTTATGAGGGTCACAGTCTTATTATGAAGTATTTTAGTTATGCCTGGAAAGTGGATTTTAAATGGGATTTTTCCAGATTCTCAGGGTTGTAAGCACCACAACTTTCCTTCACTTTAAATATTGATATGAAAATCTTTCCTACAGGAATGTAGCTCTTCCCTGTTTTCTTCAACAGAAGATGTTGCATGATATCTGACCTTCCCTTAAAATCGAGACATTCTTTTTAAATTATTTTTTATTATCATGTTCAGTTAGCCAGCATATAATACATCAGTTGATTTTGATATAGTGTTCAACAATTCATTAGTTGCGTATAACACCCAGTGCTCATCACTACATGTGGCCTTCTTAATGCCAATCACCTGGTTACCCATCCCCCCATCTCCTTCCCTTCTGTAACCCTCAGTCTGGTTCCCAGAATGTAGGGTCTCTCATGATTTGTCTCCCTCTCTGGAGATCCAGGAAATATTCTTGTGTTATTATTGCATCAGATATTATCCCAGATGCTAAACACAGTAATTTTCTCCATAGCCACAGATTGTATAAACAAGATGTCCATCACTCTCCACTACTGGCTCCCAGAATGATGAAATGTTGTGATCTTAGAACTGACTTCAGTAGTTTTACCATGGCCACTTTCACTTGTTCTTCCAACATGCTGTTTCTATTGCTATGGGTAGTGGGGTTAGAATTAGAATAGTGACCATTTTTTGTAGAATAATGTACAATTATCACATTACAATAATTCCAACTGAAATAAAATAAAATTTGTCCTATAAAAAGTTCGTGAGATTAAAAAAAATCTTGCTATCATCTTTTGCAGTCAACAAATGAAAAAAGAAAGGAAGAAACTGAGAAACTTCCATTCCATGGAGTGATTATATAAAAGTTAGAGTTCCTACTTTTAATGAACTTCTAATTTAGGAATGGAAGTATGAACTGCTACTCATTTTCCTCATTCTCTTGTTTCTCCATATCAGTGTGTTTTGCTCTCAGAATTTGTCCTGGGCATTATGTGCTAGTGTAACTCAAAGAAACACACACAAGTGTCTTCACAATTCAGAAGAAGCTCATACCACTTCCTATTATGGAGACAGATAATATTAAAAAACAGTAAATGCCAAAAATTATTATCAAAACTGATATAATTTAAAAGAGCTACATTTAACATATAAAAAACTTTAACATAAAATATAATTTGATGATGACTATACAATTCACATTATAATTATATAATTCATAAAAATTACGACTAATATAATGATGGGGTTAGGTAATGGAACATACGCTTAATGTGTGTGTGTGATGAGCATATTATACTTTTTTTCTGATAAGTGTTTCAGTCTTACAAGTATATCTCCAATTTTACAGACAGTGTTAAAACTCTCAAAACTCTTCATGCATGTGAGGTCTAAGCTGATGCCTCTCCTTTGACCTATTAGGTGGGATTCAGTTCAGCCTCTACAAAGTGATGATGGACCAAGATAAGGAATAAGGCCCACAAGGAAGTATATCCTGAGAGGCCCAGGAATAACCCAGCCCAGTCATAGGTAAAACACAAAAACAGTTTCAAAATTCCAAGGAACATAACCATGGGCTTCTTGACTATATGAGTGAAAGAGAATAGGAAAACACTGAGGCAGGTGGGAGATAGGATGCCTCAGATGGAATCCTCCTTGCTGTTGTGCATGTTACATGCCCCTCTAGGGCCAATTTAGACTTTCTGAGTTGGTACTTCACTGAAATGACTTCTGGAAGATGAATTCTGACCTCTATACTCATTTACTCAGTAAGTGCAAATTCAAACTGAGATAGTACAGCTTAGCCATTTAGACGGTTACATAGTGATTTGGAAGATGAGCTTTATATTCAGGTGGACCTGGGTTCATATTCTGGTTGTGAATGAACTCACAATGTATTTGACATTTTTGAGCAAACATGCTTCCTCATCCGTAAAATGAATTTATTATTATTGTAGCCTTCATAGGATTTTTGTATAAATTAAACATGATTCTTCATATAGATTATTTAATACTGTGCCTGGCACAAAATAAGTTTGTAAGGTACACATTATTTATGATTATTATTAATGTCTCATTTTAGCTCTAACATTTTAAAAGATGGATCTTTGCTGAGACATGGATAGGTATTATTATGACTAGTTGTAATTTGTTAGAGTTTTGTAGTTCATTGATTAATGGGTACATTTATTTAACAAATATCTATTTAACATTTGTTATATTCAGAGACTCTACACGTGTAAAAGGCTATATGAAGTTCTTTAAAAGTAGCTCTTATTTTTTTCAAGTTTCTTGAACCCACCTTTGCATTTCTATTGGGTTATAAAAAGGTCAAGATTTTTAAATGGTTTTATTTTCCTCACAAATGAGGAAGGTCATACTAGCCAATAGGATCCAACAGTACCTTAAAAGGATTATTCACCACGACCAAGTGGGATTTATTCAGGTATGCAAGGTTGGTTCAACATCTGCAAATCAATCAATGTGATACAATACATTATTAATAGAAGAAAGAATAAGAACCATATGATATGCTCAATAGATGCTGAAAAAGCATTTGACAAAATACAGCATCCTTTCCTTTTGAAGATCAAAACTCTTCAAACTATAGGGATAAAGGGTACATAACTCGATATCATCAAAGCCATCTATGAAAAACCCACTGTGAATATCATTCTCAATGGAGAAAAACAGAGAGCTTTTCTGCTAAGGTCAGGAACACATCAGGGATGTCTATTCAACATAGTACTAGAAGTCCTAGCCTCAGCAATCCGACAACAAAAAGAAATTAAAGGCATCCAAATTGGCAAAGAAGAAGTCAAACTATCACTGTTTGCAGATAATATGATACTATATGTGGAAAACCCGAAAGACTCCACTCCAAATCTACTAGAACTTGTACAGGAATTCAGTGAAGTGTCAGGATATAAAATCAATGCACAGAAATTAGTTGCATTTCTTTACACCAACAAGACAGAAGAAAGAGAAATTAAGGAGTCAATCCCATTTACAATTACACCCAAAACCATGAGATACCTAAAATAAACCTACCAAAGAGGCAAAGAATCTATACTCAGAAAACTCTAAAGTACTCATGAAAGAAATTGAGGAAGACACAAAGAAATGGAAAAATGTTCCATGCTCATGGACTGGAAGAAAAAATATTGTGAAAATGTCTATGCTACCTAAAGCAATCTACACATGTAATGCAATCCCTATCAAAATCCCATACATTTCTTTCAAAGAAATGGAGCAAATAATCCTAAAATTTGTATGGAACCAGAAAAGACCTCGAATAGTTGGAGGAATATTGAAAAATTCAATATTGGTGGCATCACAATTCTGGACTTCAAGCTCTATTACAAAGCTGTCACCATCAAGACAGTATGGTACTGGCACAAAAACAGACACATAGATCAATGGAACAGAATAGAGAGCCCAGATATAGACTCTCAACTCTATGGTCAACTAATCTTTAACAAAGAAGGAAAGAATGTCCAATGGAAAAAAGACAGTCTCTTCAACAAATGGTGTTGGGAAAATTGGACAGCCACATGCAGAAAAATGAAACTGGACCATTTCCTTATACCACACACGAAAATAAAGTCAAAATGGATGAAGGACCTCAATATGAGAAAGGAATCCATCAAATTTCTTGAGGAGAACACAGGCAGCAACTTCTTCGACCTCAGCTGCAATAACTTCTTTCAAGGAACATAGCCAAAGGCGAGGGAAGCAAGGGCAAAAATGAACTATTAGGACTTCATCAAGATCAAAAGCTCTTGCACAGCAAAGGAAACAGTTAACAAAACCAAAAGACAACTGACAGAATGGAAGAAGATATTTGCAAATGACCTATCAGATAAAGGGCTAGTATCCAAAATCTATAAAGAACTTATCAAACTCAACACCCAAAGGACAAATAATCCAGTCAAGAAATGGGCAGATGACATGGACAGACATTTCTACAAAGAAGACATCCAAATGGCCAGCAGACACATGAAAAAGTGCTCCATATCACTCAGCATCTGGGTAATACAAATCAAAACAACAATGAGATATCACCTCACACCAGTCAGAATGGCTAAAATTAACAAGTCAGGAAATGACAGATGCTGGCGACGATGCGGAGAAAGGGGAACACTCCTACATTGTTGGTGGGAATGCAAGCTGGTGCAAACACTCTGGAAAACAGCCTGGAGGTTCCTCAGAAAGTTGAAAATAGATCTACGCTACGACCCAGCAATCACACTACTGGGTATTTACCCTAAAGATACAAATGTAGTGGTCCGAAAGGGCATGTGCACCTGAATGTTTATAGCAGCAATGTCCACAATAGCCAAACTATGGAAAGACCTAGATATCCATCAACAGATGAATGGATAAAGAAGATGTGATATATATATATCACATCTTCTTTATTCCGTTGTATGTATGTGTGTGTGTGTGTGTGTGTGTGTGTGTTACACACACACACATACATACATACAACGGAATACTATGCAGCCATCAAAAGAAACGAAATCTTGCCTTTAGTGTCGATGTAGATGGAACTAGACGGTATTATGCTTAGTTAAATAAGTCAATCAGAAAAAGACAATTGTCATATGATCTCCCTGATATGAGGAAATTGGGGGACAGGAAAAGAATAAATGAAACTAGATGGGATCGGGAGGGAGACAAACCATAAGAGATTTTTAATCTCACAAAACAAACTGAGGGTTGCCGGGGGGAGGAAGGTAGGGAGAGGGTGGTGGGGTTAGGGACATTGGGGAAGGTATATGCTATGAAGTGTGTAAACCTGGCAATTCACATACCTGTATGCCTGGGGCTAATAATACATTATATGCTAATAAAAAAATTTGAAAAATTAAAAAATGAGGACTGTCTTATTTCTACTGATTGAAAGAAGTGTCAACTGAAGGTAATAATGTCATTTCCCCATATTGTAACGCTTCAGTTATGATAATATAACCAATGATACAGTTTCAAAGTCAGACTGTACCTACTACATCTTCAGCATTCAGCCAAGTTTACAGCCTTGTCTTAAAGGCAAGTTTCTGCCAACAAGGAAGCTCTGGTGATGCCTTCCAGTTACTCTCATTTTGCTTTAATAGTCCCATGCAACTTGGAGATTGAGTCTCAGTGGACAAAATGGAAATCCATGGGGAAATGTCTTGCACTGATGAAACCTAAAGGAATGAAAATGCGGGGATACCTTCCCACTCCTGCTCTCAAAATGACCTAACCACAGTGGTGGGCAGTTTCCAAAAAGAGATGCTGCATAAAAACAGATGCCTAGAGTTTTCCAGTGACTTGTGTCATGTGTATTTACATGGGGACTTGCTTTTCTCAGAGCAACTAGGCAGATGGGAGCAAATAATTCTCCCAAAGGGGTGCCTGGATGGCTCCATCAGTTAAGAGCCCGAGTCTCAATTTTGGCTCAGGTCATGATATGGGGGTTCTGGGACCAAGCCCCACTGTCAGGCTCTGCACTGAGTGAGGAGCCTGCTTGGAATTCTCTTTCCCTCTCCTTCTGCCTCTCCCCTGCCTCCTGACCTGAGCATTCTTTTTCTCTCTCAAAACAAACAAACAAACAAAACCACTCCCCCAAAGGAATTAGAATCCAAGTTTTCCTTCTGAATAGAGAATGTTAACATATAAAATAAATCCCTCAGAATTGGCAACTAAATCATTTTAATGACAAGAAAGTTGGTCAGTGTTTTAATAGCCTGAACACTAGTTTTGACTACTTGTTGCAGGAAGGCAGAATTTAGAAGGAACATTAAAAAGGAGAAGCTAAATGGAACATTAAGAGAAGAAAGTAAGTTAGGGACCATGTAGATATAAACACAATGGGTGTATTCTCAAATTTGACAATGATGTACACCTAAGCCTGGTAATAGAAGCCAGTGTTAAAGATCTGAAGGAAGACGAGTCACAAATTAGCAGGATTTTTCAACCTCAGCACTCCTGACATTTTGCATCAGATAACTGCGTGTTGCTGAAAGCTTCCCTGTATAATGTAGGACTTCAGCAACATTTCTGGTCCCTGCCAACAAGGTGCACTAGCAACCTTCCTCCACCTCACATTATGACAACCAGAAATGTCTCCAGCTGTTGTCACATTCGCATGGGGGGGAAGAAGAGAACAAAAGCATCCTCATAATGATAAAAACAACTAAAAATAATAAAAGAAGTTCCATTGTCAAAGCAAACATAACAAAAAGTAACTTGGGATTTTCTTAGGTTCAAGGCCTGGCTTTTTCTTTATTCAAGCTCAGAAATTGTAGTTGAGTTACTTAAAAGTGCTTTTTTAAAAAATTTTTTAAATGATTTTATTTATTTATTTGAGAGAGAGTGACAGAAATAGCAAGAAAAAGCATGAACAAGGAGGAGAGGGAGAAGCAGGCTGTCTGCTGAACAAGGAGCCACCGCGTGACTCAGAGCTTGATTCCAGGAGCCTGAGATCATGACCTGAGCTGAAGAGAGACACTTAACTGACTGAGCCACCCAGGCACCACAAGTTATTTTAAAGTTCTGAGATGTAATATCCTTATTTGTATGAGGGTTATGACACATCACTAGTACTACATGCTTTTGAAAAGCCAAATGAGACAATATACTACGTGAAAACCATTCTATATAGCCTTGACATAAATGTTCTCTATTTTTCTCATTGAATAAATGTTTGTATGTGGTGTGCGTGTATGTGTGTGTGCACACTACATATATATGTATGTATACACACATACACACACACACAATGGAGTACATACAAATACTCCCTTGCATATCAATCCTTTGTTTTGTTTTAGAGTTCTAGTATTTAAGAATGCCATTTTTTTCAGACTCAAAATCTTTCACCCTATAAAGTTCACCCATTGATTCCTGTTCTGACTTCTGGAGCTGCTTACAATGTCTATTCACTGTTCAATAAGAACAGCTGGTAACATTCTAGAACATGGCTCTTCCACATTAGCTTAATTGCTGCCTTTATTGAATGTATCACAAAACCTTCAACTGCCAAAATTTTAGTTTACTTAATTTCATGCGAATGTAGGGTTAGATTATTCTTGTTCTGAAAATGACCCTGAGACATGGACATGCACAAAGCTCCTATTACTAATAGCAATATTAATAGTACTAGAACTATTAACTATTATTATATTAAAATTACTAATATTAATTATATAATTAATAAATAATAATAGTAACAGAACTAATAATTGACTACTTTATTTCTGTCACTAAGAAGGGTCCTTTTCATATGAGCTTCTTCTTCCTTCATAGTTGTCCTTTTTAAAAAAGATTTTATTTATTTATTTATTTATTTGAGAGAGAGAAGAAAAAGAACGAGTGGGGGAGAGTCAGAGGGAGAGAGAGAAGCCATGCGGGGTTGGATGCCAGGCACAATCCAGGATCCCAGAACCTGGAATCATGACCTGAGCTGAAGACAGACACTTAACCAACTAAGCCACCCAGGTCCCTCTCCATGGCAGCCTTATGATGCAAGTGTTCATTTTCCATTTTATTGGTTAAGAACCATAAGCACATATAAAACTCTTCCATAGTAACGTATAAAGTAGCCAAAGACAGTAATAAAATCAAATTCTATCTGGGGCTGAAGCTTGCCTTGTTAACTACTTGCTCTCTTGTTGCTGTCTGGTCAGCCTCTCTCAAGAAGCGGTTGCTAAAGCCAGAACCAGATTGGCATCACCTCATGATCTGAATTAAGAGCTTTTATTGTGCCAGTCATATGAACAGGATGCAGTGTGGGAGAGAAATCCCACAACCTGCCACCACTACCCTTTCAGATGGGCTAGATTTCTGTCTAATGCAGATGTCAGGATGGCTTTCCGAGTTCCTTAGTTATTTCTCTTTGGGGATGGCTTTATTCTCTCTTAATCCTTAATAAACGTAATTTTTAAATTATATGCTAATTTCTGTTTGAAATAATGGATAAAGTAAAGGTCTTTTTTGTTATTGTTCATTGGGTTGCTTCAGTTTTGTCCTTGACTAACCTACATCTGAAACAAAGAGAAGTACTCTGGAGAGTACTCTGGAGAGAAGCAGCAGCCCCTCCGTAAACCCAAAGACGCATGAGTGGGCACACACGTACACACATCCCACAAAGAGAACAATTCCTTCTCTTTTTCTGATCCCCAGAGCAGTGCTTCCCAATCTCTGTTGAAAAAATCTTTATTTACTTATTTTTTTTAAATATTTTATTTATTTGACAGAAGAAGAGCTCAAGAGAGCTCACAAGTAGGGGGAGAGGCAGGCAGAGAGAGAGAGTGGAAACAGACTCCCTGCTGAGCAGAGAGCCTGATGCAGGGCTTGATCCCAGGACTCTGGGATCATGGCCTGAGTAGAAAACAGAGGCTTAACCCACTGAGCCACCTAGATGCCCCTATTATGTTATTATTACTTTAATTTTTAATCTTTTGCAGGCTGATACTTCAGTAAAATATAAAAAAGAAATGATAGTACAGTGACATTAATATATGATCATAAAATACAAGCCTACACTTCCTATTGTTATATTCAAGGAACATAAATTTACTCTGTCAGACTGCTATACAAGTGTCTAAACATGATCAATTTCTGTCCTTATCTGTAGCAATTACTTTGCATAGCACTTTTGCAGAGGGTTTTGTTTCAGCAAATGGCACATGAACATGTTTGTGTATAAAAGGTTACAAAATAGCTTGACTTTAAGTATTTTTCTAATGGTTGTTTTTTTTTAAGATTATTTATTTATTTATTTGACAGACAGGCAGAGAGACAGGCAGAGAGAGAGGAGGAAGCAGGCTCCCCGCTGAGCAGAGAGCCCGATGTGGGGCTCGATCCCAGGACCCTGGGATCATGACCTGAGCCAAAGGCAGAGGCTTTAACCCACTGAGCCACCCAGGTGCCCTTTTCTAATGTTTTAAGTACTGAGAAGGAAGATCTGGGACAAATGGAAAACAGATGTGAGAAAAGAGAAGAAATGGGAGCATCCAGGGGACAGGGTGTGAGTCTTTGCTCCATTTGTAGCTAATTTTATTTGGAAATTTTTCAGTTTTTTTTTTTTCTCTTTGCTTTTCTGTATTCTTTTCTTTCACTTATATTTGTTATTTCCTAGTAGTAATTCTTCTCTTGACTACTTTTTTGATACTATCACTTTGATACTTTCACTTTGATACTATCACTTCTTCCCTTTTTTTTTTTTTTTTTCTCTCATTTTCCCTTTTCCCTGTTTGGTTATATAGCAAATATTCCAAATACAGAAAACCATCAGGACACATACAGGAAAGTGCTCATGAACCTGTCCTCATATTAAAATATTAACAGTTTCATTTAAATCTTTCATGATTTTGGGGTGGAATAAAATATTTTATGTATAGAGAAAAATAGTTTAAATCCCTTTCGTCTCTCTCTGGGTCACTATTACACTGAAGTTAATTTTTTTTTTCTTGTCTAGCTGTTAGGTTTTACTCCATTATAGCCACTCAAAGACCAACACATACTACTGTTTTATTAATTTTTGAACATTGCTCAAAATTGATGGCATGTGTGTATATCATGAAAATATTCTTTTTTAAATTCAGTACTGTGTTTGTAAGTCTTTCAGTCTTTCAAACATGTAGATTGAGTTCCTTTACTGTATTGTTACATAGTATTCCATTGTATATATATGGCATAATTTGCATTTTCCATTAGTTATTCCTCTTACATGGATGTTATTTTTTTAATTTGCTATGATAAATATTGTTGCAAACTATATCTTTGTGTATGTCTGATATAGACTTTTGAAGAGTTTTTGTGGCAGAAAACAAAGATTGAAACTAGATATTGTCAAAATAATCTCTAAATTTGTGAAGATGTGCATAACCTATATGATTACTATTTCTTCATTTTTATCCAACCTTGGTGTTGTCAGTTTCCTTCAATTCTTGCTAATCTAATGAGAGAGAAATGTTAACTTTTAAAATTGCACTTCCGATTACTAGTGAGATTAATATTCTTTGTACATTTATTGTCCAAACAGGATTCTTTTTTTATATGTATGTATGCATCACTTTATTATTTTAAATTATATATATGTTTATGTTTTTATGTTTATGAATGTGTATGTGTATGAAAATATGTATGTATATATGTATGTATGAGAATACAGGGCAAGTTCTAAACAGTTGGTTTACTAATGAGCTTTTTAGTATATAGCCCATTTGTAAGGTGAAAATAAGGCTAATATCCTAAATCATGAACATTTATTAATCTTTTGCTAATGTGTAAGGCAACAACAAACAGGATTCTTTATATGAGTGTTGTTCATTCACTCTTTCCTCATTTTTATTTTTCCTTTTTTTTTAAGATTTTATTTATTCACCCATTTTTTTTTTTAAGATTTTATTTATTTATCTGAGAGGCAGGAAGAGAGAAAGGGAGAAGCAGGCTCCCCGCTGAGCAGAGAGCCTGATGCAGGGCTTGATCCCAGTACCCTGAGATCCTGAAGGCAGAGGCTTTAACCCTCTGAGCCACCCAGGTGCCCCTGTTTCCTCAATTTTCTATTGGAAAATTAGGTTTTTAAAAATTAATTTGTATGAGTTCTTCAAATGTGACAGTCATCAACTGTTTATCTGTAATATGGGTTACAGGTATCTTCTCCAAGATTGCTTGCTTTTGAGGGGCTTAGTAAATGCTTCCTTTTGTTCTTAAGAAAAGCAGCTTATGGAGTTAAACTTATCAATCCATTCCTTTATATTTGTGCTTTTAATGGATGTTTTAGAAAATCTTACCTTTAGCAGTATCTTAAGCATATCTTGTTCTAAGAGTTTTAGAGAGGATTTTAAACATTTCAATGTATAATCCATCTGAAACTAATTTTTGGTCTCTTCACTTTTCAATCTTCTATTTTATTGTATTTTACCTCTCCTCAATGCTCTTTTTCATTTCTTTTCTCCTTACTTCTGTATATCCTTCAAAACCTGTTCACCTATTAGGATATCTGCTTAAAAATTAGATTTTTTCATATTTACTTGTATGCTTTTTTAAAAATTTCTGGAATGCTGTTGCTATTTATGTTTCCTGTTTTAAATACTTAAAATTTTTCCATTATATTCATAATTCTGTTTTCTTAGCATTATCAAACTTGACCATCCCTGTGCAGAGTAGGAATATGAAAGATGGAGAATTAATTCAAAGTTAGTATTAAAGAAACTTTTCCTTGCTTTTTAAATATTAAATAAGAATGCCTTGCCTAGTATTATTTCCATCGGTAAATGAATAAATCAAGTCCTAACATAAATTTATTGCCCTCTCATTAAGTATTCAGAACTTTATTTATTTAAGATTTATTTATTTTAGAAAGTAGGTGCATGAGCAGGGAGAGGGGCAAAGGGAGGAGAGAGAGGATTTCAACCAGACTCCTCCTCTCCCCAAGCATGGAGTCCTCCACAGGCCTCAATGAGGGGTTCAGGGTGGGGTTCCACTCCAGAACTCTGAGATCATGACCTGAGCTGAAATCAAGAGTCAGATGCCCAACCAACTGAGCCACCCAGGTTCCCCAGTATTCAACCTTTAATATAACTTGCCTAATTTGTTTCTTGCAACAACATTGTGAGAATCCTCTTATTCTCATTGTTTGACAGACAGACTTCCAGTCCCAGTTCCCTGGGCACTATTCTTTTTGTCCCATGCAAGAAAACAAACCTATAAATAAGAAAAGTAGAAATGTAGTGGATTAGATTAAAAATGAGTTAGAAGGGGCACCTGGGTGCCTCAGTGGGTTAAGTCTCTACCTTCCTCTCAGGTCATGATCTCAGGGTTCTGGGATCTAGCCCCACATCAGGCTCTCTGCTCAGCAGGGAGCGTGCTTCCCACCTCCCCACCCCCGCCTGCCTCACTGCCTACTTGTGGTCTCTCTCTGTCAAATAAATAAATAAATAAAATCTAAAAAAAAAATGAATAAAAATGAGTTAGGGACACCTGGGTGGCTCAGTTGGTTAAGCGGCTGCCTTTGGCTCAGGTCATGATCCCAGTATCCTGGGATCGAGTCCCACATCAGGCTCCTTGCTGAGCAAGGAGCCTGCTTCTCCCTCTGCCTACCACTCTGCCTGCCACTCTGCCTGCCTGTGCTCACTCTCTCTCTCTCTCTGACAAATAAATAAATAAAATCTTAAAAAAATGAGTTAGAAAAGAGAAACATACCCTACTTGCCATTTATAAAAGCTATGACATTTTTAACAATGAATGGCATTTAAAATTAAAATTCAAAAGAGGGGCGTCTGGGTGGCTCAGTGCATTAAAGCCTCTGTGTTCGGCTCAGGTCGTGATCCCAGGGCCCTGGGATCGAGCCCCGCATCGGGTTCTCTGCTCAGCAGGGAGCTTGCTTCCCTTCCTCTCTCTCTCTGCCTGCCTCTCTGCCTATTTGTGATCTCTGTCAAATAAATAAAAATAAAATCTTTAAAAAAAAACTATTAAAATTCAAAAGAAAACAATTTCCCCCAAATTATAGAAAAATATTTCACATGTTGGGGCCGATTCCACGTTAAAACCTGTTAAACCCCTAGGGCCTACCTGGGCCTACTTGGCCATAGAGACTCCATGTTGCCTAGGTAGCCATTTTGTTGTTTAATAAATGCCTCAACAGTTACTGATATCAGTTCCAGGTAACTGTTGCTAAAACACACACCTAAAACAAGGCCTTTTTGCTGTTTAATAAACACCTCAGCAGTTACTAGTATCGGTTCCGGGTAACCGTAACTAAAACACACAGGTAGAAGACATCCAATTAGCCAAAGCCACATATGTAGAGGTCTGCTGTTGCGCCCTATGAAACTAACCTGTAAGACCAAGGAGGGGTTGCTCTCTTTGGAGACAGCTCTGGCCACTCAGTCTGACTTCTAATGCTTAGCATCAAATAAAGCTTTACATAACTTTCACTTTGTTTCAGCCTCATTCCCCTGGCTGGTCAGTCTAACTTCTAATGCTTGGCATAGAATAAGGCTTTGCAAAACTTTCACTTTGTCTCAGTCTTGTTCCTTTGATAACGGACCTAACACACAGACTGATTTGAAAGCATAATATGCAGCTCTAATCCTTAGAAGTTGGTTATTAGAAACAAATTTCTGATGAATTAGTAATTTGGTAAATGGTTCTTCAGTAAATTGATTGTCTAATACAAGACATTTCTTCAGAGAAGTGACATTCTGTTCGTTGGTATTTTCACAAATTGACTTTGACTGATTGCTTTTAATACACAGAGTACTTGGTGTGCCGGTCAACTTTCTTCTACATAAGTAGAACATAATTCCCTTTATTCCAGTCTCCATGGAGCTAGCTGTGTTCATTTATCTACCTGCCTTTTCCATCAACACTGAGCTTGCAGTCTTTGTCTTACACTATTTCAGACATAATCAACTGATCTGGATCTTTAAGAATGTACTTTGCTATTGTTCAAGAACTGAACACATCATTTTAATTTCAGAGATGCCTATGGTTGAAAGGTAGTTAGAGAGTTTACTTTAGTTAAACCCATTTTATAGTAATAACCAGCTTCAAAATTAAGTGACACTATGCTTTTTGAGATGCAAGATAAACTGCTTCTTCATTAGATGATCTAAGGTGCTCTCAATTTACTTCATTACTGGGTAATTTTGAATTTGTGCACAACTATGCACAGATTTCTTTGTTTGTTTTTTCTTCTTCATATAAATTGCTACCAAATGGTGAGGTCTCATTTTTCCTGAGCTTAAACTTTTTGATGTTAGAGGATGAGATCTGTCTTGTTCTTCCAACTTAAATTACCTATCTGGTTAAGATTTTGTCAATTTACTTAAATGTGTGCATGATTCAGTGAAATACAGTATTGGAAATTCACAATATATAATATATTTTATTCATGTATTCATGACATATTAGAACACTGGGATTTGAAAGAATCTTTGAGACCATTTTGCTCAAATTTGTCCTACATAAATGTTTCTTGGAAAACCCTTACAAGTGATCAATATCATCTCACCTCACTTAATCCTAGCATCTAAGAAGCCAGTTTTTGAAGGAAAAATGTAGATTTAGAAATGAAGTAGCTAGGTTGGATTCTATTTCCATTACTAATTTCATTGCAGTCTCTTGGCTTAATTTCTTTATATATGAGAATGGACAAAATTAAAGACGTGAAGTAACTATGAAGATTATACCAGATAAGGATGCAAATGCTGTACATGTAGTTAGCAATTGATTAATACTATTCCTACTTATATTTCTTGACAACTGCAGTGAGTGTGATACAAAATATCAACATCTGTAAGATTTGGTGAGCCCATTCAGAGGAAACAATTTCCCTTAAAAATGGTGCAAGGGTTGGAGCTAGCAATTTCAGAAGTTAAACAAGACAGCAACAGAGCTGCATATGACTTAAATTAAGAATAAATGTGAAAATTACAGGCACATCTTACCATCCCTAGCCATGCTGACATAGGAGGCTGTCTGTTTAAACAGTGGATTTATTTTGTTGAGGGGTAATAAATGCCAGGAAGCTGAGCATCAGTGTTGAGAGACTGCATTTTCCTTGATCAGTGTCTAGAAAGACATATTGACAGCTTGTTCCATTTTGTTGTCATAGGAAGAAAGGTTATACAGGCAGTGCTCAATGAAGATTGCTCAGGAAATAAATTGGGCATCAAACAGCCCACAGGTTGATAATGACTTGCTGAGCCACTCTATGTTTGATATATTAAGAAGGTAGATTTAATAGGCATTTTCAAATTGTAGAAATGATCATATTGTTTTCTGAAGCTTTTCTAATGAGCCCTATTAGTGGAAACATTCTCCAATATGTATTGTTTCTCAGGCCTTCAGCAGTGAACCAATTACCTTTGAAATGGAACTGGCAGGAAAAAGCTTCCAATGACAGCACATCGATACTACACCCTATAACCAGGTAGATGCTTTAAAAAAATTAACATATAATGTATTACTAGTTTCAGGGGTACAGGTTTGTAACTCGTCAGTCTTACACAATTCACAGAGCTCACCCTAGCACATACCCTCCCCAGTGTTCATCATCTAGCCACCCCATCCCTCCCCCAACCCCTCCACTCCAGCAATCCTCAGTTTGTTTTCTGAGATTAAGAGTCTCTTACAGTTTGTTTCCCTCTCTGGTTTCATCTTGTTTCATTTTTCCCTCCCTTCCCCTATGATCTTCTGTCTTATTTCTCAAATTCCTCATATCAGGGAGATTATATGATAATTGTCTTTCTCTGATTGATTTACCTCACTTAGCATAATACCCTCTAGTTCCATCCACATCATTGCAAATGGCAAGATTTTGTTTCTTTGATGGCTACATAATATTCCACCATATATATATATATATACATATATATGGTATATACGTCTTCTTTATCCGTTCATCTGTTGATGGACAGCTAGGCTCTTCCATAGTTTGGCTATTGTGAACATTACTGCTATAAACATTGGGGTGCATATGCCCCTTTGGATCACTCTATTTCTATCTTTAGGATAAATACCCAGTAGTTCAGTTACTGGGTCATAGGGTAGCTCTATTTCGAAATTTGTGAGGAAACTCCATGCTGTTTTCCAGAGTGGCTGCACCAGCTTGCATTCCCACCAACAGTGTAGGAGGGTTCCCCTTTCTCCACATCCTCGCCAACACCTCTCATTTCCTGACTTGTTAATTTTAGCCATTCTGACTGATGTGAGGTGCTATCTCACAGTGGTTTTGATTTGTATTTCCTGGATACTGAGTGATGTTGAGCACTTTTTCATGTATTTTCTGGCCATTTGGATGTCTTCTTTGCAGAAATGTCTCTTCATGTCTTCTGCCCATTTTTTGATTGGATTATTTGTTCTTTGGATGTTGAGTTTGATAAGTTCTTTATAGATTTTGGATACTAGCCCTTTATCTGATAGGTCATTTGCAAATGTCTTCTAACGTTCTGTCAGTTGTCTTTTGGTTTTGTTGACTGTTTTTTTTTGCTGCGCAAAAGTCCCAAAAGCTCATTTTTGCCCTTGCCCTTGCCTTTGGTGATGTTTCTAGGAAGAAGTTGCTGTGGCTGAGGTCAAAGAGATTGCTGACTGTGTTCTCCTCAAGAATTTTGATGGATTCCTTTCTCACATTGAGGTCTTGCATCCATTTTGAGTCTATTTTTGTGCATGGGGTAAGCGAATGGTCTGGTTTCATTTTTCTTCATGTGGCTGTCCAATTTCCCAAATACCATTTGTTGAAGAGACTGTCTTTTTTCCAATGGACATTCTTTCCTGCTTTGTTGAAGATTAGTTGACCATAGAGTTAAGGGTCCATTTCTGGGCTCTCTATTCTATTCCATTGATCTATGTGTCTGTTTTTGTGCCAGTACCATTCTGTCTTGATGATTACAGCTTTGTAATAGAGCTGGAAGCCCGGAATTATGATGCCACCAGCTTTGGTTTTCTTTTTCAACATTCCTCTAACTATTTGGGATCTTTTCTGGTTCCATATAAATTTCAGGATTATTTGTTCCATTTCCTTGAAAAAAGTTGATGGTATTTTGATAGGCAGAGCATTGTGGCCTCAAAATGTGCAGGGAATGATCTAGTCTTTTGCTACCAATTGAGACCTGATTCGTGACCCAGGATGTGATCTCTGGGGAATGTTCCATGTGCACTACAGAAGAATGTGTATTCTGTTGTTTTGGGATGGAATGTTCTAAATATATCTGTGATGTCCATCTTGTCCAGTGTGTCATTTAAAGCCTTTATTTCCTTGTTGATCCTTTGCTTAGATAATCTGTCCATTTCAGTAAGGGGGGTGTTATAGTCCCCTATTATTATTATATTATTGTCAATGTGTTTCTTTGATTTTTTTTATTAATTGTTTTATATAATTGACTGCTCCCATGTTAGGGGCATAGATATTTAAAATTATTAGGTATTCTTGTTGGGCATAACCTTTATGTATGTTATAGGGTCCTTCCTCATCTCTTATTATAATCTTTGGCTTAAAATCTAATTTATCTGATATTATGATTGTCATCCCAGCTTTCTTTTGATGTCCATTAGCATGGTAAATTGTTTTCCACCCCCTCATTTTAAATCTGGAGGTGTATTTGGGTCTAAAATAAGTTTATTATAGACAGTATATTGATGGGTCTTGTTTTTTTATCCATTCTGATACCCTGTGTCTTTTGATTGGGGCATTTAGTCTATTTCCACTGAGGGTAACTACTGAAAGACATGAATTTAGTGCCATTGTATTGTCTGTTAGGTGATTATTACTGTATATTGTCTCTGTTCTGTTTTAGTCTATGTAACTTTTAGGCTTTCTCTTTGCTTAGAGGGCCCCTTTCAATATTTCCTGGAGGGCTGGTTTGGTGTTTGCAAATTCTTTTAGTTTTTGTTTGTCCTGGAAGCTTTTTACCTCTCCTATTTTGAATGACAGACTAGCTGGATATAGTGTTCTTGGCTGTGTATTTTTCTCTTAGTAGTCTGTCTACATCATGCCAAGTTCTTTCTGCCTGCCAGGTCTGTATGGATAGCTCTGCTGCCAATCTAATATTTCTACCATTGTATACTACAGACCTCTTGTCCCAAGCTGTTTTCAGGATTTTCTCTTTGTCACTAGGAAGTGTAAGTTTTGCTATTAGATGATGGAGTGTGGACCTATTTTTATTGATTTTGAGGAGGATTCTCTGCACCTCCTGGATTTTGATGCTTGTTCCCTTTGCTAAATTAGGGAAATTCTCTACCATAATTTTCTCCAATATACCTTCTGCCCCCCTGCCTTTCTTCTTCCTCTGGGAACCCAATTATGCTAATATTGTTTTGTCTTATGGTATCACTCATCTCTTGAATTCTCCCCTCGTGGTCTAGTAGTTGTTTGTTTCTCTTTTGCTCAGCTTCTTTATTCTCAATCATTTGGTCTTCTATATTACTAATTCTCTCTTCTGCCTCATTTATCTTAGCAGTTAGAGCTTCCATTTTTTATTACATCTCATTAATAGCTTTTTAAATTTTGACTTGGTTAGATTTTAGTTTTTATTTCTTCAGAAAGGGATTCTCTAGTATCTTCTGTGTTTTTTTCAAATCCAGCTAATATCTTTATAATCATCATTCAGAACTCTAGTTCTGATATCTTACTAATGTCAAATTGATTAGGTCCCTGGCAGTCAGTTCTGCCTCTTCTTTTTTTTTTTTTTTTTCCTGAGGTGAGTTTTTCTTTTTTGTCATTTTATCCAGAGAAGAATAGATGAATGAGAGAACAAACACTAAAAGTGTAACAGTGACCCCAGAAAAATATTCACTAAGCCAATCGGAGGAGACCTGAAACTGGGGGAAAAGAAACAAAAAAAAAAAAAAAAAGGAAAGAAAGAAAGAATATGATCATGTTGGTGACTAGAACAAAGCCACATACTATATTTTAGGTGTATTTTGGTCTGTTAGAAGAAACTCTCTCCCAAAATTTAAAGAAGGGGAAAAAATTTATATATATATATATATATATATATATACACACATACATACACATATACACACACACACACACATACATATATACACACACACACAAATAAGGGTAAATATGATGAAGGGATGGAATATGACTATAAAGATGAAAATTTAAAAATATTTTTAAAGAGGAATTGACAAGAATTTGGCTGAAAAAAGAAATAAAATAAATAAATATATGAAAAGGAGAGAATGTGATCGAGCGGGAGACAGAACAAAACCATACACTAGATATAGGGTATATTTTGGTCTGTTAGAAGAAACTGTATCACATAATTTTAAAGAAAAAAACACTTTATATACATAAAAAAAACTTATATACATACAAAAAAATAAAGGGATAGAATACATACAAAAAATGAAGGGATAGAATATGACTATAAAAATGAAAATTAAAAAAGATTTATAAAAGGAATTGATAAGATGTTGGTTAAAGTAAGAAAGAAGAAGAATTTGAAAAAGAAAATTAAAAAAATTAACTTTGAAAGGCTAAAGAATCATGGGGGGAAAAGCCATAAATTCTATGTGCTGTGTTCTCCTAGTGCTGGAGTTTTGCCATTCTCATTGATCAGTGAACTTGGTCTTGGCTGGATGTTCTTGCTGATCTTTCTGGGGGAGAAGCCTGTTGCAGTGATTCTCAAATATCTTTGCCTGAGGCAGAACTGCCCTGCACTTGCCTGGGGCCAGGCTAAGCAATCTGCTTGGATAACTCTTGGTAGCTTTTGTTCCTTAAAGGCTTTCCATACAGCTTTGGAGGGCAAGAATGAAAATGGTGGCTTTCCAATCTCTGGCCCCAGAGGAGCCAACAACTCAGGACCCCATTCCTCAGTGCACCTTCAGAGAAAAGCAGTTAATCCCTCCTGTCTCTCTGGTCCTCGGCTGCACCCTGTGCTCACCCAACATATGACTGAGTGTTTCTATCTCTGGCACATGGCCCCATTTGGAGTCTCCAAACCCAGCAGATGCCTGAGCTGTGCTCCTGTGCCACTTCTTCCAGGGGAGGAAGGTGAGTCTCCCTGATCTGCTGCTTATTGGGTACCTGCTTGAACAACAGTGGCCTGACTGTGTCTCAGTTCACAGTTTATGGTAATCCTGAGTTGAGAGCCCCTTCCTTGGCTCCATATTTGCTGCCAGGTTCCCCACTTCAATACTTGGGAGCTCTACCACACTCAGACACCCCCAGTCTTTCTGTGACTCTGAGGGTCCTGAGACCACACTGTCCCAGCAAGTGTTCTATCCCCTGCATAGCCACTGGAGCAATGTCCTTCAGTGGAGCAGTCTTCTAAAAGTTCTGATTTTGTGCCCCACTGTTCTATCACTTGCCAGTAGCTGGCTGGTGGAGGCTCCCTCCCACCACGGTCTATCTTCCCAAATATTACCTCAGATTCATTTCTCCGCATGTCCTACCTTCCCGAAAGTGGCCACTTTTCTGTTCATAGGATTGCTGCTATTTGTTTCTTTGATCTCCTGTTGAGTTTGTAGGTGTTCAGAATGGTTTGATAACTATCCAACTGAATTCCTGGGACCAGAAAAAATTTAGGCCTCCTACTCCACAATTTTACAACCCCCTCCACTTCCCTGCCTCGTACACACTTTTGTGCTTTGTTCCTCCAAGTGTGGTCAGTGGACCAGCCACGGTCATCACCTGAGAGCTTTGAGAAAAGTATCATCTCATGGCCTACCCCAGACCTCCTGGATTAGAACTGGCATTTTTGTAAGATCCGCAGATAAGTTCTATACATGCAAAAGCCTAAGAAGCTACTAGATACACATGTGCACACACACACACACACACACACACACACACACACTTTTACATAATGATTCTGGCATAGGACTCAGGAATCTGCATTTTTTTACAGTGCAAGTTGTCATCAAATCATACTTTGAATGAGTCTGTTCATAATGCTCTCACTCTATCTTTACAGTGTGGACATTTCCTCTGGGAAAATTTAGAAGATTGGAAACTTAAGGTGTCTATATTTTCTGGTCAGCTTAATGACACCACAGTGTGCATGGTTGATAAATGCATTTTAATACATAGCCTTGAAAGTAACAGTAGTATAATATACTTGTTTATGTGTATGTGCCCACATATGCACATACATTCACTTTGGTCTTATTTTGTAAATTCTCTAGGTACCTGGAAAGAATCCACTATGGTAACAGAAACATGATATTTTGGAGAAAATAAAGCTCTGCTAAATAAATGAACATGTTTTGTTAAATGTTGGAAGCTCCCTCAGAGTCTGAATGCCAGTAGGAGCTGTGCTTGTCTCTGCAAAGTAAATCGAATGTGTTTAATCAAATTACTCCAGGGAGATTCACCAACTAGAATTTAGTGGGAGGTGACCTTATGTCGGGGTTCCCATTTTCTTGCTAATGCTTGCTTTTCTCTCTCTCTCTCTCTCTCTCTCTGTGTGTGTGTGTGTGTGTGTGTGTGTGTGTGTATTTAGCAAGAATAGTAAAAAATAATTGATTTTGATATATCTATGCCAATCTTCATTCCCAACTATGGAGAGCTCTGCCAAGTCTGAAAGGGAAAAATGGAGCAGAATTAGAATCAAAGGAGATGGAGAAGAAACACATTACTGTAGAGAGAAATCTAGAAGAAATACACAGAGAAAATGTGCAGAAGGGTAAATTTACCTGTTGAAAGAGATGTTGTATTGAATCATTGAAAAGGACACCTGTAGGTGAAAGGGTATAGCCCCATATGCATATGAAGCCACAGAAATGCAGTTTGGAATTATAGACTGTCAAGGAGGCAGGGTGTTTAGACAGCATCAGGCCCACGATATTTCAAAAGATAAGACAACTGGGTCCCAAAGAAAACTGATCTCACTGAAGTACCTAAGAATTTAGAGAAATCAGTACAAATTGAGTCCTCATCTCTTGGGTTTCTTCTAGAGACTTAGAATCATCCTTTGAGTTTTCTCCCTCATGACTCTTTAGTTCATCTATGAGTGTCCTACCACTTGGATTTCCAAACTTACCACAGTGTGTGCTGAGATTTCCAAACTTACCACAGTGTGTGCTGAGATTTCCAAACTTACCACAGTGTGTGCTGAGACCGCCCAATTTCAAGCCATACTCCCTGTCTCCTCTCCACTCTGAGCTGCTTTTCATTTCCTCAAATCTGTAAAACCATTTCTCAGGATAGGGCTTTAGCATAAACTGTTTCCTCTGCCTCTTGGTCTGCTGGCCACACCTTCTCTGCTGGTTCCTGCTTACACTTCAGCTTCAATGTTACTTCTTCATGGAGGCTAACACTAAAGCATAAAGTGTGCCTTCCCTGTCATTTGTGTCAATGCATGCTTACCATTTATCATTGCATTTACTATAATTTACTATACATACTTTCCCATCTGTTCTGCTACAGTAGACTGGCAAATAGCAAAATAATTAGAATGACCATATAATTTATTATTCAAACCCAGAAACTTTTGAGAGTGGAGGGGTGCTATTAACGATCATGCCAAGGCAGCAGGCTTAAACCAGAACAAACTGGGTCATGTGGCCAGGATAGTCATAATGTTTTTCTAATGTGGAAGCAGTGTTTGTTCATTGTGATTTTTTCCTAGGTGAGGAAAGCCAGAATAAATGCAGCAGAGTTTAATACTTTACCAGGAAGGGGTGGGGGAGAAAGAAAAAACCTCTAAGCTTGCCTGCTGCACAGAAATGTTTGAACTCTATTTTAGGGCTGAAGGCTTTTGGTCTGAAGAGGTTTAGAGAAGATAGGAATGTTTAAAAATAGATGCCCACATCCAGTCCCCCTCCTCACAGAGGTGCAACCCTTACCCTTGCATGGCTTTCTGCTAAAAGCAGGTTTCACGTTCCGGTGTTCATCCTAACAGCAGCCCTGACCACACAAAGCTCCACTTCTATTTGCTTTTGTTCTGTACCTGCAAGCCAGCATTCTAAGACAGCTGTTTTTTCATAAATCTTTAAACTTCTCTGATATTTCTTATTTAGGCTAAGTTATCGATTAGTATATATATTATTGTTTGGATTATTGCTCTGGTTACAATATAGCATAGCAGAGGTTTTGAGTGATTTGATCTGATTTTTATTTTTCCTATAAGCCACTGCTTTTATGGCCATATATTCCATTGATAATTGTGTGTGTGTTTGTGTGTGTGCGTGTGCGAGAGAAAGGGAGAGAGAGAGAGAGAGAGGGAGAGAGAGGCAGAGGGAGAGGAGAGAAATAATCTCAAGCAGGTTCCATGCCCAACACAGCGCCTAAGACAAGACTCAATCTCACAATGCTGTAATCATGACCTAAGCTGAAATCAAGAGTCGGATGCTTAACCAACTGAGCCACCCAGCCACCCCTCCCTTCCCTTTCAAATCTTTTTGGCCAGAACTCATAGTAGAAAATACATTTTGTACAATGACCCATTTTATGTGTTTATATGTCCATATGCCCATAGATATAAACATATATATGTGTGTGTGTGTGTATATATATATATATGCCTACATAAAGACATACCACATATATAAACTGAAATGGTTTTACAAAAAATTTTACCTTTTCTATGTATGAGAGGTCTCAAAGGAAGAGGGGGATAAGCTTTTTTACATAAGTTGAGTTTGAAGTTATGGAGGGATATCCAAATGGAAATTTAAAGCAGACAGATTATGAAGGATTTGAATTGGTATAGTTTGGGGTGCAGTCCAACCTGTAAGATTTGACGAAATCTCAAATCAGATTTATAAATACAGAGAACAAGCTCTGTATTTGGCCAGAGGGACAGGGGGACAGAGGGACAGGGGAAGATAGAGAAAGGGAGAGTAAGATACAGGCTTCCAGTTAGGGAATGAACAAGTCATGGGAATAAAAGGTACAACATACAGAATACAGTCCGTGATACTGTAATCCCATTGTATAGTGAGAAAATCCAGCTACAGTGAGCATAATGTAAAGAACATATCTAAGGAAGTTGAATCATTATGCTGTATCTCTAAACAAATGTAACATTTGTGCCTACTATATTCAAATAAAAACATTTTAAACAAAGAAAATCCAACTGAATAAAGGGACAGACAGGAAAAAACAAAACAAAAACCATGAGATCTCAGTGTGTGAGAGCAAAGCAAGAAAAGAGCAGAGAAATAACCAAAATTTGGGAAGTCCTTATTTCTGGGGATAGAGGTAGAAGTAGGAGCAAGAAAGGAGCTTGGAAGGAAAGGAGCAAGAAAGGAAGAAAGGAGCCAGGAGAATGTCATCTGTAAGGAAACCGTTTTAGAGAAGAGGAGAAATTGGTGGTATCAAGTGTTTATTTATTTATTCAATATATGGCCCATGGAAGCTGGGTATTTCTTTTGTTCCTCGTTTAATCACTGAAAGAAAATGCCCAGCAATGGTAGAAACTCCCTCTGATTCAGGACGCCTGTGTCTTCTGTGTTCAGTGATATAGAAGGTATACTGAAGAGCACATTAATTCTAAGACAAAGGGACACGATTATATTATTAGCAGTAAGTAATCCCTATCAAATGACTTCTGACTAATGAATACATGGTACAACTTCCACTGCCTAAGTAGAATCTAATTGTTAGGTTTCATTAAAATGTAACAATTGTTCGATTTATGTAATATTATTTATAACACTGTCTAATTATTTTCAGCATCATTATTTGCAGAATCACTATTTAGAATAAGAATTGTGTAATTATATCCACAATGGAGCTGTGAATGTGACATGAAATGATCTGACATAGGTAGTGATTAGTAATCATCCCAGGAAGAGGAAATTGCAATTTATCCTTCTGCCTTAATAGCCAATTCTCTCAAATCTCTCTTTACTTATCGATTCTCCCAGTGAGAGTTTTTGTATCTTCTCAATCATCTATAGGGAAAGCGTGCTTTTATTGTGTGGATTTTACACATATTTTTTCAGGTACTCATCTGTGTGTTACAGACTTGTGCAGGGCTTTCTATTTGGCCTTTGCTACAGATGCCCAACAAACACGATTAATACCTGTTTAGTTGCTTTTGTACTTTGTCTTTGATGAAGAAAATAATAATATTCCACTGGTACATTATAGAGGCAAGTAGAATAGCAAGAATTTTGTAACCAGAAAATTCTCTGTCTTACTACTACCTGTGAGTGGCTTGGCGTTAAATGGAACATGGGTATATAGTTTAACCTGCAGTTCTCAATATTGTTATTTTTCAAACATAAATATTAACATTACCTCCTTAAAATCTCCTTAAAGGAGTCACTCAGAAGCATGTGACTACTACATGCAAAGCCTGACGTGGAATAGGTGCTCAGTCACTATGTGATAATATCATATTATTTTGGCACTAAAATCCTGAGGAGTTTATTTTCTTGTAAGAACCAGCTTAGCTCATTTGGCAGAAAACCCACAGCAGTTCATTATTCACACATCTATTCTTATATATACATGATCCATAACACTTAAGAAACATAAAAATACTGAGATTAATGTACCCCAAGAGGTGATAAGGAAGTTAGTAGTCTTAATGTTCTGAGACCAGAGAGGCAGGATTAGTTCAACAGAGGTGATCAAGAAACTTCTGTGGAATGAAGTAGGATCTGACTGGGATCTTGAGGCTGCCCATAATTGTATCAGATATCTGGAATAAACCACACGGGTTGTTTGAGCAAAACAAAAATAGAGGCATATAAGTAATTCTTTTGTAACTTGAGGAGTACTATGAGAGGTGGTAGAAGAAACACGTTTTTTTTCTGGAATATTTTATAATCTTGGATTATTGTGTATCTATCAAAAATTCAACTAGATAGGACAGTAATCAGGTGAAATTACTTCTGAAATGAACATAGTAGTATCAAAAATAGACATCACTTTCTATCTCAATCTTTTTAACTTTCCTATCAACAACAATGTTTATTTAATAACTATTTCACCTCTTGAGCAATTCCAGATTGGTAGGAACTAGATGTAGTGCTGTTTTGAGATGGGTCCTGGGGATCAGGAGGAAGGAATATCAAAATTTAATACCAACACCTGCTATATGCAGATACAAAAAAGGGGACATTTGTCATTGTAAATCCAAAAATCTGAGTCCAGCTGTAGCCCCACTAGAGTAGTGGAAGGATATAGCTCTAGTCTGCGCACTCATCAGTGGAGTAATTGGTAGAATTATTCTTCCTGCATATATATCCACACCACAGGGATCTGAGACAAGCCATGTCCTACCTGAATTCCTGACCCACAAAATCACTAGCAAGTAAAATTAACCCAACATGTTTTAGGGGATAATTAGTTACACAAAAACAACTGAAGAATAAATGAGAACTAGTAGGGTCCTGCAGTAGCAGCAACCTAAAACTTGATGTTAGTGTATGTGTAGCAGATAGAGGCCTGGAGGGGCCCAAGGAGACTACTAGTGGAACTGGAAAGGCAGCATGGTTTCTGCAATAAGAATTTTAAGAAGTAGGATCTAGGTGATGTGCTGGAAGAACAATTAGTAAATTAGAATCAGGTGAAAGTGCCAACAACCTTATCTTAGCTGTGCATGGTGATACATGACTGACATGACAGGAGAAGGAAGAACAAAATGCCAAGCATAATTTAGAGGAAATAGAGATGAACCAGGAGTTGATGGGCTTGAAAATAAAACTTTCCCATCTTCAGTCTTTCTCAGCAAAAGACTCTAAAATTAGAATGGATTCAATGCAAATATCAAATAGAATGTTACCTATGAAAAATGTGTCCTTAGAGTAAAGATCACATCAATGTTACAGTTAGAAGTTTCTGTTGAAAGCTCAAAAAATTTTAAAGCTTCTCCTAGCTAGATAAAAGAGCTTTCACGGATCTCAGAGGTGTACTTTGTAGACATACTCTGAAAATAGCATTTCTGATAGTCTTCACAACATTTTCCCACAGCACCCTGACTGAGACCTGAAGTAGAAAGGGGACTCTCATCAATGAAATTGTGTGTGTGACTTTTCTCTAATAGAATATACTATAATATAATACATAAGAAATAATTTTAAATAGATTATATCAATTCAGACTTAAAATGTCAACAAAAAAGAAACAGAAACAGTTCAAATTAAGAGAAGTCATTAACCTCCAATTTTGTATGGGGAGAAAATAAACTGTGAAATCAACTCACATATAGACATGTATGTAAATATGCCATTCGTCATGGTAAGATTGATAATTAATTCAATTTCTTTAATGAATATAGGGCTATTAAGGTTTTTTACTTCATTTTGTGTCAGTTTAATAAGTTATCTTTTCAACCATTTTGATCAGTTTCTTTTTTTTTTTTTAATATTTTATTTATTTATTTGACAGACAGAAATCACAAGTAGGCAGAGAGCAGGCAGAGAGGGGGGACTTGATCCCAGGACCCTGGGATCATGACCTGAGCCGAAGGCAGAGGCTTTAACCCACTGAGCCACCCAGGCGCCCCAAATCAGTTTCATCTAAGTTATGAATTCATCACCATAAAATTGTTCAAAATATTCTTTATTGTCTTTTTTACTGTAGGTGGTATCTGTAGTTATGTGACCTTTTATACTTCCAATATTGGGAAATTTGTTTCTGTCATTTGTTCTTTATTAGAACATCCAGAAATTTTTTTTTTCCAAAATCTAACTTTTGACTTGGTAATTTTCTCTGGTATTTGTGTTTTATGTTTCATTGAGTTCTGCTCTTATGTTATTATAACTTACTATTATGTTTTGTTCATGTATCTATTTACTTTTGTTTTAACTTGCTCTTGTTCTCAGATAATTAGATTGAGAGCAGATAATTGATGTTAAATCTTTCTTCCTTTCAATTATATACATATAAAGCTATAGTTTTCTCACAAAGCACTGCTTTATCTATAGCCTCAAAATTCTATTGTGTTGAATTTTCACTATCATTTAGCTAAGTGTTTTGCAATTTCCTTTGTTTATTTTTTTTATTAACTCTTTGTTACTTAGGAGTGCCTTGTTTAAATTCAAAATATTTGGAGCTTTTCTAAACTTCTTACTCTATTGATTGCTGATTTAGTACATCCTTTCTGAAAAAAGAGTGCTACATAAGATTTCAATTTTTTGAATTAACCTACACTTACTTTATGGCCTGGTATTGTGTCTGTTTGATATATTTCTGATGTTCCCTAGGGGATTATATGCATTAGACTTCCATACCCCCTATGAAAAAGTAAGTGATATGAAAATTATCTGTTTACCATAAACAACTAAAACATAGGACCAATTATATGAAGCAGTGTTTTTCAGAAGTTAGAAAAGAGGAAGGGCAACAAAATGGGAAAGGAAACATGAGGTGAGTCCATTCTGATTTACCAGGCTTACTGCCTACAGGCAGTTTGCAGGCTATAATACAGGGAGAGGAACCAAAATAGTCAGTAGTCTCATTTAATTAAGGAGACAGAAACCAGAGCATCAGCATATCTGAAGGGGGCTAGAATTTGAAAACTAGAATATTAATAAGAAGGAAGTTCTAGAGATCCACTGAGGAGTCCTCTTGAGCCATTGGCTTGAGAGGAAACTCCACCAAGAAAGCAGAAGGCCAAACAGCTTCTGCCCCTCACACAACACAGGGAAGGGGAAGAATTTGCATTCTCAAAGGCCAGAATGAAGAAACTTTGTCATGCATGGGGCACTGAGTTACAATTTAGTTTCCTAGGGCTGCCAAAAATAAAGTGGCATACAGCTTAGAACAGCAGAAATTTATTTCTCCAGAGTTCTGGATAGAATGCAAAAACTATTATGTCAGCAGGGGCTTGCTCTTTCTAAAACATCTAGGAGAGAATCTTTATTTAACATCTTCCAGCTTCTGGTGTTTTCTGACAGTCCATGGTGTTTCTTGATTGTGGATGCATCACTCCAATCTCTGCCTCTGTTGTCACATGGCCATCTCCCTGTGTATCTCTTCTCCTCTTCTTAAAAGGAGAACAGTGTGGAGATTCCTCAAGAAATTAAAAATAGAGCTTCCCTATGACCCTGCAATTGCACTACTGGGTATTTACCCCAAAGATACAGATGTAGTGAAAAGAAGGGCCATCTGTACCCCCGTGTTTATAGCAGCAATGGCCATGGTCGCCAAACTGTGGAAAGAACAAAGATGCCCTTCAACCGATGAATGGGTAAGGAAGAAGTGGTCCATATACACTATGGAGTATTATGCCTCCATCAGAAAGGACAAATACCCAACTTTTGTAGCAACAGGGACAGGACTGGAAGAGATTATGCAGAGTGAAATAAGTCAAGCAGAGAGAGTCAGTTATCATATGGTTTCAGTTATTTGTGGAGCATAACATAGCATGGAGGACAAGGGGAGTTGGAGAGAAGAAGGGAGTTGAGGGATATTGGAAGGGGAAAGGAACCATGAGAAACTATGGACTCTGAAAAACAATCTGAGGGTTTTGAAGGGGCAGGAGGTGTGAGGTTGGGGGAACCAGGTGGTAGGTATTGGAGAGGGCACAGATTGCATGGAACACTGGATGTGGTGCAAAAACAATGAATACTCTTACACTGAAAATAAATTTAAAAAATTAAAAATAAATAAATAATAAATAAATTTTTAAAAAAAGTACACAAATCCTCTCCAGTTTGACCTCATCTTAACTAACCATATTTGCAATGACTCTATTTCTAAATAAAGTCAAATTCTAAGGTATTGGGGATTAGGACTTAAACATATAACTTTTTGGTTGTTTGTTTTTTTGAGAGGGACACATTTTAATCCTTACCAGCTTCCTGAGAATTGTTATTCCTTAATAGTGAGGCTAAATTAGTCCAGGAGTAAGGGCCTTTTCAGACCATCCGCACCAAAGCATAGACTCTCAAATGATAAAGTGATTTGCAAATTACTTTGTTCAAAGCCAAAACAAAATCCAATACACTTCAAGGAAATAAAATCAGCAGCCAAACACATTAAATTTATAACATCTGGCACTAATTAAATGTTCCATGCTAAAATCTGGATCATCTTAGGGTCCATTTATATTGACTTTTTTCCCCTGCATGTGACATAATTTGCTTCTTTACGTGTCTAGTAATTTAATTTTGCCTATTGGATATATAAAATGTTGCAAAGACTGGATTATATTATCTTTTTTTGAATGGTGGTGCATATGTGTTTTTGTTTTTGTTTTTCCTTTCCAGAATTTAATTTACTAGTCACCTGGAACTAAAATTAGTTTTATTTTTTGTTAGGAAATAAAATTCAGGGTGTTTCCTAGATAATAACAACAATAATAATAATTTGGTTAAATTACAGTTCTATACTTTCTTCCTGCAGTGGCTGGTAGCAGTTGAAATCTCTGCTCCATTTATTCAGCCTTCCATTGCTAGTCCTATTGAGCATTGCAGAGTATGAACACTTCTAGGGTCAATCAAGAACTTGAAGGAAGATTATACTTGGATTTTGGGGCTCCCCTTAAGTATATTTCTTTCCTTTCAGGTTTTCTTCCTATCAGTGTCCAGCTGCTCTGGTGGCACAAACTCCATCTTCCAATATCTAAGCAAATAATGACTGTATTTTTCTTAAAATTGAGTTGTTCTTCACTGTGAGTGTGGGAGTTCTTTTAGGGGGAAAACCTTAGCACATTAAATTTATAACATCTGGCACTAATTAAATGTTCCATTTTCTTCTTTCAACGGTATTATATCCTCCAGTTTTTGCTTCCTTTTATTCTCTATTCAACCACTTTAAATAATTATATTTTATATTTTGTACAAAGTTTATTATTGTTATCTGTAGTATGATTATTCTAACATAATATACACTGTCGTTAGTTGGAGCTAAGCTTTATCTTCAAATCTCCAGTGCCGGCAAGTAACGCTGTGATTCTTAGATTGTTGACAAATGTATATTGAGCAAGTGGATATGCATTTGTATAAAAAGGTCTCACTTGGAAGTAAAGGGTGGTGTGGGGGACATACTGTGATTCGCTGCCAGGCCTCCTTGCAACTCATTCTAGACCTAGTATCAATTCCAGCCACTGATACCCTTTGCCTTTGGATCTCTCATATTTCCACTTGGGATAATTTCTCCCATTCAGGCTTTTCAGTTAGTTTTATAAACTTGCAGACCATTCATCTCTTTCATTTTGCTATTTGTGAATTGAAGAGATGTTCCAATTTTCCAATGAACCTAAGAGACAGACATAGAAACTGCTCTCTTAATTGAGTCACACTGAGTTTCTCAAGGGAGAGAGGAGTGGATTTAGAAAGCTTCTGCTTTCTTTTGATTTCATTTCTTCAGTATCAGTGGTAAATGTTTAAAAAATAATTTGCCCATCACTTTGCCCCTGGTTTCATTCAATGGAAAATCTTCATATCATTTCACTTGCCTTAAATAAAGCCACAAGGTGGGGTAAAATAGGTCTTTTGAATTTTGTCAAAATCTACCTTGTTTAGAAATACAATTTTTATTTCCTTCTTTCTTCTCTCCATTTTTACCCCTTAAACTGCTTTGCTACTGTCAGCCTGTATTATATATTTACTCAGGCTTGTCAACAATCCAAATTTATGTCATTGGTTTCTGTATTTATTTGTTTACCTGTATTTTCTGCCAGTATTGTCTATAATAGATTTAAAATTCCCCAGAGATCAGAAAACATGTTAATCAACTTGCTTTGTGGACTGCCTTGCAATTGAGTTATCAACTGAAGTTCCTGCAATTTTTTATAATGACTGCTGGGTTGTAAAAAACATAATTGGGTTAAAATTAGCCTTTTCCTGTCACCTCTCTTGCCTTTGAACCACCTCTACCCTGCCAATGGATTTAAGTTCCCAAACCAACTCTCTCATTATTTCATTGTTTATTGAATTATTATTTCAACAGCAAGTATTTATGGGGACTTACTCTCTATTAGGCATCTTTCTAGACAGAGAGGGCTCAGTGGTGAAATACACTGACTTAGACATTGTGATTCAGGGAAAAAAGACATACTCTCTGATATTGAGACCCTCATGTTTGAATAGAAATAAGAAATTTGGGAGAGAAAGCATAAAGACATGAATAGGGATTTTAAGAAATTGGCAAGACAATGACCTGCTATACCTAAGAAGATCCCCAGAAGATGAGGTGATTGGATTGTAACATAAGCATTGCTGAGTATTTTATTTGAGACCAAACCAGGTTGAGCTTTGCTCAGTGTATCTGCTGAGCATGTATTTCCATGGTGGTTCTCCTTGTCATTTTTGCTTATTGTCTGGAAAAGGAGAGAATGATTTGAATTGGAGATGGGGAATGAGGATCTAGTTTAGAGAGATTTATTTTTGTTGGTGGGTTGAGAACAGAGACAAGAATGGTGAATAGTATGGCATAACATTTGTCCTCCCCTTTCTCTTTTAAAATGTTGGGTTGCTTTTGAGGAACTTCTTTGGAGAAGGGGCTTAGGAACTATAGAAGAAGGAGAGATTGTGAAATCAAAGAACTTGGGTTTGTAAGAACAAAGAACTTGGGAGACCTGGGTACAAATGGTGTTGCTTGGAGGCAGTAGTGGACACCTATTATGTCTACTTCTGTCCCTCTAATTTTCTGGTAACATATTCTCAGTTTGCCTTTTATTATTAAGAAGAAATTCTCTTCTAGTATAGGCCCAATGTTTCAGGGGAACTCATATACCCCTAGATCCATGAGTGGAACATGATACAGTTTATTCAATCAATAAATACATTCTACCTCTGCTCTCTTTTGTTCAGGGATAGGCATGTAACACAAAGCAGGTAAAACAGAGACTGTTCAGTGCATTTTTAGAGTACCTGTGCTAAAGAAACTCTGCGGAGTCCAGTGATGCCAGCTGTGCGTATGCCTGAGCCTGAAGCAGACAAAGAAAAGCAAAGCCAAACATAGAATGAATGAGCAAGATCAAGTCCTGATGATGTGATGCAAGCTTTAGGACCCAGCTGAGCCTAAATGAACTTTTCAGACATGAAAGCCAGGGAATTATGTGCGTGGCTTAATAATTTTGAGTTAGGTTTTTCAAAGAAGACTTAGGTGAGAACGTTCAATACAGAATCAGCAAAAGGACCTGTCATCCCATATCACCCCTTCCTCCACCCTCCTCTTCCTAGATTGTGATACTTTACAGAGCTCTAGCCCTTTGAGGGCTTAGCATGACCACTGTGTTTTTTTTTTTTTTTTAAGGTTTTATTTATTTATTTATTTGACAAAGAGAGATCACAAATAGGCAGAGAGACAGGCAGAGAGAGATGGGCGGGGTGGGGGCGTGGGGGGAAGCAGGCTCCCTGCTGAGCAGAGAGCCTGATGCAGGACTCCATTCCAGGACCCTGAGATCATGACCTGAGCCAAAGGCAGAGGCTTAATCCACTGAGCCACCCAGGTGCACTAGCGTGACCATTATTAAGTGATTGCAAATGCTGGCTCAGTGCAGCAAAGGAAGAGATGATTCACCTCCCCACCAAGAGTATTTGTCCTGTGGGCAATGAATCTAAGAACGTGAATGTAAACATTTCTCATAAGAACCCCTCAGAAATAGCTGAAAATATATTGAGAGGAAGCTGACATCTAATACTCACATCCATAAGGCTAAGTACTCTGGTAGTTTGAGCAATGATAGTAGATATTACATTGATGTTACATTTGTATTCCGCTGGAATATTTGCTTTGCATAAACCATAGGGTGAGGTCAGTAGGCTATGAAATTGGCAAAGGCATTCTAAAGAGTGAGAATAGTATTAACAGAGAAGGGGAACAGGTTACATGTGAATAACAGCAAATAGTTGGGTATGACTGAAACAATGGGGTTATGTTTTTAGAGGAAGAGGGAGTAGCATTAGAAATATGAAAGGCTAGCTCATGTTTTTTTCTATTTTTTTAGTTTATTTTTGTTTTTTTTAAGATTCATTTCTTTATTTTAGAGAGAAAGAGAGCATGAGCAGGAAGGACAGAGGGAGAGGGAGAAAGAATCTCGGCAGACTCTGTGCTGACACAACCTGAGCCAAAACCAAGAGTCGGATGCCTAACCAACTGTCCCACTCAGGCGCCCCACTTCCTTTAAAAAAAAAATACTAATACCTAAATTGTACTCTTTAATCTAGCATCCAAGATCCATTTTCACATCAGTTCTACCCCTGAAACTTTTCTTTACCCAAATGCTTTCCTTTCCTTCCTTCACCAGGCTGGCGTATTGCTTCCTTCTGGTTTTTGCTCAAAGCCATTCTCCTTGCCTGGATCACCTTTTTTCTGCAAATACAACCCATTCCATTCCCCTGATGCCAGTTATAAGTTGCTCTGCATCATAATTTATCTTCCTAAAATGCACTCGTGTTATCTTACCAAATTAGTTTGCAAGCTCATTGAAGGGTAAAGGAGAGAACGTGATGTTCCTCATTTTCCACCTCCTACAGGGCCTAGTATAGTTTCCAGAATGTAATGTCCAATGAACAAAAGTGTGATGGTTTGTGGATAAGATCAGAGAATATCAACTTGTAGCTCTCCTTCAGCTTTTTATGTTCCACGGGGATCTCAGGATATGCCTGGATGTCATATCTTCTTAAAAGGGATTTGGAAGGTATCCCACTGATCACCCGCCCGAGACAGATATCCTTGTTCTCACCATCCCAGTATATCTTGGCAAAGCCTCAAAGGCCCCCTGTCCCTGTTCAGTGGCATCAGCTGTAGGGCTTTCAGAAATCTCGGCAGCTGTGGAGAAATGTCCCATGGTGGGAAGCTTGTAGCCTGCATGCTAGTGACTGTACTGAGCCAGACTTTCCCAGGAGTGGTTGTTTTGTTTAGGTTTGTTTTCCCCAGCCTACCAAAGCATTACTTGCCTCTCTGCAGCCTTGCAGTCAGCTCAGCTGTGTGACCTACTAACAATCCTCAGGGCCATATTCCCCCCTAGGGATCACTTCTGAGCAGACAACTGAACCCACAGGGAAAGGGAAGTTAGGGAGATGAAGTGTTGCTGTCTGGATACCTGTGAGCTCTCATGACAGAGGACAAGGGTCCTGCCTTTGCAGCTTTCGGGTTTCAGAAACCCATTTCAGGAATTGTGGGGTTTTTTTTCCCTTTTGTGGAAGACCTTATATTCTGAGTAATAAAAAGAACATTTAACAACTTAATTACATGAAGTATCAAAAGGGATCTTGGGATCTCATTGACACCTTGATGGGTAAGAATAACAGAAGATTGTTTCCCAAATTATGTGCCTTGGATAACTTGTTCTGCCAGAGGCTAGTGTTTGTTCAGGAACAAGAGGCCTCTGTGATCAAAATGTAAGAGAAATTCTGGGTTTCTTACCATAAGATTTTTCAGAGCCTGTAATTTGCTTAAGTACTTGAGGACTCTCTAAAAGGTGGTTATAGAGTACAATATTTGCCAAATTTACTTAACCACACAAACCTTCTCATAAAGAAATACCAGTTCTCACCTCCTAGAATTAAATATATAGGAAAAGCCATTCTGAATGTTCTCATGTATAGGGGAGGAGAAGAAGAATTATAGTTCCCTTGCTAATGAAGTGCTCTTAAGGGTTCTTAGCCGTCTTCATGGGCTGTAAGCATACAGTCCCTTTCTGTTTATATAGATTTATCTGTATACATACTCAGTCATTCATTTACTTACCCATTCAGTAAAAGTCCAGGTGGCAGGCACTCACTGTATGGGGCCTCACTTTTCCACTGGGCTTGTTTTAAGTCCTCTGTATAGTTTATACCAAGACTTTTTCCCTCTGGTTGTGTTGTCTTCCATGTCATAGAGAAAGATCTATAGTAGAGTCCTAAAGTCCCCTTAAAGGACAGTATTTCATTTGTATTTTTGTGATTTGTTGGTGGAGAAACTATATAACAGGATGTTGTGAATTTCTTAAACTATAAAATCTGTGGGTATTTTTTTTAAACATTTTATTTATTTTTAGAGAGAGAGCAAGCATGTGGAGGGAGGAGCAGAGGGAGAGGGACAAGCTGACTCTGCACTGAGTGCACAGCCCAATGCTGGCTTGATCTCAGGACCCTGAGATCACAACCTGAGCTGAAATCAAAAGTCTGACACTCAACTGACTGAGCAACCCAGGCACCCCTGTGCTTATTTTTTTTTTTTAATTTTTTATTTTTTATAAACATATATTTTTATCCCCAGGGGTACAGGCCTGTGAATTGCCAGGTTTACACACTTCACAGCACTCACCAAAGCACACACTCTCCCCAAAGTCCATAACCCACCCCCCTTCTCCCAACCCCCCTCCCCCCAGCAACCCTCAGTTTGTTTTGTGAGATTAAGAGTCACTTATGGTTTGTCTCCCTCCCAATCCCATCTTGTTTCATTGATTCTTCTCCTACCCACTTAAGCCCCCATGTTGCATCACCGCTTCCTCATATCAGGGAGATCATATGATAGTTGTCTTTCTCCGCTTGACTTATTTTGCTAAGCATGATACGCTATGGTTCCATCCACGTTGTCGCAAATGGCAAGATTTTATTTCTTTTAATGGCTGCGTTTTTAATAGCATGCTGAAATTCTATTCCATATCATTATGAGACACAGTTACACTTGGGTTTACAGACAGTGATCGTGGCACCTATAGACTAAAGAGTCTTTTAGAATAACTCCAGCATCTCTAATTTTACAGCATTTACAATGGAAAACATTGCTGTAGAGTTTTCTGAGTCAGAGAGAACTGAGTTTGAATCTGAACTCAGCCACTGAAAAGCAATACAACCCTAAGTAATTTCTCTCAGCCTTATTTATTACCATGATTTAAAGATTGGATACCTTAACATAAACAGACACACTGCCTGATACTTGGTAGATCTCTGAGTCTTCTCTTTCACTGAAAACAGACATTAAACAAAACTGTAGTCAGCATTTTGGGACAAAAGGTGTTGTTGTTGTGCTAGTTGCCTTTACTTTTTGTAGTCCCAAAGCAAATGTAGGAAGAGGTGATTCTCATAATTATTGATGATTTAAATAAATTATATCAGGTAATTTGTGCCAGATATTATTGTAAGGGCTTTATGTGGCTTAAAGTATTTGATTCTTTAAAAAAAAAAAAAAAAAAAAAAAAAGTCTTATCAGATCCCTTTATTATCCCAAATTTTAAAGATGAGGAAATGAAGTGGGGCACCTGGGTGGTTCATCAGTTAAGTGTCTGACTCTTGATTTTGGCTAATACTATGATCTCGGGGTCCTGGGTTTGGGCCCCACATAGGACTCCATGCTTAGTGGGAAGTCTGCTTGAGGATTCTCTCTCTCTCCCTCTGCTCTTCCCTCCTCAAATAAATAAATATCTCTTTTTTAAAAAGATGAGGAAATGAAGGCAAATGGTTTATATAGTATGCCCAAGTTTCTCTATTTAGAAATTCGCAGTACTACTTTTCAAACTTAAATAGTATTTTTTCTAGCCACTATGCTTTTTTTGTTTGTTTGTTTGTTTGTTTGTTTTTCTAGATACATGCATTCTGGGGAGGGCTTATTTGCCATGTTTTACTAACTCATTTTTTTAAAGGACCTCACAGCCTGTGAACATGGACAGGCCCTGCTATTTGCTTAGGAAGAGTAATCCCAGCCTATTTTGTATACCAAAATACAAAAACTACTATGCATCATGCTAAGAAATGATCATTTTTCAGATACATTAAAGCTGAATAATGAACTTTCCTAAAAGCTTGAACTGTGTTATTCCAGTGAGGCTCTTTAGTGTTGTAAATAGCTATCAGGAGCCAAAAAGTTCCCTATGAAGACTGTGTCGAGGAATAATCAAGTTGGGAGATACACAAAAGGTTATTCTGTTTATTCTCCTGAGTATTAACAGCAAAACGTATTCAACAGTCATCTACTCAGTGCTTATTTTTTTTAAAGATTTTATTTATTTGACAGAGAGAGATCACAAGTAGGCAGAGAGGCAGGCAGAGAAAGGGGGAAGCAGGCTCGCCGCTGAGCAGAGAGCCTGATGTGGAGCTCGATCCCAGGACGCTGGGATCACGACCTGAGCTAAAGGCAGAGGCTTTAATCCACTGAGCTACCCAGGTGCCCCTACTCAGTGCTTCCAAGACAATGTCTCTAAGATTATGCTTCAATGACTGGACTAGCCACTGGAGATAATGAAAAAAGAAGAAATATCCCTGTCCATAGAAAGCTCAAGATCTAGAAGGAGGAACAGATGGGTAGACAAATCATGACCTTACCTTGCTAGTAGAGGCATGTGTGAGGAGCCCATCAACACTGAAGTATATGGGCATATCAAAATAACTCTGGGGTACTTGAGTGGGCTCAGTGGGTTAAGTGTCTCCCTTCAGCTCAGGTCATGATTTCAGAGTCCTTGGATCAAGCCCTGTGTCCAGCTCCCCAGTCATCAGGGAGTCTACTTCTCCCTCTACCCTTCCCCCATCCATGCTCTCTCTCTAAAATAAATAAATAAATAATAAAATCTTTAGAAAAGTAGTTCAAAGTATAATAGAATGGACTTCACAATTTTATCAGAATATTTTTTAACTGGTAATAATCTACAGTGATGGGTCTAATTGTAAGAAGTTCATTCTTAAGCATAGTCATATTTGTTCTTGATTTTGCCATTGGTGTTTTCAGGTCTCTTCTCATGAACCTAATGATGTAGTAGTTAATTGTAGCTGCTCTAGAGTTGGGTAGCATGGGTTTGAAACCACTCCTACAACTCATAAGTCTCTGACCTTGGGCAAGTTACTCATTCCCCTCTGAGCTTTGGTACCATCACCCATAAAATGTGGATAATAGTTGAGATAAACCATGTGGGCATTCAATGTATGTTACTTGCAACTATTACTATTATTGTTATTGAGAGTAAAACAAGGAGGTGTGAGGTTTATAACAACATATTTGTATATTCAAGGACGGTTTGTTTTTACTTTTATTTTTTAGAGGATTTATTTTCTTTTATTTTATTTTAGAGAGGGAGGCAAGGGAGAGCAGAGGGAGAGAGAGAATCCCTAAGCAGGAGCCACACCCAGCATGGAGCCCACATGGTGCTCAATCTTACAACTTAAGCCCGAATCTAGAATCAGATGGATTTTTGATATATAAATTCAAGCGTGTGTTAGAGAATATCTAGGACATTTCTCCCACTGATACCAATCATATTCATGTAGTTAATACTTCATGTAGTTCCATACCTCCATTGTTCTCTGTTCACTAGTCAGAATCACTTAGATAAATCATAGATGAGCCAAGCAAGAAGCTCATTTTCCTGGTGTCATGTGTGAGGTGGCCTGGAATTAAAGCAATCACAAAATTCTATTGCTAGGCTTGTTCCTCTTACCCTTGCCATGGTCTAGCCCATCCACAAGAGTGACCCAAAGAGTCAGTGATTTTTAGCAACATATTTGCTTGTCCCAATGGCTTTGCTTTAGCTCAAAATATACAGATTTGAAGTACTATCTAGATTGTTTGGACTCAAATATTTATGCTGGTGCTAGATTTACCAAACATTCTCAGTAACAGAGGGAAGGGAGTAAATCTAGACATTTAGAAAGTTGGGGCTAGCTATCATGATGCAAGTGTGGTTATTGGTGTTCTTTAAAATAAAATTGGCAGCTTGAGTAATGGACTCAATCAAATTGACCAGATGCTTTGCACTTGGTTAAATGCATTCTAATTAGCCAATCAGTGCAAACAACTGATTAAATCTTTTGCTAAAGAATTTCCATTAAACAAACAAACAACAACAAAATGGTTCAAGCGAGTTTACTTTGCTTTCTTCTCGTAATCGTGAAGTTATGAAGGGAAACCACAGGTATATGTCCACCCCTCATCCTTGTTAATCCCTAGATGACCAAAAACATTATCCCAGAATAACTTTAAGATTTTGGTTAAAAATGAAAGTTTCAACTGGATGAACCATAGTATTTGGAAAACTTTGGTAATGACTTTGTGTGCACATAATTGCCCTGTGCACTACAGATAGGAAACATAGGGATACTGTATTTTAAACTTGTACAAAATGTTTTACTAATTTTACATATGATCATATGTAATACCCCCAACTCAATAAGTATACTATTATTTAATTAATAATATGCTTTATCTAATCCATTCAGATAAATTATTTAATCCTATTGGCACCCCTGGGTGCTGAAAGACAGGAATTATTAACCCTTTGTTGCAAATGACAGATTTCTGGCACAGAAACTGAATAACTTGCTCAATGTCATCCAGCCTGGCAAAGTTGGTACTAAGCCCAAATATCTCAAATCTTAGCCAGTAATTCTTTCCACTTGTCAGATAGATAACAGTAGACTAAGGATAACATGTTGATCCATTTAGGACCACAATTATAGACAGGACTCCTTCATCAAAAATATTCTTTAATTTCACAAAGTTCATCAATAGATAATACGTTCCTTATGTAGCTCAATACTAATATCAATCTTAGTATAACATTTGAATTGTGCAGTCATCCATTAATATTTTCTTTACCCAATCTTTATAATTTTGCAGCCATAAGCCCACCAGTAGAAATTCAAATTTCCAGGGCACCTAGCTGGGTCAGGTGGTTAAGAGTCTGACTTCAGCTCAGGTCTTGAGCCTGGGATCCTGGGATCTAGGCCTGCATCAGGCTCCCTGCTTGTTGGGGAGCCTGCTTCCTCCTCTCCCTCTGCAGTTCCCGCTGCTTGTGCTCTCTCTGCCAAATAAAAAAATAGTATCTTTTAAAAAGAAAGAAACTTGAATTTCCTAGTTAGGCAGCTATATGCCTAATGTAACACCTCTGTTTGGTATGTATATTTCTAATTATTAAAAACAAAAGCAAAAACTAACTCTTGCTAAGTGTTTAATATGTACAAAAATAAAATTAAATCAGAATAGAAAACACTGCTATGATTATAGGATGAGAATTGATCAACCTCCTGCCAAAATTCCAATAATAGTAGATCAACGTGTCATGGTCATAAATACCAAACTTGACCCTTGTTCTGTGGGAGTTTTCCTCTTGATAATATATAAAATGAAGTATTCTCTCTGCTGTGTTAAAGAACTAAGAATAAAAGCACATTATATATGTGCAGAGAAAATACTAACTTAGCTTTTTTTTTTTTAATTTATTTGACAGAGAGAGAGATTACAAGTAGGCAGAGAGCCAGGCGGCGGGGGGGGGGGGGGGGAAGCTCCCTGCTGAGCAGAGAGCCAGACATGGGGCTCTATTGTAGGACCCTGAGATACCACCCTAGCCAAAGACAGAGGCCTAACCCACTGAGCCACCCAGGCGTCCCCTAACTTAGCTTTTGATGGTGGGAATACATGTGGGTTTTACTTAACTCCTTTATATTCTCCTATAGTGTCCACAGTTTCTATATAGCTTCCTTCTTATTTGCTTTATTATTAAATATTCAGTGAACTTTACTTTTATGGAATAAGCACCTCTGAACTGGCCACATTTTTACTCAGCCTTAAAATGTACATAACTGCAGGACACATACAACAGTTACTTATTCTTGCCTAGAGGTCTATGTCCCAGAACTAACTCCTCCTTTTGCTAGAAATGATCCTTCCCAATATCCTCTCATGGGGGACTACTCATAAATTATATCTTGTCTTGGCATTAGGAATCATCCTCAGGAGACTCACTACCACTCAATCGCATCTGTCCATTTCTATCACGTTATAACATATTATATATATCATAATTATCATCATTACCTGATGTTTATCTTTTTGTTTCTGTATTACATTTTTGTCAAACCAAATTTAAGCTTCCCAATAATATTGACCATATACTGTTTTATTTATCGCCACATCCCAGTGCACATGATGATGCATTGTATGTAGTAGAAGCATAATAAATATTTTTTTGAAGAATTGAGTCAGAATGAATAAGTTAATTGAGCTAAAATGGTAATCTAGTTACCCACTGGGCTGTTTTTTCCTATCCAAATCCAGATCTGTAGTCAGAGATGATTAGGTTATTTCAGTGGATACTTTTATACCGCTGTATCATTTGACTGCCCTTCCTGTAATAGTGAAGGTAGTGAAGGTACTGAAGTTATATAACTGAAATGATTTTTTGAAGGAGACAGTTGACCATTCCAAGCCTATATATGATTGGTAAACCATTTTACCTGGGGAAAAGGGAATATTTCATAGCTTGTAAAGCTGATGGATTAAAACTAGTGAATTGGAAATAAAAGACCATAGACTAGTCCATAAACTAAATCAGCCCAATGGAAAATATTTAGTGTGATCATAAGGGATTTTTCACAAACTCAGTTCACAAAGAGGAAAATATGCAAGGCAGTCAATTTTCCACTTTGGGTCCCCTAACAAAAGCTTTTAGAACTGACAGCTTATACTTTATTAAAGAGAATATAAATTTATAAATATGCACACAAACAATCTTGTGAGTAATTTTATTTACTAGCATTTCAGGGCCAGACAAGAGAGAATGTCACTATGAGAAAACCTCCTGATTTTTCTCTCTCCTCCAGCAATTTTTATATGTATGCTTAGTTTTGTATTCTTTAAAAAATGTTTATGCATTTTTAAATTCAAGAATGTATATTAAAAACCTGCTATAAACTAGAACTATTCCAGATGCTGGGGATGCTGCACCAGAGAAAAAAATATGTATATAAATTCCTGCTAATGGATTATATGTTCTAGTGGGTGGATAGAGACAAATATAAAATAAAAAATAAAGTATATCAGATACTGCTAAAGACCAGGAAGAAAAATCATGCAGAGATGGGGATTATAAGTTGTCAGTTGGGGAGAGGGAGGAGGAATAAGTGCAATGATCCAGAGGTTGAAACATTCCTAGAAGTTCAAACCAAGAATAGATTGAACAAGGAGAAGAGGTGAGTCATAGCAGCACTGGAGACCAGATCATAGAGACCATGACAGGCTATTGTAAAGACCCATCCTCTGAGATAAGAAGCTGTGAAAGAAAGAGGATCACACTGAATCAAACGCTTTTGGCCAAAACAATCTATAGGATAAGTGGCCATTTTCTGGAATGGGGAATATAGTTTGAAGGATCCTGTTTTGGTGAAGGATGGGCATCAGGAGTCTGATTTTGGACATAAAATATTTTGAGAAGCCTGTAAACAGTTGGTTGTATGAGTCTGGAACTCAGAAGAGAGGTCTGAGAATCCTAGGCTAGAGATGACACTGAGAGCCATGAAACTGGATGAGATGACTGAGAAGGAAAATATAGAGCTCCATGAAGAAAACCCAAGTCTCACTAAGGGTCAAGAAAAGGAATAGGAGTAGCCAGTAAAGTAGGGACAAAATCAGCAGAGTATGGTGAACTCTACTGTAGAAGGGGTTTGGAGTGCAAGGACTCAGTGCTGTTCGTAGATCAGATATAAACAAACAAACAAAAACTGAAAATTGACCATGGAATTTAACAGGATGGAGGTTCTTGGTGATCCGACAAGAAAAATTTCAGTAGAATAGTAGGAATCAAAGCCCAGTTAGAGTGAGTTCAGGACAAAATGTAGAAATGGTGACAACAATTTTGAGAGGCTATTCTCTCAAGGAGAACCAAAAAGTGATCAACATCTGAAAAGCAGATATGAGCATACATGTTTGTCTTTAGTGACAGAAAAATGATCAATCAGCATTATCGTTTATAATGGCATAGACAGAGCAGTAGAAGGAGTAGAGGTGGTAACATGGTGATTTTTAAAGCTAATTCTTTTTTTCCCTAAATAAAATAGGACACAAGGGCTTTAAGTACAAGTGAAGATCAGGAAGGTATTGTTTGAAAATTTGAGAAGAAGGATAGATTTAAACTTATCTTGTAGAAGAACAGAAGAATGAATGCATCATAGAAGAGGTCAAGAAACTTTTCCTACGAAGGACCAGAATGTAAATATTTTGAGCTCTAGCCCATCTGGACTCTGTCACAACTTCTCAACTCTACCTTATAACAGCCATAGACAATAACAACATATAACAATAATATAAATAAATTAATATGAATAACAATAATATGGATAAGTGAATGTATCTGTGTTCCAATAAATCTTTATTTGTAGCCAGATGAATTTGGCTGTTGGGACCACAGTACTTGCTTTGAGAGGCACTAGCAGACCATCTAAGACTAGTTAGTGGTCATGAAAAGGTAAGGCAATTTAATACATTGTCTGTTTTTCTTCTGCCATGTTTTTCTGTGCTGAGTTAAGTGGAAAATCTGGCTTAACCAAGGCAGAGGTTTTGCAGCATAAGAGTAACAAATGGAGTGAAGCAAAAGGGAGTTGAGCGTGATTGCAAAGGAAGTATTATAATAATTAATAGTGGAATTTAACTAGGCGCATTCATGAAAAACAAAGGACTGGAAGACACTGAGAGAGACTAAAAACCTGGTAGGATCAAAGGATTTGACTGTAGTTGCAGAAATGTTGAGCTAGGTATATATCGGGATATATTTAAAACACAAAATGTTCTCACCAGAAAAAAGAAATGGTGATTATGTGATGTGAGGGAGGTACTAGTTATCACCATGGTAGTCATGACTTTGCAACATATAAATGTATCAAATCAACATATCATATACCTTAAATTTATGCAATGTTGTACATCAATTATATCCCAATAAAAGTGGAAAAATAAAAAATCAAAAAGATAGGAGTTAATTAGTGAATGATGGTTAACTTGATATTATCAAGGGAATGAAGTTACTACCAGTAAATAAGCCCAGGAAACATCAATAAGCCTAAATGTGAGACAGGAATCCATCAAAATCTTCTTTGACATTGGCCAGTGACCTGTTTCAACATATCTATAAAGGTAAGGGAAACAAAAGCAAAAATGAACTTTTGGAACTTCATCAAGATAAAAAGCTTCTGCACAACAAAGGAAAGAATCAACAAAAGTAAAAGGCAACCCATGGAATGGGAGACGATATTTGCAAATGACATTATGGATAAAGGGCTGGTATCCAAGATCTATAAAGAACTTCTCAAACCCGACACCCAAAAAGCAAATCATCCAGTCAATAAATGGGCAGAGGACATGAACAGACACTTCTCCAAAGAAGACATACAAATGGTTTACAGATACATGAAAAAATGTTCAACATCACTAGCCATCAGGGAAATACAAATCAAAACCACAGTGAGATACCACCTTACACCAGTTAGAATGGCAAAAAATAACAAGATAGGAAATAAAAAGTATTGGTGAGGATGTGGAGACAGAGGAACCTTCTTACACTGTTGGTGGAAATGTAAGCTGGTATAGCCACTCTGGAAAACAGTATGGAAGTTCCCCAAGATGTTAAAAATAGAGCTACTCTATGACCCAGTAATTGCACCAGTAGGTATTTACCACAAAGATACAAACACAGTGAAAATAAGAGGTATATGCATCCCAATGTTCATAGCACCAATGTCCACAATAGCCAAACTGTGGAGGAGCCTAGATGTCTGTCAACAGATGAATGGATAAAGAAGTGGTTCATATATATGATGGACTATTACTTAGCCATCAGAAAGGATGAATACCCACTATTTGCATCAACATGGATTGAACTAGAGGGGGTTATGCTAAGTAAAATAAGTCAAGTAGAGAAAGACAATTACATGGTTTCACTCATATGTGGAACATGAGTAATAGCATGGAGGGCCATAGGGGAAGGGAGGGAAAACTGAATGGGAAGAAATCAGAGAGGGGATAAAGATGAGAGACTCTGGACTCTGGGAACCAAACTGAGGGTTACAGAAGGAAGGGGGTGGGGGTATGGGGTGACTGGGTGATAAGCACTGGGTTATATTCAACTAATGAATCATTGAACACTACATCAAAAATTAATGATGTACTATATGCTGGCTAATTGAACATAATGATTAAAAAAAGATAATTTAGGGGCACCTGGGTGGCTCAGTGGGTTGGGCCTCTGCCTTCAGGTCAGGTCATGGTCTCAGGGTCCTGGAATTGAGCCCCACATTGGGCTCTCTGCTCAGTGGGGAGCCTGCTTCCCCTCCTCTCTCTGCCTGCTGCTCTGCCTACCTGTGATCTCTCTCCCTCTGTCAAATAAATAAATAAATAAATTTTTTAAAAGATAAAAAAAAAAGAAAAAGAAAAAGAAACATCAGTGAGAGTGAGAGACTGTGTTTAGGAAGGACAGGATCTCCAGAGTAAAGGAGGTCAAGGAATTGAGAAGCCAGGGAATTAGAAGAATCTTTCACAGGCTGTTAAATTCAGAGAATTGGGAAAGGTAATTTTAGAGAGTAACAGTAAACCAGGTGATACCCCTTGGATATCTCTTGGATATCCCTCCAAGGGATAACACTGTAGAATGACTAAGAAAAGCTGTAGTGGGTGGTGTAGTCTGAATGACTTAGAAAAAGTGGGTGGTGTAGTCTGATGGCTGAAACTTCAGCTCTGTGACTGTTTGGGGGGAAAAGGGAGGGAGATGTCTGAAAGCAACAGTGAAGAACAGGAAGGACCCTCACACCTCCCAGTAGAAACAAGGATATGGAAAGAAGAAAAGCCACAGTGGAGACAACTGTAGTGAAATAGCACCCTTACAGAACAATCAGGTCTTAGAGCAAGAAGGTCAAGTTAACATTCAGAAAAGAGATTAGGAATATAGGAGGTTTTGCTCATATCAGACTCTCAGTTCTACTGGAGAAAGTTTTTGGAAGTTGGAGACTCACCAGGGATGGACACAGAAAAGGAAATACATAGAAAGAAACTGGAAATGAAACTATGGGATTATTTGGGATTCCTAGTGACTGATGAAAACAAGAACAAAAGGCAAGCAGATGAGTTCTGATGCACAAGGCAGATGGAGATAACTTGGGGTTTGCTGGACAGGACAGAATGGTGGTATTGCGCAGACATTCTGAAGGAAGAAAAGGACTACCCTCCTTAATCCCTTCCAACATTTAGTTCCCATTGCTGATTTGCAGCTTTTATCATAGGATTTTTGCCTTCTGCTCAAGAAATTTGAGACATTTTAAAATGTGAAGAATTATTTACTTCAGTTTTCCAAAGGGATCTAGTACTTAAAAGATCTCCCCTCCTCCCAGACGAGGGCTGGTATCTTCCCTTGTGATTCTCAGTTAATTCTTGGCCATGACTTTGCTGTCTCTGTGGAATTGTTGGCTTTTCTTGTTTTTTTGATAGGCAGGTAATCTTCAAGTTGAAAGCCCCTGCAACTCTGTGATGACAATACAGGTCTGAAAGCCATGTTTTTTAAGAATAAGGATTGTGCTGAGCTGCTTTTTTGTCCTCTGTCTTTATCTTCAAAGGCTTTGTAGAGTTTGTCCTGTTTCACTTTCAAAACATAAAAAAGCATTAGTCTTTGCCCTTCAGGTTGTTCAAAGGTGAAAATACTTTTTATAACAGCATAGTGGAATGACAATACTTATTGGGGCAAAATATTTCTCAAGGTGGGAGAATGAACTCACGATATAATAATAGCCTCTTGTGTGTTTAGAGCTGGGATAACCATGCCATTTGTCATCCAATCCAGTACACTTTTGATTGTGAAAGTGGGTGCTATGAATAATTAATCTGAGATAGCCAATACACTGTATTAGTGTCCTGCTAAGCTGCTTTAACAAAGACATCTCAGAATAGAGAGGCTTAAATAACACAGAAGTTTATTTCTCTCACATAATGGTCAACAGCTGAGTTTGAAGGATGCTGAGTGGCCACATGTCCTTTCATCTCTGTAAGTCCAAGGACTGATGCCTTCATAACCATTTTGAAGAAAGCAGGGGAAGGAAAGAGAGAGTGGATGGAAGGAAGCAACCAATTTTCAAGAACTCAAAAGTTGCACACATCACTTTAGTCACATGGAGTGACAAGAGTCAATGGGCAGAGGTAGCCTTATGTTATTCACACAGGAGCTAACTTTCCATTTTACCTTCTCTTTAGATCTTTATAAGGCACAGTGGGTCTCTATTTAGTGTTTTTTATTAACTTTCACCATTAAGTAGAATAACTTAATGGTTATTTAAGTAACCAGTCACCTGACCACGCATGTTGCCAAGTCAGGCAAAAATACCAAGTACTACCATGTACATACTTGCCAGGTATACATCTCCATATACATACATCTGGAGTCATTTATATTGAAATTTAAAATTATTAGTGTCTTTATACTTACACTTATTTTTGTCCCAAAGACATAATAAGAACACTACCAGGTTGGTAGTGTTGAAATTATGTTCGTTTAACCTGTGAAGACACTGAGTTTTGAAGAAATTATTAACTTACACAGGGCTACAACATTACTGTTGGAAACAAGAGTATCATATGCCACAAAACCTTTTTATTCTGAACTTGAAAGTAAAGATGGTCATAATAGATTGCTTGCTTGTTTGTTTTGTTTCCTAGATAGTAGAAACAGAATCATAGACTCAAGGGATTCTAAGGATGGAAGGGGATTTAGAGTTCACTTGGTCAGACTCCCTCATTTTATAATTAGAGAAACAATGGCACAGACCTGACCAGAGTTTTTGAGCTAATTAGTAGCAGAAGCAGGACAGAAATCTATCAGACAAGATTATATAATCCTTTCTCTTATTTAATTTTTTCTGAAGTAAAAAAACACTAAATGACACTACTGTAGTGACTTTTAAGTGGCTGGCTATAACTGTTCAGTTTTTCACTGTGGCTTTTCCAGTTGGCTTTATCAAAGAAACTAACAGACACTTGAATTATTACAAAAGAAGGAAAATGTCTGACACAATTCTTTGCAGACCTGAATAACAATACTTAAAAATTGTGTTAACGTGTACTGACTGTTCTTGAGATTGCTGCCTTGAACTTTCCAATGAAAGGAACATGGCTGAGTTTGTATATTATGAGCTTTAAAGTAAACATACATACACACACACAAACATACACATAGTAATAGTCTTTGTAGGTTTCTGGATTAAATAAGTGAGTTTTTTTTTTTTTAATACTTTTGAACAGTATATAAGTGTTCTGTCTGATTTTGTGTTCTTACCAACACAAGTTATAAAGTACCATGTAAACCTTTAGATAGCAGAAACTAATCAATAACAGCATGCTTTGAGCCAGAAAGTTCATGCAGGGAACCAGCATGGACAGTTTAAGGAAGAGTGCTACTCAGAGATCCAAGAATAGCACTACAATTTGCCAAGATAATACTGAGCTTAATCTCAGGGAGGAGTGAAAAACACTTAATGTGTGAGGCAGGGAGAAGCCTCTGCTCTCAAGTGGAGGCCAGGTCTCTACAATTAAGTTGAACACTGAGAATGAAATGAGAGTGTCTATATCAAGTTCCATGTAGATCACTTCTATCCAGATGGAGTGTAAACAGAATGGCTTGATGGAAAATGTACAGGATTGACTTTGAGACAATTACTACAGAAACGGGTTTAGAAAAATGAAACACCCCCAGCTTTTCTGGAGGAGAGGAAACCTTACATTGCCTTTAAAAAACCAGCTTAGGGTGGAAAGAACAAGAGGAATGCAAGAAATAGAGCACAGTGATGAAAATCACATTGTTATAAGAATAGTGGAATGAAGGCAATGTGAAACGAGGGAGAGAAAGGAGAAGCCGGTCAAAACCGTAAGATGTTGAAGAAACAAACAATACTAAAATGTGCCGTGAATGGTGAAATCACACGTGATTGTAATTTTCCATTTATCAGTTTGTATTTTCTAAGTTTCCTACAATGCAAGTAAATATTTCCACAATATAAAAATATAATAAAAATTATTGTATACAAGGTACAAAAACATGCTCTAGAATATAAAAAATTTCATTGAAATTAGAAGTCTCATTAACATGAGAGGTCCTTGCAATAATTATACATTTTAAACCCAAAATTAGGATGTGTAGTTTAAAGTACACCTATATAATTTCCCCTAATTTGTCAGTTATTTATTTGAAAGAACTCCAGATGTTATAAAAATTAGATCTAATTTAGTTCTATATTCATGGAATTGCATCTGCTATCAAAAATTTAATACAAATGATGGCTATTATGTAGCTCTGGCTTCATTTAACTTACTGATTTCCATGAACATAAAGTTTTTGGTCTATAATACCAAAGATATGTGATAGACCCTAAAAAATACTGTACTAGGATAACAATATTTGGAAGACTACTGAAAGTTTAGGAACAAACTAAAAAAAAATAATACAATGCATATTGGAAAGTGTTGCTAATAGGCATGTTAATAGTTTTAAAAATGCATTACTATGGCTTTAACAAAGATACTGATTTATATATTTTTTTAAGATTTTATTTATTTATTTGACAGACAGAGATCACAAGTAGGCAGAGAGGCAGGCAGAGAGAGAGAGGAGGAAGCAGAGAGCAGAGAGCCTGACGTGGGGCTCAATCCCATGACCCTGGGATCACGACCCGAGCCAAAGACAGAGGCTTTAATCCACTGAGGCACCCAGGCACCCCTATCTTATTTTTTAAACATTTTATTCATTTACTTATTTTAGAGATAGAGCAAGTGGGGAGAGGGGCTGAGGTACAGGGGGAGAGATAGAGGGAGACAATCTTGGGCAGACTCCCTACTGAGCACGGAGTCCAATGCAGGGTTATATCCCAGGACCCTGAGATCACGACCTGAGCTCAAACCAAGAGTCTGATGCTTACCCAACTGAGCCACTCAAGTGCCTTATATAAAGATACTGATTTTCTGACTATATATTTTTTGTTATTTATTTTTGTATCTTTATCTTGTTTTATTGAGATATAATTGATAGACATTGTTGAATAAGTTTTAGGTCTACAGCATAATGGTTGACTTACATGTACTGTGATATGATCACCACTCTAAGTTTAGTCAACATCCATCATCTCATATAGATACAATAAAAAGAGAAAGCAAAAAATATATATATCTTTTCTTGTGATGAGAACTCAGGATTTACTCCCTTAACAACTTTCTTATATAACATCTGTAGTACTTATTTATCTTTTAACTCTAAGTTTGTACCTTTTGATCACATTTTTTTTCTGTTGCCCCCCACACATGCTTCTAGTAACCACAAATATTATCCCTTTTTCTTTTTATTTTTTTTTTTAAGATTTTATTTATTTATTTGACAGAGATCACAAGTAGGCAGAGAGGCAGGCAGAGAGAGAGAGGGAAGCAGGCTCCCCGCTGAGCAGAGAGCCCGATGTGGGACTCGATCCCAGGACCCTGAGATCATGACCTGAGCCGAAGGCAGCGGCTTAACCCACTGAGCCACCCAGGCGCCCTATTATCCCTTTTTCTATGAGTTGTTGGTTGTTGGCTCTTTTTTTTAATCCCACACATAACTAAGATCATACAGTATTTGTCTTTGACTTATTTCACTTAGCACAATGACTTCGAGGTCCATCCACATCACAAATGGAAAGGTTTCCTTCTCTTTTATGGCTGAGTAATATCATCTATCTACCTATCTCTATCTATCTATCTATCTATCTATCATCTATCTATATCACATTTTATCAATTCACCCATCAATGGACACTTGAGGTATATATAGTTATTATAAATAATATTTTTTGGACAAGTGGACAAGGGGGTAGAGATATCTTTTCAAGTTAGCGTTTTTGTTTCCTTTGTACATATTCCCAGAAGTGGAAGTGGTGGATCACATGAGATAGTTCTATTTTTTAATTTTATGAGGAGGCTCTGTACTGTTTTTCTTAGTGGCTGTGCCAGTTTTCAATCCCATTAACAGAACACAAGGGTTCCCTTTTTCTCCACATCCTCACCAGCATTTGTTAGTTCTTGTCTTTTTGATGATAAACATTCTAAAAGGCATGAGGTGTATTTCTCTGTGGTTTTTAATTTTCATTTTCCTAATGACTAGCAATGTTGAACATCTTTTTACTTACTTTTGGCCTTTGTGTATCTTTTTTGGAGAAATGTCTATTCAGATCTTTTGACCATTTTTAACTGGATTACATGGGTCTTTGTTTTTGGTTTTTGCTATTGAGTTGTATGAGTGCTTTATACATTTTAGATATCAGCTATATGGTTTGCAAATGTTCTTTTTACCATTCTGTAGGGCATCTTTTCACTTCGTTAATTATTTCTTTTGCTTCACAGAAGATTTTTGTTTGTGTTCTCACTTGCTTTTTTTCTTGCTTGTACTTTAGGTATTGTATCCAAAAAAGAATCAAGGCTAAGACCCATATCAAGGATGTTTTTTCCTGTGTGTGTGTGTGTGTGTGTGTGTGTGTGTGTTTCCCTAGGAGTTTCAGAGCTTCAGGTCTTAAATTTAAGCCTTTAATGAATTTTGAGTTATTTTTTGGTGAACTATAAGATAGGGGGTTAGTTTCATTCTTTTATGTGTGAATATCCGATTTTCCTGGCATCATTTATGGAAGAGACTGTCTTTTCTTCGCTTAGTACTCTTGGTTACCTTTTCCAATATTGGTTTACCATATATGCTTGGGTTTATTTCTGGGCTCTCCATTCTGTTCCAATGATCTATATGTCTGTTTTATGACTGTATCCTACTGTTTTGACTACTAGAGCTTTATAGATAGCTTGGAATCAAGAAGTTTGATATCTCTCATTTTGTTCTTCTCTTTCAGTATTGCTTTGGTTCTTCAGGGTCTTTTCATATAAATTTTAGGGTTACTTTTTCTACTTCTATAAATAATTCCATTGGAATCTTGAGAGAGATTACATTGAATCTATAGATGGTTTTTGGTAGTCTAGACACTGTAGAAGTATTAGTTCTCCCAATACATGAACATGGGATACATTTTCATTTATTTCCTTCATCGATGTTGCGTAGTTTTCAAAGTAGGTAAGTTAGTTTATTCCTAAGTATTGTTTTAATGATATTTTAAAGAGGATCATTTTCCTTATATCTTTTTCAGATCATTTATTGCTAGTGCATGGAAACACTACTGATCTTTCCATTTTTATTTTGTATTCTATAACCTTACTGAATTCATTGTTTAGGTATAATAGTTTTTTGTGGTGGGGTTTTAGGATTTTCTCTATATGAAATCACATCATCTGCACATACAGTCAGTTTTACTTCTTCCTTTCCAATTCTGATGCCTTTATTTCTTTTTCTTACCTAATTGCTCTGGCAAGGGCTTCCAGTACTATATTGAATAAAGGCAGTGAGACTAAACACCCTTGTCTTGTTACTGACCTAAAAGGAAAAGCTTTCAACCTTTTATCAGTGAGTATGATATTAGCTGTGGGATTATCATATGTAGCCTTTATCCATTGAGGTTTGTTACTTCTATACCTAAGTTGTTAAGAGCTTTACCATGAACTGAGATTGAATTTTGTGAAATGATTTTGTGTCTGTTGAGATGATCATGTGATTTTTAAAAATTGTGTATGTTGAACCATCCTTGCATTTCATTATAAATACCACTTGATTATGGTAAATGATCTTTATAATATGTTGTGAATTTACTACTATTTTATTGATAATTGTTTCATTAAAATTTATTAGCAATATTGGTGTATAGTTTTCTTTTCTGGTATTATCTTTTTCTGGCTTTGGTATCAGGGTGATGCTGGCCTCAGAAAATGAGTTTGGGAGTTTTCCCTCCTCTTCATTTTTTGGAAGAGTTTGAGAAGGATTGCCATTAATTCTTTAAATGTTTGGTAAAATTCCCAGTGAAGCCATCCAGGCATGGGCTTTTCTTCATTGGGAGATTTTTGATAACTCATTTAATCTCCTTATTAGTAATTGGTCTATTCAGACTTTTATTTCTTCCTGATTCAATCTTTGTAGTTTATATGTTTTTAAGAATTTCTCAGTTTCTTCTAGGATGTCCACTTTGCTAGCATATAGTTGTTCACAGTAGCCTTCTATGACTCTTTGCATTTTTGTTGTATCAACTATACTATCTCTCTTTTCAGTTATATATTTGTGGATTTGGGTCCTCTTTCTTTTATCCTTGGTTAATCTAGCTAAAAGATTATCAATTCTGTTTGCCTTTTCAGTGGACAAACTCTTAGTTTGGTTAATATTTTCCATTGTTTTCCTGTTCTCTACTCATTAATTTCTTCTTCAGTATCTATTATTTTCTTCCTTCTGCTAAACCAGGCTAGATTTGTTTTTGTTTTTTCTGGTTTTCTAAGGTGTGGAGCTAGTTTGTTATTTGGGATCTTCTTGCTTCTTAATGTAGACATTTGTTGCTATGAACTCCACTCTTAGAACTCCTTTTACTGAATGCCATTAAGTTTTTGTATTCTAGGTTTCCATTTTCATTTGTCTTAAGATACTTTTTTGTCTACCCTTTAATTTCTTATTTGATTCATTGGTTGTTCAGGAGAGTGTTATTTAATTTTCAAGTGTTTGTGAATTTTCCAGTTTTCTCTTATTATTGATTTCTAATTTTATGCAATTGTGATCATATAAGATACTTGGTATGAATTAAATCTTCTTGATTTGTTAAGACTTAGTTTGTGGCATAACATATAATTTGTTTTAGAAAATTTCTCATGTATACTTTAGAAGAATGTGTGTTTGCTGTTGTTAGAATTGTCTTATATGTCTGTTATATCCATTTAGTCTATAGTGTTCTTCAAATCTTCTGTTATTGATTCTCTGTGTGGATGATCTGTTCATTGTTGAGACTATTAAAGTCCCCAACTATTATTGTATTACTGTTTATTTCTACTTTTTATCTCTGTGAGTTTTTATTTTATATATTTAGGCTCTCCAGTCTTAAGTGCAGAAATATTTACAGTTGTTATATCTTGATAGATTGACCTTTTGATCATTTTATGATGACCTTTTTTGGGTCTTTTTTTGGGGGGGGGGATTTTTATTTTAAAGTCTATTTTGTCTGATTTAAGTATGGCTTCCCTGTTTGGGGGAGGTAGTTTTTTCTTTTGGTTTGGTTTGGTTTGGTTTGGTTTGGCTTTGGTTTTGGGGGATTTTGTTTTGTTGTTGTTATAATTTATCTGAAGTGTCTTTTTCCTTTACTTTACTCTGAGTCTCTGTGTGTCTTTCAGTTTAAAGTGAATCTCTTGTAGGCAGCATGTCATTGGAACTCTCTCTATTTTTTAATCCATGCAGCCATTTTATGTTTTTTGATTGGACAATTTAGTCTTTACATTTAAACTAGTTATTAATAAATAAGGACTTACTATGCCATTTTATTGTTTTCTCATTTTTCTGTATATCTACTATTCCTTGTTTCTTATCTGCTGTCTTTTTTGTGTTTTGGTGTATTGTGATATCAGCATGCTTTGACTTCTTTATCATGTTCTTTGTGTAATTTCTATAGGCTCTTCCCTTGTGGTTACTATGAGGCTTACATAAAACACATTAAAACTATAATACCCTATTTTTTAAAAAAAGATTTTATTTATTTATTTGTCAGAGAGAGAGAGAGCACACAAGCAAGGGGAGTGGCAGGCAGAGGGAGAAGCAGGCTCCCCACCCAGCAAGGAGTCCAGTGTGGTACTCAATCCTAGGATCATGATCTGAGCCAAGGGGAGATACTTAACAAACTTAGCTACTGAGGTGTCCCTTTAACACCCTATTTTAAGCTAATAACAATTTCAATAGAGTTTCTAAGCTTCACACTTTACGTCTCAGCCCCTCAAATTTTAGGTTTCTGATAAGTTCCATATTTTTTATATTGTGGAACTAGCAGCAGATTATTGTCGTTTTAGCTATTTTTATTGTTTGTTTTTTCACTTTTAAACTAAAGTTGTAAGTGAATTGTGCAGCACCATTACCATATTACAGAATCCAACTTTGACTGTATATTCAGCATTACCAGTGACTTTTACACTGCCTTCTTATGTTCTTAGGATTCTTTTATATCCACTCAAAGAATTCCCTTTAACATTTTTTATAAAGTAAGCCTAGTATATGATGTTTCGTCTCAGCTTTTGTTTGTTTGGGAAAGTTTTTATCCCTCCTTCATTTCTAAAGTATAGCTCACTAGTTATAGTGTTCTTCATTTACTTTTTTTTGTCTTTTAATATTTTTTTAAAGATTTTATTTATTTATTTGATAGAAATCACAAGTAGATGGAGAAGCAGGCAGAGAGAGAGAGAGAGAGAAGGGGAAGCAGGCTCCCTGCCGAGCAGAGAGCCCGACGCGGGACTCGATCCCAAGACCCCGAGATCATGACCCGAGCGGAAGGCAGCGGCCCAACCCACTGAACCACCCAGGCGCCCCTTTCTTTTAATATTTTTAATGTATCATCTCATTCTCTTCTGACCAGAAAAGTTCTCATTGAGAAATGGTTTTATGGAAGTTCTCGTGTATGTAAATTCTCTCTTCTCTTGGTGCTTTCAAAATCCTTTCTTTGTCTTTGATATTAGGCAACTTAGTTATAATGTGTCTTGGTGTAGCCCTCTTTGGAGTCCTCTGGGCTTCTTGGAGCTGGATGTCCATTTCTCTCCCAAGGTTTGGGAAGTTTTCAGCCATTACTGCTTAATATACCTTCTGTTCCTTTCTCTCTCTTCTTCTTTTGGAATTCACATAATGAAAATAATCTTTCTTTTTATTGTATCCCACAATTCCCATGGGCTTTCTTCACTCTTTTTCAGATTTTTATTTTTACCCTTCTGAATGGATAATTCAAAAGTCCTATGGACTGATTTTTTTTCTTCTGCATATTTAAGCCTGTTTTTAAAGGCTTTTACTGAATTCTTTGGTTCAGTTATTGACTTTCTCAGTTCAAGGATTTCAATGGGCTTTTCAAATTCTATCCCTTTCTTTGTTGACTCCTCATTTAATTCAGATATTATTTTAAAATTTTTGTTTAATTGTCTTTCTTTGTGTTCCTGTAGTTTAATAAATGCTTTCAGGTAAATATTCTGGATTCTTTGTCTGACAGTTCACAGATCTCTATTTCTTTAGTACCAGCTGTTAAATCTTTATTAATTTCCTTTGGTGGTATCATATTTACCAGGTTTTCTGTGATCCTTGATTTCTTACATTGTTATATGCATTTGAATAACTGAGCTCCTATTATAGATTTTGAAGGTTCACTTTGGCAGAAAAAGTTCTTCACCAGACAGTCAGCTCAGTTTAGGTTTTTGAATGTGTCTGGATACATAATGTCTTTGGACAGTTAGGTCCTGCTCTTAGGGTCTATTTTTAGGTAAGGCAACTATTTGAGCTCTGATGGTGGGGATGGCAGGTATTCCACTAGCTGAGAACAGCTGGTAGGACTGCTGCCTTCGTTCCCTGCCCAAGTGAGGCTGTAGGATGGACTTTATGGTTTCTGATTCTCTGGAATGTCTTACTAGATATTTGAGGCTAGATACTATATCAGGGACGGCTATGAATTAACTTCCCTGACCTGGTAGGTCAGTAAAACAAAACCCCAGACCTGCATGACTGGTTACTCTGGGACAAAAATCAGGCAGGAAGGTATACTAAATACCCTGGTCAGATGATAACACCATTTTTTTCTTTGTAGATAGGGAAAGCTATGGGCTGTGCTCTGTTCCAGTGCCATTATGAGCAGGGCCATTTGAGTGCTATATAGCTTCACATGTGGTCTGGCAAGGTTCCTTGATTAGGTAATCTAAGGCTGTATTTAGTAGTAAGTGGAACTATGAATTCATTTTTTCACCTTGATACAGCACGATACTCTTGGTTTGTGGTCTTGACTCAAGCTAAACTCTGTTCCAAATTTCTTGGCTGAACAGTGTCACAGGTTTTTGTTTTGGGGTAATGAGTTCTGCCCACATGCTTCTCTGCTCAATAGTTGCTGGGTTATGCAGCATCCAAGAACACCAGCCCTTACTATCATAGAGGGCTGGGGACCATACTCCATAATGGGGTGGGGAGTATGAATCCTGCCTGTGTGGGATTTGGAGGTCCCATTTCAGGCAACTACCAAATTTTTCTTAACAGGTTTTCTGGTCAGTAAGGAGTCAGGAATTGCAGTGGGTGGAGTTAAGAGTCGGATATTCTGCTGGTCATGGACAGAACGAACAGGCTCCAGGGTGGGCAAAACTCTTCATTTGAGGACCCAGATTGGATGGACATGCACCCCACCAAGTCCCTCGGTCAGACAGTAACCCCAAAATAGTTCTGCAGGTGAGCAAAACCCCGGGTTGGCACTACTACCAGGGCTCTGTGGGTAGGAATTAATTCTGCCAAGATCTGAGTGCTGGTTGCTGGAAACTCCCCCGCCTTCTTTATCATAGTCAGTGTTTGAACCTTGCATATTCCTCTGTGATTCCCATGGAGGCATACCAGGGTAGGGACTCTCACAGAACAGTCCACAAAATTGGGCACATGGATGTCACCCCTGGGCTCTCTTTTATCACTGGAATAACAGTGGGCTTAAAGGGAGACATCTCTGTGATGTCCTTCACTGGTCTTGATAGGGAGCAACATGATCAGTGTGTAGCTATTCCTCTTACCCTTCTAATGCAGTTTGTCTTGTCTCTGTGGTGCAGGAGAAAGTGCTTCAGTCTCACCCTTCTGTTATAGGATTCTCTCAGTCCTGTCTTGTCCATGAATATTTAGCTGTTCTTCTTGTGAGGAAGAGCAAAGTCATGAATGACCTTTGCTGCATCTTGGTGACATCACTTTTCCAACATGGACGTTTTTCAAAAAGCAAAAATGAACTCTTTAAGAGAAATTTCATAGTTTGGAACAATATTTCATGGCTATTACATAACTAAAATATATAGCAAATTCTATTGGAATTTATACATACAAAACGACTATACAAGTTAAGTAGGGCAGTTGTGAGACTTTATTTCAACATTGCTATTCACACAATTCAACTTTATTCAAACAGAAGCAACTACTATCCATTATTTCTTTGAAATAAAAAATATTTCTGTTGGACTTACTCATGATTTTAAATTCATTAATGTGTTCTCTGATGATTAAGCCACCACCCTTCCTTGCAAAAGGACATTATTAAGTCATCACAAAGTATCTTAGTTTTTCAGTACCTTTGGAGAGTTAAATATTTTATTCACTCATTCAAATACAAGAACTGTCTGTATCTCTTTTATTGAATACTAATGTATTATGTTGTTCAAACTTTTCATTGTGCAAACACTTAAGCAGTTGTAAAAGCCATTCAAATGATATTTGACTATGTTCTCAAAGTCTTAGGCTACCCCCAAGTTCCTCACTCAATATGGCATATGACACAGGTAGATGAAAGGTGCTGTTGTGACTGTCATAAGCTACAGTATATAATGTTTTCTGGTTAAGATACTGAAAAATATTTTATTACTTTCAGGTTTTGAAATATAATTGTTCCCAAGGTATTTCTTGAAATCACAGCATTTAATATTAATGAAATACTTAGAAGAGCTAATATAAAAAAGTATGTTATTATTTATCATGATGGTGGTTGGATAATAAATATTTTGGCCATGATGAGACTGACATCATGATAAAGGGCTAGAATAAGAAAACCACATTATATTATGTGATTCTGAGAAGGTATTTGTTGAATATACTGCATTTCTTCATCTAAAATGAGCTAGAGAGATATTGGCATGGAGAATTTTTAGTTAATTTGAGACATCTGATCTTGAAATTTGACTACAAAATAACTAGAAATATTGAGTTGTAACTAACTTTTAAGCTCATATATTCAGGGTAATTTCTTCCTGTAAGGTTAGCAGGTATTTAGAAATTTCACCTGTTTGAGATAATTTCATTTAAGTGGAAATATTGTCTCCTACATGACTAGATGTAGGTAAAATTGTCAAGTAGGGCATTGGTACCTGCCCTCCTCTATCTCTTTAGGTTGATAGATAGATGATAGATGAATGGATATAGATAGATAGATAGATACAGATTATATCTATCTATATAGATAGATAGATGATAGATAGATAGATAGATAGATAGATAATAGGTAGATACATAGATATCCCTGTTCTTGAGCAGTTGAAAAAGTATAATCATTAAAACTTAAGTATTTCTTTTTTATTGTCCTGCTATCCTCAACTATCAAAATCATTGTAATAATCCACTAAAATACACGTGAGCAGAGAAAAGCTTTCTTTTAAAAATTCTATATTCAGGGGCGCCTGGGTGGCTCAGTGGGTTAAGCCACTGCCTTCGGCTCAGGTCATGATCTCAGGGTCCTGGGATCGAGTCCCGCATCAGGCTCTCTGCTCAGCAGGGGGACTGCTTCCCTCTCTCTCTCTCTCTCTCTGCCTGCCTCTCCATCTACTTGTGATTTCTCTCTGTCAAATAAATAAATAAAATCTTAAAAAAAAATAAAAAATTCTATATTCAGGGGGAAGAGGAAAGATGGCAGAGAAGTAGCAGGCTGAGACTACATCAGGTAGCAGGAGATCAGCTAGATAGCTTATCAAACCATTGCAAACACCTACAAATCTAACAGGAGATCGAAGAGAAGAACAGCAACTCTAGAAACAGAAAATCAACCACTTTATGAAACATAGGACTGGTGAAAGGCAGGACCGGTGGAGAAGTGAATCCAAAGCCACAGGAAGATAGACCATGGCAGGAGGGGCCGGCTCCCGGCAAGCAGCGGAACAACGGAGCACAAAATCAGGACTTTTAAAAGTCTGCTCCACTGAGGGACATCGCTCCAAAGGCTAAACCAGGGTGAAGCCCACGCGGGGTCAGCGTGGTCCCAGGTCCTGCAGGGTCACAGAAGGATCGGGGGTGTCTGAGCGTCGCAGAGCTCGCAGGTATTAGAGCGGGGAAGATGGCTACAGAGACAGAGCCAGGAGTGAGCTCTCAGCTCAGGGTTACCTTGAACTGGCCGCAGGCTGCTGAGCTCAGAGCACAGCCGGAGGCCAGGGAGATGGGAGTGATTGAGCATTTTTCTCTGAGGGTTCACTGAGGAGTGGGGTCCTAAACTCTCAGCTCCTCCAGGCTGGAGATTCAGAGGTCGCCATTTTCATTCTCATCCTCCAGAACTCTATGGAAAGCGTTTAGGGAACAAAAGCTGCTGAAAGTGAACCCAAGCGGATTACTTAGTCTGGCCCCTGGTAAGGGGGGTGCAGTTCCGCCTGGGGCAAAGACACTTGAGAATCACTACAACAAGCCCCTCCCACAGAAGATCAACAAGAAATCAAGCCAAGACCAAGTTCACTTACCAAGGAGAGCAGCGGAATTCCAGAGGATGAGAAAGCAAAGCACGGAACTCATGGCTTTCTCCCCATGATTCCTTAGTCTTGCAGTTAATTTAATTTTTTTTAATTTTATTTTTTTCTTCTTCTGCTAAATTTTTTTTAACTTTTACCCCCTTCATTTTTAACTAGTTTATCTTATCAATACATTTCATAAAATAATAATAATAATAATAATAATCTTTTTTTGAACCTTCATTATTATAGTCATATGTTATCCTTCATTGTATTTAACTTTATCTTTTTTATACACATAGGGTTTTTTCTTCTAAAAAATTTAAGATACAACTTCTTCTAAGAGACCAAAATATACCCTAAATCAAGCTCTGGGCTTGTTCTAGTCTCCAGCCTGAGCAAATTCTCTCCATTTTCTTTTTCTTATTCTCCCAACCAACTTGCTTTATCAACTCCTTTTTTAGAAATTAAAAAAAAATTTTTTTCATCTTTATAGGCATATTCCATCCCTTTATGATGTTTACAATTATATACTTTCTCATTCTTTAAAATGATGGGAGGTAGATTCTTCAAAAGACCAAAATACTCCCAAAAATAAGTGGGTGACCCTGTTCTAGCCAAAAGTCTAATACATACACACACACACACACACACACACACATATATATATATATATATATTCTTTTAAATATTTTTTCTTTGTTTTCTTTTTTTATATTTTTTTCCTGAACTTCTTTTTATCCCCTTTCTCCCCCCCCCCCACGATAAGGGGTCTCTTCTGATTTGGTTAAACACATTTTCCTGGGGTCTTTGCCACCCTTTTAGTATTTCATTTGCTCCTTACTATACTCTTACCTGGACAAAATGACAAGGCAGAAAACCTCACCACACACACAAAAATAAATAAATAAAAGAGAGAGAGAGAGAGAACAAGAGGCAGTACCGAAGGCTAGGGACCTAATTAATACAGACATTGGTAATATGTCAGATCTAGAGTTCAGAATGACAATTCTCAAGGTTCTAGCTGGGCTTGAAAAAGGCATGGAAGATATTAGAGAAACCCTCTCTGGAGAGATAAAAGCCATTTCTAGAGAAATAAAAGATCTAAAAATCTAACCAAGTTGAAATTTAATAAACTATTAATGAGGTGCAGTAAAAAAATGGACCCTCTTACTGCCAGGATGAATGAGACAGAAGAAAGAATTAGTGATATAGAAGACCAAATGACAGAGAAAAAAGAAGCTGAGCAAAAGAGCGACAAACAGCTACTGGACCATGAGGGGAGAATTTGAGAGGTAAGTGACACCATAAGATGAAACAACATTAGAATAATTGGGATTCCCAAAGAAGAAGAAGAGAGAGAGAGAGGTGAGCAGAAGGTATATTGGAGAGAATTATTGTAGAGAATTTCCCTAATATGGCAAAGGAACAAGCATCAAAATCTAGGAGGTGCAGAGAACCCCCCTCAAAATAATAAGAACAAGTCCACACCCCATCACCTAATAGTAAAATTTACAAGTCTTACCAACAAAGAGAAAATCCTGAAAGCAGCCTGGGAAAAGAATCTGTAACATACAATGGTAAAAATATTAGATTGGCAGAAGACTTATCCACAGAGACCTGGCAGGCCAGAAAGAACTGGCATGATATATTCAGAGCACTAAATGAGAAAAACATGCAACTAAGAATACTATATCCAGCTAGGCTATCATTGAAAATAGAAGAGATAAAAAGCTTCCAGGACAAATAAAAACTAAAAGAATTTGCAAACACCAAACCGGCTCTACAGGAAATATTGAAAGGGGTCCTCTAAGCAAAAAGAGACCCTAAAAGTAGTAGATCAGAAAGAAACAGAAACAATATACAGTAAAAGTCACCTTCCAGGCAATACAATGGCACTAAATTCCTATCTCTCAATAGTTACCCTGAATGTTAATGGGCTAAATGCCCCAATCAAAAGACACAGGGTATCATAATGGATAAAAAAACAAAACCCATCTATATGCTGCCTACAAGAAACTCATTTTAGAACCGAAGACACCTCCAGATTTAAAGTGAGGGGGTGGAAAAGAATTTACCATTGCTAATGGACATCAGAAGAATGCTGGGGTGGCAATCCTTATATCAGATCAATTAGATTTTAAGCCAAAGACTACAATAAGAGATGAGGAAGGACACTATATCATACTCAAAGGGTCTGTCCAACAAGAAGACCTAACAATTTTAAATATCTATTCCCCTAACATGTGAGCAGCCAACTATATAAACCAATTAATAACAAAATCAAGGAAATACATTGACAATAATACAATAATAGTAGGGAATTTAACACTCCCCTCACTGAAATGGACAGATCATCCAAGCAAAAGATCAGCAAGGAAATAAAGGCCTTAAACGACACACTGGACCAGATGGACATCACAGATATATTCAGAACATTTCATCCCAAATCAACAGAATACACATTCTTCTCTAGTGCACACGGAACATTCTCCAGAATAGACCACACCCTGGGTCACAAATCAGGTCTCCACCAGTATCAAAAGATTGGGATCATTCCCTGCATATTTTCAGACCACAATGCTCTGGAACTAGAACTCAATTACAAGAGGAAATTTGGAAAAAGCCCAAATACATGGAGACTAAACAGCATCCTTCTAAACAATGAATGGGTCAACCAGGAAATTAAGATGATTTGAAAAAATTCATGGAAACAAATGATAATGAAAACACAACAGTTCAAAATCTGTGGGACACAGCAAAGGCAATCCTGAGAGGAAAATATATAGCAGTACAAGCCTCTCTCAAGAAACAAGAAAGATCTCAAATACACAACCTAACCCTATACCTAAAGGAGCTGGAGAAAGAACAACAAAGAAACCCTAAACCCAACAGGAGGAGAAGAGAAATCATAAAGATCAGAGCAGAAATCAATGATAGAAACCAAGAAAACAATAGAACAAATCAAAAAAACTAGGGGCTGGTTCTTTGAAAGAATTAATAAGATTGATAAACCCCTGGCCAAACTTATCAAAAAGAAAAGAGAAAAGACCCAAATAAATAAAATCATGAATGAAAGAGAAGAGATCACAACCCCACACCAAAGAAATACAATTATAAGAACATACTATGAACAAGTCTACGCCAAAAAATTTGACATTCTGGAAGAAATGGATGCATTCCTAGAGACATATAAACTACCACAACTGAACCAGGAAGAAATAGAAAGCCTGAACAGACCCATAACCAGTAAGGAGATTGAAAGAGTCATCAAAAATCTCCAAACAAACAAAAGCCCAGAGTCAGACGGCTTCCCGGGGGAATTCTACCAAACATTTAAAGAAGAACTAATTCCTATTCTTCTGAAACTGTTCCAAAAAATAGAAATGGAAGGAAAACTTCCAAACTCATTTTATGAGGCCAGCATCACCTTGATCCTCAAACCAGACAAGGATCCCATCAAAAAAGAGGATTACAGACCAATATCCTTGATGAGCACAGATGTGAAAATTCTCACCAAAATACTAGCCAATAGGATCCAACAGTACATTAAAAGGATTATTCACCACGACCGAGTGGGATTTATTCCAGGGCTGCAAGGTTGGTTCAACATCCGCAAATCAATCAATGTGATACAACACATCAGTAAAAGAAAGAACAAGAACCAAATGATACTCTCAATAGATGCTGAAAAAGCATTTGACAAGGTACAGCATCCCTCCCTGATCAAAACTCTTTGAAGTGTAGGGCTAGAGGGCACATACTTCAATATTATCAAAGCCTACTATGAAAAACCAACTGCAAATATCACTCTCAATGGAGAAAAACTGAGAGCTTTTCTGCTAAGGTCAGGAACATGGCAGGGATGTCCATTATCACCAGTGCTATTCAACATAGTACTAGAAGTCGTACCCTCAACAATCAGACAACAAAAAGAAATTAAAGGTATCCAAATCGGCAAAGAAGAAGTCAAACTAACACTCTTTGCAGGTGATATGATACTATATGTGGAAAACCCAAAAGACTCCACCCCAGAACTGCTAGAACTTGTACAGGAATTTAGTAAAGTGTCAGGATATAAAATCAATGCACATAAATCAGTTGCATTTCTCTACACCAACAAGAAGACAGAAGAAAGAGAAATTAAGGAGTCAATCTCATTTACAATTGCACCCACAACTGTAAGATACTTAGGAATAAACCTAACAAAAGTGGCTAAGAATCTATACTCAGAAAATTATAAAGGACTCATAAAAGAAATTGAGGAAGATACAAAGAAATGGAAAAATGTTCCATGCTCCTGGATTGGAAGAAAAAATATTGTGAAAATGTCTATGCTACCTAACTCAATCTACACATTTAATGCAATCCCTATCAAAATCCCACCCATTTTTTTCAAATAAATTATTAAAAATAATCCTAAAATTCATATAAAACCAGAAAAGACCTCGAATTGCCAACGGAATATTGAAATAGAAAGCCAAAGTTGGTGGCATCACAATTCCAGACTTCAAGCTCTATTACAAAGCTGTCATCATCAAGACAGTATGGTACTGGCACAAAAACAGACACATAGATCAGTGGAACAGAATAGAGAGCCCAGAAATAGACCCTCAACTCTATGGTCAACTAATCCTTGACAAAGCAGGAAAGAATGTCCAATGAAAAAAAAGACAGCCTCTTCAATAAATGTTGTTGGGAAAATTGGAGAGCCACATGCAAAAAAGTGAAACTGGACCATTTCCTTATACCACACACAAAAATAGCTCAAAATGGATGAAGGACCTCAATGTGAGAAAGGAATCCATCAAAATCCTTGAGGAGAACACAGGCAGTAACCTCTTCATCCTCAGCTACAGTAACTTATTCCTGGGAACATCACCAAAGGCAAAGAAAGCAAGGGCAAAAATTAACTATTTGGATTTCATCAAAATCAAAATCTTTTGCACAGCAAAGGAAACAGTTAACAAAACCAAAAGACAACTGACAGAATGGAAGAAGATATCTTTAAATAACATATCATATAAAGGGCCAGTGTCCAAAACCTATAAAGAACTTAGCAAACTCAACACCCAAAAAACAAATAATCCAATTAAGAAATGGGCAGAAGACATAAACAGACATTTCTGCAAAAAGACATCCAGATGGCCAACAGACAGATGAAAAAGTGCTTGACATCACTCAAAATCAGGGAAATACAAATCAAAACCACAATGAGATATCACCTCACACCAGTCAGAATGGCTAAAATTAACAAGTCAGGAAATAATAGATGCTGGCAAGGATGCGGAGTAAGGGGAACCCTCCTGCACTGTTGGTGGGAATGCAAGCTGGTGCAACCACTCTGGAAAACGGCATGGAGGTTCCTCAAAAAGTTAAAAATAGAGCTACCCGCTGACCCAGCAATTGCACTACTGGGTATTTACCCTAAGGATGCAAACGTAGTGATCCGAAGGGGCACGTGCACCCAAATGTTTATAGCAGCAATGTCTACAATAGCCAAACTATGGAAAGAACCTAGATGTCTATCAACAGATGAATGGATCAAGAAGAGGTGGTATATATACACAATGGAATACTATGCAGCCATCAAAATAAATGAAATCTTGCCATTTGCGATGATGTGGATGGAACTAGAGGGTATCATGCTTAGTGAAATAAGTCAATTAGAGAAAGACAACTATCATATGATCTCCCTGATGTGAGGAATTGTAGATGCAATGTGGGGGGTTAGGAGCGTAGGAAAAGAATAAATGAAGTAAGATGGGATCGGGAGGGAGACAAACCACAAGTGACTCTTAATCTCACAAAACAAACTGAGGGTTGCTGGGGGGAGGGGGGTTTGGAGAAAGGGGTGGGGTTATGGACATTGGGGAGGGTATGTGCTATGGTGAGTGCTGTGAAGTGTGTAAACTGGTGATTCACAGACCTGTACCCCTGGGGATAAAAATACATTATATGTTTATAAAAAAATTTTTAAAAATAAAATTAAAGATTAAAATTCTATATTCAAAATAAAGGAACATATTTTTAATCAATTTATTTTATTTAAAAAATAGAAATTGCTTCAAATATCAATCAACTAATCATTAACTACCTTTACCTAGAATATGTTTCAGCAGAGTAAAACAAGAAAAGTTATTCAAGGAAATTTCTTATTACTTTTTCTCTTCATCTGATTCTTCTGCAAACAAATATGGCATCAGCAAAAGATAGACTTCTACCAAAGGCCAGATGTAAAAATCTTCATTTATGTCTTCTTTTGATGTTAATATAAATCACATTATGGTTTATGATTAGGATGGAGTATATTGTAGTATACAATTAAAATATGACATATTATGACATGCAATTAGTGTATCATTAGCTACATTATAAGCAATGTACACATTTCCTTTTAATGTAATCAGTTCTGGAAAAACATGATATTTTGTTTGAAAATTTTTTAGAAAAAAGTAAAACTTTATAGCTATTTCATATTTGTATGTGTATGTTGAGTTCTTTGTTTCTCTCTCTTTACAACCAATTGAGAACAGCTTTTTACCTGAAAATGTTCTGTTTAAGTGGTTAGCATTTTTATTTTTGTATTACTGAATTATTTTTATATACTAATAGTGAATATAGATAGCTTTGAAAAAAAACTAGGGCAATAATTATGTTGTTTCCAGAAATGACTCATTATTTTTTACTGCATAGTTCTTAATAAAAGTTCTTTTGTTGTCAAAGTTGGTTCCTGCTTTGACATTTTCTCATAATATACATTATCTGAACAACACATATTTATGTTTTACAATAAAAATATCTAGTGGTTCTAAAGACCTATTACTAATTTTGCAGTTTGTAGGATTTGAATCATTTTATTTTAAACATGTCAGGCAATAATTTTTTTTTATTTCTTTTCAGTGTAACAGTATTCATCGTTTTTGCACCACACCCAGTGCTCCATGCACTCTCTAATATCCACCACCTTGTTCCCCCAACCTCCCACCCCCTGCCCCTTCAAAACGCTTAGATTGTTTTTCAGAGTCCATAGTCTCCCATGGTTCACCTCCCCTTCCAATTTTCCTCAACTCCCTTCTCTCCATCTTCCATTGTCCTCCATGCTATTTGTTATGCTCCACAAATAAGTGAAACCATGTGATAATTGACTCTCTCTGCTTGACTTATTTCACTCAGCATAATCTCTTCCAGTCCCGTCCATGTTGCTACAAAAGTTGGGTATTCATCCTTTCTGATGGAGGCATAACAGCACATTAAAAAGATTATCCACCATGACCAGGTGGTATTCATCCCTGAGCTACAAGGATGGTTCAACATTCGCAAATCAATCAATGTGATAGAACAAACTAATAAGAGAACCACATGGTCCTCTCAATTGATGCAGAAAAAGCATTTGACAAAATCCAGCATCTGTTCCTGATTAAAATGCTTCAAAGTATAGGGATAGAGGGAACATTCCTGAACTTCATAAAATCTATCTATGAAAGACCCACAGCAAATATCATCCTCAATGGGAAAAACCTTGCAGCCTTCCCATTGAGATCAGGAACATGACAAGGATGACCACTGTCACCACTCTTGTTCAACATAGTTTTAGAAATCCTAGCAACAGCAATCAGATAACAAAGAGAAATAGAAGGTATCCAAATTAGCAATGAAGAAGTCAAACTCTCTCTCTTTGCAGATGACATGATTCTTTATATGGAAAACCCAAAAGATTCCACCCCAAACTACTAGAACTCATACAGCAATTCAGCAACATGGAAGGATACAAAGTCAATGTACAGAAAGTGGCTTTCTTATACACTAACAATGAAAATACAGAAAGGGAAATTAGAGAATTGATTCCATTTACTATAGCACCAAGAACCATAAGATACCTGGGAATAAACCTAACCAAAGAGGTAAAGGAACTGTTGAGGAACTACAGAACACTCATGAAAGAAATTGAAGAAGATACAAAAAGATGTCCATGCTCTTGTATCGGAAGAATAAAAATTGTTAAAATGTCTCTACTGCCTAGAGCAATATATACTTTTAATGCCATTCCGATCAAAATTCCACCGGTATTTTTCAAAGAGCTGGAGCAAATAATCCAAGAATTTGTATGGAATCGGAAGAGACCCCGAGTCTCTAAGGAAATGTTGAAAAACAAAAATACAACTGGGGCCATCACATTACCTGATTTCAAGCTTTATTACAAAGTTGTGATCACCAAGACAGCATGGTATTGGCATAAAAACAGACACATAGACCAGTGGACCCTCAACTCTATGGTCAAATAATCATATACATTGGAAAAAAGACATTCCCTTCAATAAATGGTGCTGGGAAAACTGGACAGCTATATGTAGAAGAATGAAACCCGACCATTCCTTTACACCGTTCACAAAGATAAACTCAAAATGGATAAAAGACCTCAACGTGAGACAGGAATCCATCAGAATCCTAGAGGACAACATAGGCAGTAACTTCTTCAATATCAGCCATAGCAACTTCTTTCAAGATATGTCTCCAAAGGCAAAAGAAACAAAAGCAAAGATGAACTTTTGGGACTTCATCAAGATCAAAAGCTTCTGCACAGCAAAGGAAACAGTCAACAAAACAAAGAGGCAACCCTTGGAATGGGAGAAGATATTTGCAAATGACAGTACATACAAAAGGTTGATATCCAGGATCTATAAAGAACTCCTCAAACTCAACACACACAAAACAGAGAATCATATTAAAAAATGGGCAGAAGATATGAACAGAGACTTCTCCAATGAAGACATACAAATGACTATCAGACACATAAAAAAATGTTCATCACTAGCCATCAGGGAGATTCAAATTAAAACCACATTAAGATGCCACCTTACACCAGTTAGAATGGCCAAAATTAGCAAGACAGGAAACAACATGTGTTGGAGAGGATGTGGAGAGAGGGGAACCCTCTTACACTGTTGGTGGGAATGCAAGTTTATGCAGCCACTTTGGAGAACAGTGTGGAAATTCCTCAAGAAATTAAAAATAGAGCTTCCCAATGACCCTGCAATTGCACTACTGGGTATTTACCCCAAAGATACAGATGTAGTGAAAAGAAGGGCCGTCTGTACCCCAATGTTTATAGCAGCAATGGCCATAGTCGCCAAACTGTGGAAAGAACCAAGATGCCCTTCAACAGACGAATGGATAAGGAAGATGTGGTTCATATACACCAGGCAATAAATATTTTAGCAATTGAAACATGTTCAGCAATTCATAGCCCCAGTTCACAGTTACATTTCAAGAAACCTCACTAATGCACTTTATACTGTTTTTTTTCATTGGTCCAATGCTAAATGGTGTTGCGCTTAATTGACAACACCTTCCACTGATTTACTTATTTTTGTCATACTCGTGGTTGCACATCAGAAGCAGGCTCAACTTCTTTCTGGCTTTTTGTAAGGCATTAGAAAACATTTTTTGTTGTCCTTTTTGACCAACTTTAAATCTTATCTTTTTTTAATATTTTCCACTTTTAATTTGAACTTAGAGAATTCTAGAACTCAATTCTATTCCTCATTTTTAAAAGCCTCTTTCACCTTTCCTTAACTGATTTGTACTGTGCCTAAATATAGTTGTTAATTCCTTTTTGTGTGCTTTTTCATTGAATCACTTATTTGTCTGTTTTCCCAGGTTTTGAAATGATGGTTTTTTTTCCCAAAAGAAAATTGTATTTTTGTAAAATGGAATGAAACTTGCTCCATTTTTAATGAAAAAATTGATACATAGATTCTTTCTCCTATATTAAGATTTTTGAACTGGGAAAGTTATGTTTCTAATATTGCCCTCTGTTTGAAGACATACTGAAATTTTTGCATATAGACTAACATCACAACTTTTTTCCTCCCATTTCTCCCACAGCTCAGTCACCAGTAAGAGTAATAATAGATGAGTTAGAAAGCTAATTTACTACACTTGATAATGTTAGACAGGTAAGAGACTGTCAGTTAAAAGAGAATTTTTTTTTAAGGAATTTTTTTTGGAAAGACTATGAAGTGAGTTTCCTCTTTTTCTCCCTACTAATGCTTTCCAACTGTTATGTGGCTTTCGGTAGGTAATGCTGAATTTTATTTTTCCTGGTTAATTTCTTTAAAAAAAAGATTTTATTTATTTATTTGACAGACAAAGATCACATGTAGGCAGAGAGGCAGGCAGAGAGAGAGGAGGAAGCAGGCTCACTGCTGAGCAGACAGCCCCATGTGGGGCTAGATCCTGGGACCCTGGGATCATGACCTGAGCTTAAGGCAGAGGCTTTAACCCCCTGAGCCACCCAGGCACCCCTTTCCTTGTTAATTTCAAGGAGTTTTCTTATCCCTGCACTTCTGTAGGTGTTCTGACCTGGCAATATTGACCATCCACATACAAGACACCTTTCAGAGATGCATGCAGTTTAGTCTTTTCTTCTCTTTTAGTACTAAGATTTGTTCAAGAAATTCTGTTTTAAAGCTGGTTTCTTATATAATGAAATTGCAGAAAATTACTGTCTTCAAGAAATAACATTTTCTTAAACTGAGCACAAAAACATTTTTGCACACATCTTTGCTGTTTTTATGCAGTTTTCTCAAGGGGAACTAATGTTGATGACTTTCAGTGCTTTAGTATCTGACTGCTTCTGTAGCTTTGGGAGTTGTGGCTTTTCTTAGTTTTTATTTTATTGTATTTTTATCCAAGTTGTTGCATCTACTTTCTACAAGTTCAACCTGATTTTTTTTCCCATTTGGTTTGTGAGGCTGCATATGTAGCATGTTCTTTGGTATGGGGGTTGGAGAAATGCTTTGCAAGCCATTGGTTCACCCTGTATGACAATTTTTCCCTTTCTAATCTGCTAATCAACATTTATTCATTAGTGCAGACTAGCTAATATGGATCATTTATGAAAGGAATGTAGAAGTTTGTCTATTTCCTTAAAGAAATTCACAATTAAAATGGCCACCTCTTTCTCTTTCCTTACTGATAAAATTCCTTGTAATCTTTTAGACCCCATTAAAATATTGGCACCTCTGGGAGACTTCTTTAGCCTACAATACTGAGTTTATATTCATAACAATAGCCCATAACTTTTCAAGTTGTTGCTATGCACTATGGGCTCCATTCCTTGCCAAGTACTTTACTCACATTTTAGTAAGCTGCCCATTGTAACCTTCTATGCTTAGGTCTTTATTGTCCCCATTTTGCAAATCGTATTATCCCCATATGATACTAGGTATTAAAGTAGTTAGTTTACCAAGTTCACATAGCTGTAATGAGAGACAAAAGATTCAAATTCAAATCTGCCAGAGTCTAGAGCTGTGCTCTTAACTCCCTATTTTGGGATCTGTGAAATAGTAGCTCAAACTTGGAAGAATGCTTGTGTTGATGTCATTATTGACCAAAATATATTATTCACTTAATATCTGGTAAAACTTATGTCATAGAACAAAAATATTGTCTAATCTGATGGCAAAATACTGTTTGCAGATTATCTGGAGAGAAATTGAGTGTCTTTGTTTTGTACCTGCTCTGACACTATCCTGTGGCCTGGTATGAGAATTTTGAGGTGGAAACTGTCTCTTGGTTTATATGTTGAGAATTTACATGTTGGTGTTTCTATTGCCGCTGTGGTTTTAGAATGCTTTTTTCTGAAACCAGTGAGACTTGGGTTTAAATTCTACCTGTATTACTCATTGCTTGTTTTTGATTATAACTAAGACATCTAAACTCTCCCAAATTCAATTTTCTCATCACTATAATGGGGCTAATAACTTATAACTAGTGTTGCTTTTTTATAATATTTTTAATTTTGGAAATTTTTAAATATAAATAAAACTAAAGGAAAGATCTAATATATGTCCATCTGCCCCTTATCCAGTTTAAACAATGATCAACCTATTGTCAGTTTTGTTTCTTTACATCCTCAGAATTAGTATTAAATAATTTTCTCGATGTTACTTAAAACATAGCCTGGCACATGTTAGGTGCAAAATTCAAATCACATTAATTTTATTTTCAGGAATGAACATTGAGTATTAATTGATGACCCATTTTTCAAGCCCATTTTCTATTGCTAGTAAAAAAAAAAAAATAGTTTGGAAAATTGAAGTGAAAGGGAATAGAAAGCAAGTGTTTCTATGAGTGTCCCATGTCTCTCCTTAATACATGTCTCTAATCTTTGTCCTTGGTTTCTCTGTCATCACATATTTGCCTTTGCCTTCCTCTTTTGTCATTCCTCATGTGGCTCCTAGTTCTTCCTATTAGTCCTTAGGACCTCTCTCTGCCATTGGTTTCAGTTTTTTCTGTACCCCATTGTGACCTGGACTATAATGTTCTTGCAACTTATGGTGTGTGTGTGTGTGTGTGCTTAAATCATTATAAATTGGGCCCAACTCTACAGCAAAACTCTCCAGCCATTTTTCATTTTCTCATCTGCTTTCCTGGCAACCAGTACCGAAAGCCCTACATGAAAAACGCTGTCCCTTCTCTTTTCTTAAACAAAATTTCCCTTTTGTCTCCTAAGTATACTATTCATGTTCATAATACACCAAATGTGCTAAAGAACCAAGCAGACAGAAGAAGGCTGTTTTGCAAGTAGATGCCAGAAACATTTTGCTTGTACATGCATAATGGATGTCCAAAGAGTATGCCAGGAGTTACTGAATCAGGACATGGAATTACTAAAAAGGGAAGAAAAAGTAATTTGACTGCACTTAACCTTCTTTCCTGCATTATTATTTTGCTCTAGTTCATAAAGCTTCGACATACATGGGATATATCCACTCTAAGTATTGAAGACATCTCAAGGCAGTGTCTCAAACAAAAGAATGGTGATTTTCTATGTTTTTTTTTTTAAACACCATATTATTGAGTAATGTTGTCCATTTTAACTGTTTATACGCGATCACAAATATGAACAAACCCTAAGCAAAAGTTTGCAATAGGCTTTTACTATCAACCTCTAACCACTCTACATCCCCCAGGTTTATTCCACTTGAAACACTACTGAGCATTCATCAGGCCTTGAGTATATTTGAATTATTTATCTCCTTACTCCCAAACCTATCAAAACCCAAAACCAGAATGGGGCTGATATCAGAGCATTAGTTTTGGAGTCAGGTATATCCAATGGCAACACCAAATCCTAATAGTTGCTATTCTTATGATCCACCCAAGTTACTTATTTAACCCTCACTAACTTATTTCACATCCTTTCTCATTTTATGTTCCTCCTTTATAAATGGGGATAACATAGTGCCTATTTCTCATAAACTTTTGTGAGCATTGCATAAGATATTATATGCAAAGTACCAGATGCTGGGGATTGGGGGTGGGGGATAGATTTGATTCTAGCCGAAGTCTTTCTTCTTGTAGACTATAACGTAGATGCCTATAATATGTTTATAGTGTATAGCATACACACTTGTATATATTTATACATATAGACATGTGTGCATATGCATGGATATAGTATGTATACTCTATGTATATAGTATGCACAGGTATGTATGTACATACATATATACACATACATATCTATGAACACACACACATCTTGCTTACGTTAAAATAAAATTTCCCCTAACAAATGTTGACTGGCCATTATATGAATAGTACTTTTTAAATTGTTATTGGAAAAGATGAGTCCTGTTTGCCGTATCCCCAAAAGCACACCTTATAAAGCTTTTTCCAATAAAGGATGCTATCTCTATTGTGTTGTTGTCACACTTAATTTGCATCTTCAAAGTAAAAATGATGTTTTAACAGTGAGTGAGAAAAATTACTACCTTTGGAAGGAAAATCATGGAATGGAGAAAGCTTTTAAAAACAGATGTGTGGGAATATTTCTATTGTATGAGTTTGTTTTTTTAAAATATTAAGTATATCACCTGTAAAAACTCTCATACATGGGTCCTTATGCTCAGAAAAGGGATTTTGAAATTTTATAAGCTGTTTCAATATCCATGAGAAGTTTTAATAGATTTTATCACTTTTATTAAACTGGAAAAAATATACCTTCTAACTGGTTTGAAAATGCAATAGATAGACAGAAAGGGAGGGGAAATCCACTAACCTATTTTTGATAACAAGCTTTACACTAAGTAGTGTGTGAGGCTGGAAAGAGAGTTTCATTATTTCATGAGAATAGTCAACATAGCCCCCTCCAACAATGGGCCCATGCATCTCCATAAGGTAACTTTTTTGATTCTTACAGTCATTAAAACCAGATACTGCAAAACAATGAATTTGGACCAGGGTTTTTCAAAGCTTTATGACAAAGTGTGCATGCAAATTTTTTAAAAAAACTATAAGGCAAATCCAGTCTGATTGCTTTCTCTGGAAATGTTATTATTAGTAATATGTTATATAATAAGTTAGTGAGAAAGTGATTTTATATATCATTAATAAATATGATGGTATTTAAGATATTTCTTTGTTCTTTATCCATTATTAATTACTATTTTAATTTAGTTATGATGTTTAATAAATGTTAGTATATTAGTACATTTGTCTATTGCATACATAGGTGAGTATACATAGATGACACATCTGCTCAAACATTTTTATGGTGATTACTTTGAAAACCCAAAAATGTTTCCAAATAACCTGTTGATAATGATCATTACTCATGTCGTTGTCAGGGTTACACCAAGACAGTTTATGAATTCCTTTTCAGGAAAGATAGATTAATGATCAACTGAAGTAGAATCGACTTGTGTTCTTATGAGTCTGTCCTGCCGCTCTCTCTATCCCTTTATATCAGTTTCCTAGGGCTGCCATAACAGGGAACTACAGACAGGGTGGAAAGAAAGAGAAAGAAAGAAAGGAAGGAAGGAAGGAAGGAGAAAAGGAGAGAAGAGAAGAGAAAAAGAAAAAAAGACAGAAAGAGGAAAAGGAGGAAGGAAGAAATAAATTAATTTACTCTCTGACAATGTTGGAGACCAGAAGTCTGAAATTAAGAGGTTAGGAAGGCGACATTCCCTCTGAAAGGAGGGCTCTAGGGACGTATCCTTCTTTTTCTCTTCTGAGTTTCCAGTGACTCCTAACATTTCTTGGCTTGTTACTGCATCATTTCAATCTCTGCCTGTATAATCACGCAACCTTGTTCACTGTGAGCCTCTGTATCCAAGTCATTAGATCTAGGGCCCACTCTAATCCAGTATGGCCTATTCTTAACTTAACTGCATCATCATCTATTTCCAGGTGAGGTCATATTAAGACTTGAACATATCTTTTGGGGGGATATAATTAAACCACTAGACACTCTCTGCCCTGGTCCTTCTCTCCCTCCCTGCTTTCCCCCATCATTGCCTTACCACGGGGGCCACTAAGTTTTCTGAGAGTTCTCTGTATGCAGAGCACCTGAAGTCCATAGACCAAGTGAGAATGAGACTCCCACCTGGAGCAGGAGTTGGCTTCGAGCAGCACATGGAAGGGCTGTGTGGTATGATTCAGGGTCACGGTTTGCTCATTCATCCTCTGAAGTTCTCTTTGCTCTAGAAGAACCTAAGTGACAGCCATTGAATGCCATTTATTTTCTCTTACTTCACTGTGAATGTCCCCAAAAGCTTTCATTTTGCCATTGCACTCAACACAGATGCGAGACGCTTTGAAATCCAAGTCTAAGGGGAACTTGCCATTCTTTCTGGATACCTGCAGAGGGGAATAGGATTGACTACATCAGCCACAATCACAGGTATCTCTTCAACCTGGTATCTTGAAGTTTGTACCATTCATTTCAACCTGTTAAGTGGTAGTCTGAAGACAATTTTACTTTCAATTTATTAACATTTCCATGTAACCCAATATTTACTGTGCAGTCACAAATGCTGGGTAGGTGGAGATACCACATAGAAATGTGTGCCTTAATTAATAGGTTTTTAATGTAGTGCTCAACGATTCATTAGTTGCATATAACAGCCCGTGCTCATCACAGCATGAATTTTGTTTTTCAATTTCTATAGTCCTTGTGCTATATTCTTCAACTTGACCATTTTATCTTCTCTATCATGACTGGGTTCCCAGTATTCATTCTGGCAATACATTGAATTTCCCTCCTTCATGGTCACTATGCATTCCCCTTTATCAAACAGTAGTCTCCCCCATGGTTCCCCCCACTTTTGGTCTTATCTCTGTCATTCATCCCTTTGCATTATATGGAATCTATCTAGCTTGTAGCATTGTCAGTTTATCTCATTACTTCTTTTTTCTTTCACTGATGTTCAGTCATTCCATGTTTTATGCTTTGTTTCAACTGACACATTGGACTTGAGCATTTCAGTAATGCCACATTCACTTGTAGATTATCTTTCCAGAGTAGGCCCAGGGGAAATTGCTTCTTTGTCCTCCTTATCTTTGAGAGGACCTCACTATTAATGATACTCTTAATAACTGAGCCTGCTGGCCCAAAGAGATAATTTGAAAGAACCAATAGGTGGCAGACATTTGGTTTTATGAAAGGGAAAAATTATTTCCAAGGGGAGAACATGGAGTTCTTTCAGCAGAGAATAGAATGCAATTTTACTTTCCAGCACTAAAGGACATGTCTTATTCAGACCAATTGTCTTCAAGCTGTGACAGATTCTACCTCCTATATTGTAATGATACTTGAGTTTTTTTGCAATACTCTTGTTCCTTTACACATTTTTTTTCTGTAAGCCCTTTCATACGAGAGATTTTTTTTTTTTGAGAGAGATACGTATTTTTTTTTTAAGAGATACATATTTTTAAGACTAGAATGTAAAAGATAAATTTCTTGGAGACATTTTCTGTATTTCTTTCTATTTTTAGCCCTTGAACCAGAAGCACAAACAATGCTTATAACTTATTTGCTTAGCCTCCACCTTCTTGACTTTTGCCCACTTGCTTCAGGAAAGAGTTACTACTTCCTTTTCTTTAAAAGCCTCAGTTCCGCATTTTACCTTGCCTTCTTCTAAGGAGTGAATTTGTTGCCAAAATACTTACTTTCACAGCTATTACAGGTGTCTTATTCCCAAGCTTACGTATTGCTTACAGTCTTCTACAGCTTTCTTTGCTTTGCTCTATAATCCTCATAGTTTTCCTGTCTACCTCCTTTTTACCTGGCATATCTCCTTGGAGTGCGACAAAAAGAGTGTGCTTTGTTTTTTGGGTGTTTTTTGTTTGTTTGTTTAAACCATGGTTCTATTTGCCACATGTAGCTATTCTTTTAGTGACTGTCATAAAGCAAATCTCTGCAAAGGCTTTATAGTTGGAGTTCAGCAGCAGAAATCCTTTCCCATACCTGGTATTTCCAGAGTTCTCATGTAGTTGATTGGTTTTGTCTCAAAGACTTTGCTACTTCCCTTGTATTCAGAATAACCTTGCAGGAGCTTGCTTAAACACTACAAACTCTGTATGATGTAGGATGGTGAGCACACTTTTTTTTTTTTTTTAAACAGTCCTACCTTGCTTTAAAAACATTACTTTTTTCGCTTTTTTTTTTTCCAGAAGGCGGGCTTTCATGTGTTTGGAGTTTCCACCAGTCCATAGCACTAGAGCAATAAGGAGGTTTAATCAGTCGGGGTCTTGGGAATTTGGCAGACCTGAATATAGATGCTAGTTTTGCCCCTGTTGGGTTATCTTCAGACGTAAATTAACTGCTTTTATCCTTAGATTCTTCACCTGTGAAATTGAAATAATCATAGTGTCTCAGTCATAGGATTAGTTGAAGAATTTCATGTGACTGTGTTTGTAACTGTTTCTGACACATGTGGAGTATTTAATGAATCTAGAACTTTCTCCAATATATCAGTATCTACTTCTCTAAGCAAATGAGATATGCTATATTTTTGCCCTATCCTATCTATTTAGATTTTTTTTTAAGATTTCATTTATTTATTTGACAGAGAGAGATCATAAGTAGGCAGAGAGGCAGGCAGAGAGAGAGAGAGAGAGGAGGAAGCAGGCTCCCCGCTGAGCAGAGAGCCCGATGCGGGACTCGATCCCAGGACCCCGAGATCATGACCTGAGCCGAAGGCAGCGGCTTAACCCACTGAGCCACCCAGGCACCCCTATCTATTTAGATTTTTAAAGGCTTGGTAGTATCTTCTTATCTAAATATGTTTGTACTCTTTGTAAGTAGATATTTATATAATACATAACCATCCTTTTTTTAAGTTTGAAAAATACAGAAAAATAGTTAAAAATCACCCAAATTTTATTATATATGTGTATCTATAAAAGGATTATATGTGTGTTTGTATGCATATGGCATATGTGCATATATACAGTAAACTTATATGTGTACATAATTATATTTACATTTATGTAAACAGGTATCATTCTACAACTCTACTATCACTCCAATGTCATCACCAAGAGAAAACTATGTGAATCTGGCTAGTCATTTTGCTATGTTTATAGGTATATAGTATTTGCACCTGTAGTTTTGTTTCAGATATATATTTATAATATTCATGTATTATGTGAATAATTAATGCTCTTTCCTTAAGCAATTTCCTCTTCTTTTTTGCTTCACATTGATACTACTCTCCTGCAGACCTTAAATAATTAATTATTAATAGTAAAATGAATCATGTAAGGCATAAACATTTCACTTTAGTTTCCAGATGTTTGTCACACCAATTATCTCCTGTAGTGCCCACTGCCATGCTGTGAAATGAATAAAAATATTCCAGTTTAACAGATGAAAGTATTGCAAGTCATATGGCTTAAGTAGTGGGGAAACTGTGGCTTCCAAGCTGGACTGTGATTTTCTGGACCTCAAATCCCAGGCACTTTCCTGAGAGAAGTACATAGCCATGCCACACTTTTGGTTTTATGTTTTTCTGCCATCTAGTTTGGCCTGTAATGAGATTGACACACCATCTTTTTGCTACCCATAGTACTTTATTTTTTTTTAAGATTTTATTTATTTATTTATTTGACAGATCAGAAGTAGGCAGAGAGGCAGGCAGAGAGAGAGAGAGTGGGGGAAGCAGGCTCCCTGCTGAGCAGAGAGCCTGATGCGGGGCTTGATCCCAGGACCAGCTATGTAATTTTTGTCTAATTCTCAGTTTCCCTGTCTGTAAAATAAAAATGATAATACTACATCCACTGATGATACAAATGATTAAAGACTCAAGATTTTAAAACATTTAATGGAGTGCCTGGGTGGCTCAGTGGGTTAAGCCACTGCCTTCGGCTCAGGTCATGATCTCAGGATCCTGGGATCGAGCCCCATGTCCGGCTCTCTGCTCAGCGGGGAGCCTGCTTCTCTCTGCTTCTCTGCCTGCTTGTGATCTCTCTGTCAAATAAAAAAAAATTTCATATTAAAACATTAAAGTATTTGTCCCATAATGATTGCTAGGAAAGTATTAACCAAGATTACTATTGTGATAAATAGGGCACAAGGTAATCACATAGCTTTCCTGGGTAGCATTAAATATGGCAGTAAAAATTATTTCCTGCCCACACCGATGTGCTTTTCACTGAACAGTTTTGTATTACCTGTCTTCTAATGACTAATGATAGTTCTGCTAAGAGTGAATGTGAAAAGTTTTACTGTATTTTTCTAGTGTCCCTACAACTGTAAATGAATTGGTAAGTCTGTATGCCTATGTTTAAACAGAATGAATCAGTTATAGTGATGTCATCAATGCATAGCCTATGTATACCCTGTGTATATTACTTACGCATCAACACATTTGTTTTCATGATTGTTATACTCTTTAGAATGTCTGATAAAGCTAATTTTGATAGATAAATACTATGGTAGTTCAATGACATTATACAGTAGAATTTTTTAAAGAATGATGAAAATACAGAGTGGGATGGGCTGGAAAAAGAACAAGAAGCTAGTAGATGCTGGAGTTCTAGTTCTACTTGCTTCTAAGTATGGGATATATCTCATATATTTACATCTATTCTTTATCTCTTAACATGGCTGTTCTAGGGTAGGTGATCTCCAATATCAGCTATGATATTTTAGGTTCTACATTAGTAATTTAGAACTTCATAATTATGATTATTTGTAAGTGTGATGTGGATCAAAGAAGTATTGTCTTAAAATTCGAACCCCAAATGGCAGAGAGTCTAGAAGAGTTGACTTCCTGGGGAAGATAACTGTCTATATGATCTGACACACTGGCATCTAGTAATTATCACCCCTCAAAACAATGCAGTGATTCTCTACTGTCCTTAGGAATAAAATCTAAAGTTCTTAAAACACTGCTAGGCAGCATCACCTGGACCTATTTAGGTTGTCAGTCTTCTATCAACTTACCACATTGTACCCTCAAAGTGCATATAGCCATTTTCCATTCTGGACTCCTGCTAATGCTGTTCACTTTCCTTTGAAACTTCCTCTCCTTGGCTGACTCAGTCCTGCCCCTACCTTATCCCTTAAGCATCAGTTTAAATATATAGAATATCAACTTCTGTGTTGAACATGCAGTGTTTTATGTCTTAGAGACAAGATTTTACAGGAAGCATCAGTTTCAGTCATTTCTTTTAGAATGGGGATCTGGCAACATTAGTGTCCACGTTGGTTCATGGCACCTGGAACCACTAGCTGATGAATAATCTGTCTAGATGGGTTCTGAGATTTCAGGATGTGTGGTGTGTCTGTGTGTGTGTGTGTGTGTGTGTGTGTGTGTGCGCGCGCATACCCTTGGAACCCATCTTCCATGAGATATATTATTTGCTTCTTTATGTGGGGTTAAGAGGTAGCAACCTCTAGCTAAAATTTTACTTCCTCAGAAATGTCTCCTAGCACCCTTAGAATGGGTACCTCCCAGATATCACATCCACAGTACCCTATGAACATCCTTCAATTTATTTAGCATAATTTCAAAACAAATCATTTTGGGTGGGAATATAATTATTTTAATACACATGTCCCATCACTACATTGTAAGGTTTATGAGGGCCAAGACTTTGTCTTGTCCACCACTCTATCCTCTGTCAAATACTTAGCCTGATGCACATCCTTGCCAACAATGTTTTAGTGTCCAGTATATGCCAGACATTGATCATGTGTCTCATAGCTAGCTGAGGAATGATTGAGTAAATTAACAACCCAACATAGAACCCCTCAATGGAAGCCCTAGAAGTCAAGAGGCAAATTTAGATAAATCTGTGGTTTAAAGATTTATTTATTTAAGAGAGAGAGAGAATTGGAGAGCATGGCAGGGGTGAGGGGTAGGGACAGAGGGAGAGGGAGAGAGAATCTCAACCAGAGTCCACACTGAGCATGGAGTGCCATGGAGGACTCAATCCCACAGCCCTGAGATCATGACCTGAACCAAAACCAAGACACAGATGCTCAACCAACTGCAACACCCAGGTGTCCCGATAAATCAGTGGTTTAAATATATCAGCACCACAGAAGGAATGATCGATTTCATTAACAAGTTCAGTTTAATTTTTGGAAAACACAGTTTGCTGCCTGCTCCTGTTAGAGATCTGTTTTCATGGTTGCATTGTTGATAGTGTTTCAGTCATGTCAGGGGGATATAGGATTTGCAAGTAACTGACACCTATGCAATCTGGCATTAATCAAAATATTCCTCTAATCTATATTTAGAGCATCTTTATTGAGGAATGCACAGGTTTCTCTAACAGAGATTCCCAGAGAAATATGCCCACCTCCCTAGTTTGATATTCCTGTTTCCAATAGCCTGTATACCTAGCTCATGGCTTCCAGGAGCTGAAAACAACCTATTGAAATATCTAGAGAAAAACTAGAGGACAATTAGGTAAAATAGGCAATCCCTTCCTCAGTCTCTTCTTTTGGAGTAAAATGGAAGAAAGAAAAAAGAAAAGGAAGGATCAGAGTTATGTGGCACATACTATGCCTTGAGGATTATGGGCAGATAAAACATGATCTTTGGAATTCACAGTTTTAAAGTTAAAATACACCTTAGCTATTCATGTGCTTGTTATATCACACTATTGGAGGCACTAAAAAAACTTTTTCAGTGTCTGTCTTTCTCTCATCAACAATAATTAGTTACATTTATTGGATATTTTCTTCTTTTTTTTTCCTTAGGGGAATTTTATTTTACTTTGTTGTTGTTGTTACAGTGTTCAATGATTCATTGGTTGTGTGTAACACCCAGCACTCATCACCACATGTGCCCTCCTTAATACCCATCACCCAGTCACGCCATCCCCCACACCCCTCCCTTGTGTAACCCTCAGTTTGTTTCCTGGAATTCAGAGTTTCTCATAGTTTTGTCTCCCTCTCTGATTTCTTTCCATTCAATTTTCTCTTTGTACCCCTGTGGTCCTCTGCTCTATTCCTTATGTTTCACATTGAATAAAAAGGCGGTATCCAAAATCTATAAAGAACTTACCAAACTCAACACCCAAAAATCAAATAATCCATTCAGTAAATTGGCAGAAAACATGAACAGACACTTCTTCAAAGAAGACATACAAATGGCTAACAGACACAAGAAAAAATGTATAACATCACTTACTGGATATTTTCAATGTGTCAAACCAGACACAGTACTAAGGGCGGTGCATACATTGTCATTATTTAGCTGTAGAACCATGCTGCAATGGACATCATCACACCAATTATAGATGAAGCAACAAAGGCCCCGATGAGGCCTGCCAGTTGGAAAACTGAGTTTTGATCCCAAGTCTTTCTCAAAATGAATAGTGGCACTCCTAGCCACTATTCTCTAGAGCTTCCAGAATCCATTTTAGTACAGGTACTTGAAGTAAAGCAATTACCACCCCCACACTCCTCTTACAACTCTCCAGGAAACTCCACTGTCCTTATGAATGAAATCAACAACTAATAGGCAACATCACCTGGACCCAGCTAGACTGCCAGACTTTCAAACCCTACCAACTCACTGCATTGGCGCCTTGAGTGTATAGAGCCCTTTACTAATCTGGACTCAGGAGTAAGAAGATAATCCAAAGTTCACACTTTACCTAGTGTCAAAATTAAATCTGTCCTGACAACATTCTTGTTTAGAACATAAAGTTTTTTCTTAACTCCCTTAATCTGTATTAATAATAAACAACACTAAAGCTTCTAGATTTTTCAAGTATAGCTCTTGTACTTCTCTTTTGGAAGCAAAGATACCATTTCATGTAGATGCATTTTTTTTTTAGTTGAATTACATAATTGTGACCCCAAAGCTTAAACTCTGCAGGTCTTAGTTTTTTTGTTTTGTTTGTTTGTTTTTTACTTGAAGTGAAAGTGTTTGTATTTAGAAATACAAGATCCTTCAAATTTTTAATGGAGAGCTATTGATCTACTCCCTAGAAATATTCACATACACATAAATTTGAGTGTGTTTTTAAAATATTGGGCAAATATAGATGCTTAAAATAATGATAAAATAAGAATGCAACACATTGAACATGCACTGTGTGCAAATAATATAGAGTAAATTTCCTGAATTTATTCCTAATCTACCTTAGTAACATTTGGTAGCACATATGATCCATGCTGTGCTAAGCATTAATCAGAATAATTAACAAGGAACTCTTCTTAAGTTGAGGCCCATGATCATTGGGGGAATCCATGCATTCTAGAAGTATTATTCAACTTTTATGTATCTTTGGATTGTTTTTTTTTTGAGAATGGGGTTTATCCTTTCACCAGATAGTCAAAGAAATCTGTGATTCTCTTCCAACTAAGAACTAAAGATGAAGTAATGAAATTGCTTCCACTAAAATCGTGGGAATATGTAATGACACTGGAGAGTTGTCATTTTTTTTTTCAGTGCTCCAAGATTCATTGTTTATGCACCACACCCAGTGCTCCATGCAATATTATGGTGTCCTCCATAATACCCACCACCAGGCTCACCCATCTAAAACCCTCAGTTTGTTTCTCAGAGTCTACAGTCTCTCATGCTTCATTTCCTCCTCTGATTCCCCCAATTCACTTTTCCTTTCCTTTTCCTAATGTCCTCCATCTTATTCCTTATGCTTCACAAGTAAGTGAAACCATATGATAATTGAATCTCTCTGCTTGACTTATTTCACTCAGCATAATTTTTGAAATAATGTTGATTAAAAAAATGAAGAAAAGTACATATTGAGAAATCTCATCTCCAAAAAACAGACTTTATAGAAGGCTTACTATGTACCATAATATTAATAATAGTCATCTGTTCGCAGGTAATTTTTATTCTTTCTCACTTTTTTCTTAATTTTTTAAAGTTTTCTAAAATGACTATATTTTTACACTGTACTAGAAAAAATAAATGTTTTAATTTAAATATATTTAAATAAAATATGTAACATACAACATCTCCAACATGATCCTCACAACCACCAGATTCTCTTGAGAGGAAATGAACATTTCATTCATCCAAGTTTAATTCAAATAAAAAAATGTCTTCTGAGCCATGTGTTTTGAACAAGTATCCTGCTGGTGCCATAGGGGATGCAAATATTCATCATTAACATCATTAATGTATGATTTAGATTCAATTCTCAAATACTTTACAGTTGGGAAAAGTGGTCTTTATGTCCTCAAAGTTTTCTGCTGAAGGGGAATTTTTATTGATGGCTTTTATAGACAGTCTGGTTTGTATAATCCAAATTAGATTTTGAAAAGCTTTCCCATTCCAAATTGGGAGTTATTTAAAATACTAGGGCAAAAGATTCTGGTCATTCTTGATGTATCATCTCTTGTGAGATTTTATACCTTTTTATAGGTTTCCTTTCATTTAGATCTATGGAAATTTTTGAGAATAAAGTCATAAATCTATAATGTATCTTCTTAATGTAAGAGGAATTGCTTAAACTGATTATGCATTTTTATAACACTGAATTTTTACATTCACTTTATTTTTGAGGGACATTTTAAAGACTACAGGATAGCTGTTCAACTGACTATATATTAAATAATCTTTTCTAATGGCAGAATAATTGGTCATAAAACTGCTAATTGCAATCACAGCTCTTTAGAATTGGATGGGACCTCAGAGGTTATCTGGTATACTTCCCCATCTGATGCTGAAATCATCTACAAGCCATTGAAACATCTCCTTGAATACTCCATATGGCTAGAACACAGAGTCTTAATTCAAAGGATACTTTGAGTCATGAAACTTAAATTCTAGAGAATCTTCTCTAGAGAACTAAATCTGAATGTATCTTTTGAGATTTTAGTGATTAATTTTTGTTCTACCTTTTAGGGTGATATGGAATAAGTCTTATGGTCCTCCTACATTCTAGATGGAAAGGAATCACTGTATGCTACAGTAAACTAGTACAAACTATCTTAAGCAAGAAGGTAATTTATTGGCTCAAGGAAGGACTGGTTAAGTGAAGTCTGGTCCTAACACATATAGCATAATTAGGGCTTTGACTTTATCTGGAAAACTGTCTCAGTGAGGAATCATCTTATTCATGGAAAAAATATTTACACCTAACATAATTTTAGCTGTTTTATAAAACACAACTGAACTGTACTGAATTGGCAGTCAATGAAAACCTATAAGTTGGGTATTTTTCTTCATGTGTTTCTCTTACTTATATCAATCTTAACTTTTGTTTGTGGTTGTTTTTTTGGAACCAAACTCTGGGATTTATAATTATTATTCTCATCTTATCTTATTTAGAGTATGAAAATAGTTTATAAATATCTTCTGGGATTCTCATGATGCAATTCAATTCATTAGCTAATCCTGCAGATTAGATCATCTCTTAATTTTGTGAATGCGGATTTATATCCTTAGATGATATAATGCATATAGATCATCTAACATTATGTGTGCTGCATACATGCTCCAAGAATATTTGAAGCAAACTATACCTTTGGTTCAAACCATTATAAAATGGTTGAATAGGACAAAGCACAAGATGAGTTTCTGTCATAAGACTTTCTCTTGTATAATGCCAATGTGACATTCAACTAATCATTGCACCATCAATATTAAGTCTTAACCAGATTTTTTTTTTTTTGCCCGTTTGGGATGAAACAGAAAACTTATCAAATATTTGGTTGGGACACACACAAACACACACACATGCATGCATATTTACACATATGAATATCCTTATGCATATCCTTTTCCATAATTTGTTTTTAATTTTCAAGTGGAAAATATGGTTTATTTTATTTTGGGTTTACTATTGTCTGTTACTCCAAGTTTTTTACTTGACACAAATTAGGCTATTTGATTCAGGGAAAATAGAAATGTCTCCATACATTTCTCCATTCTAGGTGCCTACAAAATGTCTATCTAGCAGTTTACTTGCTGGGGAATGATGTTGAATCTCTAGTTTATGGTTTATAGAATCTACCTTCTGGACATCTGTCTGACTCATTCTTCTAGGTTCTATTTGACTTACCATGATGACACAGAGGTTATACTAGTGGATGCTGGGGTGTACTGCCCAGATCTGCTTTCAGTACTGATGAATTTAATCCCCATAGCTGTTGACCTTGCCACTAGCAAACAGCCTGTAGCTGTCAGCTCTGACTGGAAATTTCCCTTCTCTGTAGAGAGCAGCCTTGCCCAAAGTCATGCCCTTTTCTTGAGGCAGGCTTCATCCAGTGACTCTTCCAGACAACTGTACAAAGACAAACCCTCTTGTGACAATAAGATAACCCTGAGGGGCCATCCTGGCCTCAGAGCTCTCCCTGGATTCTGCTGACATCTTTGTTGCAACTATTGTACAGTCAACTTCTCTCTGCCATTCCTGCTTGCTTTTTCTTTTCTTTTCTTTTCTTTTCTTTTCTTTTTTTAATCTTTTTTTAACCTATGTTGGTCCCAACAAGAGTTCTTTTTTTTTTTTAAAGATTTATTTACTTATTTATTTGACAGAGAGATCACAAGTAGACAGAGAGGCAGGCAGAGAGAGAGAGAGAAGCAGGCTCCCTGCTGAGCAGAGAGCCCGACATGGGACTCGATCCCAGGACCCCGAGATCATGACCCGAGCCGAAGGCAGTGGCTTAACCCACTGAGCCACCCAGGTGCCCCCCAACAAGACTTCTTAATAAACTTTTTTCACCACATTTTCCATCCCACATTCTGCTTCCCAGGGAATTTAATTTGGAACAGTTACCCAATCCAACTCAAATTATCACTCTAAATTCTCAGAGCACTGACTTACTTCATGTGAGCCAGACAACTTCTAATCCATTCTACCTTTAACTCTCTTTAGTCTTACTTGATTTTCCGTTCTTGAAATTCACTTCTTTCTTAAACATTTTTTGTTCAAATTTTCTAGTTATAACCGAGCACACAAAAAGTGGTTTTAGATCACTAGAAAGTATCTTTACTGGATGGCTAAAGAGGAATGTTACTGAAAAATATGAAAATCTTGCATTTTTTAAGATTTTCTTCCCTCCTTCTTTCCTTCCATCCTTACTTCCTTCTTTTGAGAGAGAGCATGTGCAAGAGGCAGATGGGCAGAAAGAGAGGGAGAGAGACAAGCAGACTCCATGCTTGCTGAACTTGAAACCCTGTGCAGAGCCCCACTTGGTCAGGTCTCAGGAACCAGAGATCATAACCCTGAGATCATGAGCCACATCAAGGGTCAGATGCTTAACCTACTGAGCCATCTAGACACCAACCAAAATCTTCTCCTTTCTTATCTCAATCTTCAGAGTTTTAGCGAAATGTTATCCTACTGCATGAAGATAATGAAATATAGGATAGAAAGGATATTTTTCCTTGGTTGTCCTATTTTTTTAGTGGTATTCTTCATGATGGGCATCAGGTTTTCATTAAATATTAATACAATTAATTCAGCCAATAAAGTTATTAATTGGATATCATTTATTCATTAGTTTTAAAACTATTATAATTAATTAAAACTCCAATAACTAGCTGCTTACAATTTTCTTAGCTAGCAACACTAACTAGTTTGAAAATAAAATGGCAGTAAAATATCTCATCCAAAGTGGGACTTCTGGGTGGGTCAAATGGTTAAACATCTGCCTTTGCCTCAGGTTATGATCCTGGGTCCTGGGATCAAGCCCCACGTTGGGCTCCTGGCTCAGTAGGGAGCCTGCTTCTCCCTCTTCCTCTACTCATTCCTGCTCATTCTGACTCTCTAATTCTCTGTATACCTCTCTCAAATGAATAAATAAAATCTTAAAAAAAAGAAACCCTCATCCAAAGTAAAATCCAAATTAAAAATCTCTAAAGAAATAAACATAATAAAAATCTAAAGGGAGTAAAGTGAAGCAAGCTAAAAAGTTTTGAGGTGCATGAAAAAATTTTAAATATGTATGGAGACAAAGGTGTGATTGAGAGGATTTGGAAAAGAAATGAATGTTGCTTTTAATGAATCTAATTCATATTTATACATTTATTAGACAATGATGAAAATGTATACTTTTTTGGTTTGACAAATTTTAGTGAGATTAATCCTTGTACAGACATCTTCAAAAAAGTTATGAATATATTAAAATACTTCTAAGTTAATTAATTAATAATGTAGCATTGGTACTGGAAACAAACACATTTAAAATAATACCTATAATATAGGTAATAAGTATAATATATTACAATATAGGTAATACCTATAATATAGGTATAATATAATAAAAGGGTAATAAGTGACACATGTAGCATTTCAGATTAGTAAAGCAGAGTTCTGAGACAGTTATATTGTCATTTATGAAAACCCAGCACTTACATTCGGTGCTACCATAAGCTTTATGGAAGAGGCTGAGCTGAGTAACTGGAGTGGGCAGAAGAGGGACTTTCAGTACTGGGAATGTCTGCATCTTAATCTCAATGATGTTTACACGTTTTTTTTTTTATAATTTCTTAAACCGTGTGTCATGACCTGTGCTCTTTTATCTATATGTAATATAATTAATGAAAGTTAATTTTAAAAAATAATTTTAAGTAGTTTGTGTCTACACTGGGTCCTAAGAATATATCAGTACAAAATCAGTCAGATTTTGGCACTAAGGATATAGATGTCAAAAGCAGAGAAGTTCATTGCCAATGATTCCTTTCTTTTCTACGTAGATATGTTATATATAAGATTAAATAATTTATTTTCCCCACACCCTTATCTTAAACCAAACTAAATAATATTTTGTCATTGAGAAAAATCTGATTTCTATTGCATTCCTTAAAAAAATTGCCCCACAATCTACATAATAAGAGCACTTTATGTATTATACTCTTGACTTTTTTATTATTTAAACTGATGCACAGAAACCCTAGGAAAAATAGCATAGGGGAACAATGCAGGAATAATAGGAAGAATGCTCATGAAAAATAGCTTGTAAGAAGTGGAATTCAAGTGGAAATACTTATAATATGTGCACTATATGGTATTTGGCAAATCCACATATGGGTGTAATATGGTTTAAAAAATAGTCAAAATAAAAAATAGTCAAAATTTAAGGTAAAGTTTTAATTTAACACATAAACCTAAATGCACTAGCCTTTATATGCTCCTTTTAAAATTGTGATATTTTGAAAAAGAAAATTAAATTCAATTACTCCAAATTGTAGGAAATAATTAGTGTGTAAATATTTGTTCAATCACATCTTACATTTAGAAAGTTTTTGTTGAACCTGACATTTCATTGTAACATTCAATTTCTGACTCCATTTATTAATTCTTATAATATAAATGTGGTCTCAAACAAAGTAATTGTGGACTTTTTCTTCCTTTATAAATGGGCTACGGTTTTGTCGTTGCACCATCAGACTGAAACTCATTTACTGTGGTAAATTCCTATGGGTATAGATCTCTTCAGTCTGAATTTACATGTTCCTGTATGTTGATGGATGATACTTCTGTCTTTTCTACATGATTATGAAATTCTTGAAATTCAGAAGCAAATCTTATATATGTAATTTTCACAGGCTAGCAAAGTCCTAGGCACATATTACTTTGTGAATATTTATTGGTTAGATTTCATTTAGTATGATAGAAATTCTACCTTTTAGTATCAGCCATAATTAACAGCTTTTTTATTCAGGCTATTAATTAGTAGTTTCTTATATGTCACAGTTCTTTGTTTGTACATCTCTCTCCCTGGTTTTCTAACATCCAGACACATGCCCTTGAGGGATATACATTGTTGGGTGTCTGCTGTTATCCATCTGGCCCTTATCCTACATTGCTTCCCCTAATCTTCCTGCCTAAATTGGTTACAGATAATTCCCGTCACGGTCTTAAAGCTCAGAGCCATTTCTCTAACACTACCTCGCCCATGCCCACATTTAGTTTCCTGGATTCAGTCTTATCAGTTATTTTCTTAGTTATTCATTAATTTTTTTCTTTTGAAATCTATTACTCAGTAAACACTGTGCTTCTGTGGATATACAGAAAAACAAACAAACAAACAAACAAACAGATATTGTCTCTGGCTCCCTAAGATTTACAATGCAAACATTAATAAAATCATAACATATGAATATATAACTAATGTATTAGGGTATTCTCTAAAATAACAGTGCAGAATTACATAAGAGCAAAGAGAGATTGTTAACTATGTAATGTTGCTTGTTTTTCTAGAAAGTATGTGTTTTAGAAAGGAAATCTAATGGAGTTGGTGCTCTCTGACAGTTTGACAGCTCCTTATACTCCACCTCCTTATCAGCCAGTAAGGACATGGGTGATATAATCTATACCAAGAACCAAAGAGAATGGGTGTGGAAAATATTGTACTGATCTAGGCAAAAAGAAAGCCAAGTGGAGCCAAAACCATTACTCAACCATTAATTCTTTTGTCGTTCTCAACAACTCATGTTTTAATAAAAAAATAAAAAAGTGTGAGACATTGTGGTCACAGAGTAGTACTGTGGGAAATAAGTTACATCTTCTAAGATTATTCATAGGATACTTTTTAATTTCTAAAATTTGCTTACATTCTTTTGATTGAAAGGAAATGTAACTTAAAGGTTGTTTCCTTAGAAAAGTAGTGACTTTTACCCAAGAAAAATAAATCAGCAGTCTTTTTTCAAGTTAACGACCCACATTTTTAAGAAAACCTACTTTTAAAAATCTACCTTTAGAAATAGCATTTTTTAAAGATTTATTTATTTATTTGAGGGAGAGAGCACACACATGTGAGCAAGCGAGCAGAGGGGTGGGGACAGGGTGGGTAGGAGCAGAGAGAGAGAGAGAGAATTGTTATCAGAGTCACAGATGGAGCCTGAAACAGGATCCGTCCCAGGACCCGGAGATCATGACCTGAGCCAAAATCAAGAGTTGGACACTTAACCAACTGAGCCACCAAGGTCCCCCTAGAAATAACATTTTTAAAAATCCACTTGCTTCTGAGAGTTAGAAGGAAAGTTAAAAATCTCCTTGCACAACTTTTCTTTCTTTTTTTTTTTTTTTTAAGATTTTATTTATTCATTTGAAAGAGAGAGAGGCTGAACACAAACAGAGGGAGAGGGAAAGCAGACTACCCACTGAGCTGGGAGCCAGACATGGGGCCCGATCCCAGGACCTGGAGATCATGAGCTGAGCTGAAGGCAGACACCCAACCATCTGAGCCACCCAGGTGCCCACAAATTTTCTTTTTATCTTGTATTCACATTTCTTCTTTCCTGCTAAATGCCCATAATTTGCCAACAATCAACTTTAATTAAGAGAACAAGCTCTATGGGGCGCCTGGGTGGCTCAGTGGGTTGGGCTTCCGCCTTTGGTTCAGGTCATGATCTCAGGGTCCTGAGATCGAGCACCATGTTGGGCTCTCTGCTTAGCAGGGAGCCTGCTTCCCCTCTCTCTCTGCCTGCCTTTCTGCCTACTTGTGATCTCTCTCTCTGTCAAATAAATAAAATCTTTAAAAAAGAGAGAGAGAATAGGGTCTCAAATTTTTACTTTATTTTATTTTTAAATTTTTTAGTTTAAATCCTAGCTTTGCCACTTACTAACTGCAATTACCTCAAACAAATTCCATACCTTTTTGTGCCTTGGCTTTCTCAGTGATCAGATCGGGATAATAGAAGCATCTACCTTAGGGAGAGTGTGGATTAAATAAAATAATATATGTTGAATGCTTGCAGGACTGCCTAAACAAGGTGAGTGCTCATTAATGTTAGTTGTAATTTATTGTCATTCAACATAAGTCATCCCAAGTAAGTAGACTAATCTAATGCCTTCTGATCCTATGTGCTCAACAGAAGAGGCTAGCATGGCTAGAATACAGCCCCCTAAATTATTTATGTGCTTCCTTTTTTGTCCCCTTTTCTACACATAGCCAATGGTAGTCATTCCAAAATTCAATCATGAAGGTAAAGATGAAAATAATCTCCTGCTTAAAACACTCAAATATAATTTGCCAACACATTTTGAGTGAAATCCAATGCCTCAACATGTCCTGCTACAGTCTACAAGTTATGACCTCTGCCTAACTCCAAGCTCATCCCACTGGTTGTGGTAATCCACCCACATTAGCATTTCCTTTTTCTCCTTTCTGAATAGGTGTAGAACAAGTAGCATCAGTTACCAATGATAATTCTGATAAAAATCCTGGGCACTTCTACCTGCTGCAACTTGGTATCCCAGTCACCAAAGAAAACACAACACAGTCAAGCACTGAATGGAACAACACCATATTTAACCAGAGAAGAGCAGAGCAAGATCAGTTTCAGGGGTGGGTATTGGTCCCCTGTGGCCAGCCATTGACCTGTGTACATCCCTCTTGTGTCACAGAACAAAGGACCCTGTCCCCTCCCCACAGGGGCAGATATAGTAGTGGGTTTGTCCAGGGGCTGTATCACAGACATATATTAGAAGAACAAAGGATAAATATTAAGTCTGAAACAGGGAAAGACTCCCACACAGGGTGTGGGACAGGATGTGAGTTGTCTTTCTCTTGTGAAGGAAGTGCTCCAGACTCAAGGCCCATTCTTACAGAGGTCAAAAGATTACATCATGAAAAGTCCTTTCCCAACAGGCCTCTTGCACTTGCTGTTTGTTAAGCCCAGAAGTATTATTTATAGCCGTAATGCTTATAAGAGTTGCTGGCATATACGAGACAATCAGTGAGTATAATTGGAGTTAATGGATTCTATTCGTAAATTCAATTCTTGGTGCTAAGGTCTATAACATATAAAAATACCTGTTGCCCTTGCTCTGAAAACAGGCTCTCATAACCCCTCCTGTACTTTTCCTTAGTGAGTCATGTCTTTTATTAAGTGGATCCGTTTGGAAAATGCTTTCTCATTTATCAAATGAGAAGAGAAAGGCTCTAGAGGAAGGCAGTCATATTTATTCTCTGTTTCTATCACATAAGATCTATTTGACATTAAACAAAGACACTTAATGCCTCAATTTCTTCATCTGTTAATCTGCTAAATGAGTAGACTATCCGCCACCTGATTGCTTATATATACACAGTAGGTAACATTTTACTCTTATTGTTATAACTTAATATTCATAAATTTGATAGTTGGTTCTTATTCCAATTCTACACAGGTGGAAATTGAGGCCCAGACGTATAGCAGAACTTGATTTAAGTCTCCTAGGTGATAGATGATGGTAGATGATAAATATGTCCCTGATCAGTTTCCAAGTTTAATACTATGAGTATAGGAAATTTGGTTCCATATTTGTGGTTCATTTTCCTGTAGTGACACTTACAAAATATTTGACTATCATTTTGCACTGGCTTCCATTAGCTAGCAGCTTACTGAAGTGTATTCTGATCTATGGATGCACAAAAGGACTTCTGACTGGGACTGTTGGTAGATGCCCTCAAGATCAGTTTAAAATATGGCAAACATTATAATTTATAGAGTTTTTTTGTTTTTGTTTTTGTTTTTCAGTTCGGTGTCTCTTAAAAGAAATTGTTATTAGAGTTTTGACTCAATGCTAAGGTCTTTTTATTTATTTTTATATTTTTATTTTCTTTCTTTTTTTTATATTTGGCTTCTTATTTATTTATTCTTTGTTAACATATAATGTATTGGGGTGCCTGGGTGGTTCAGTGGGTTAAAGCCTCTGCCTTCAGCTTGAGTTATGATCTTGGCGTCCTGGGATGGAGCCCTGCATTAGGCTCGCTGCTCAGTGGGGAGCCTGCTTTCTCCTCCCTCTCTCTCTGCCTGCCTCTCTGCCTACTTGTGATCTCTGTCTGTCAAATAATCAAATAAATAAATAAATAAATAAATAAATTTTTAAACATATAATATATTATTTGCCCCAGGGTTACAGGTCTGTGAATCATCAGGGTTATAGATTTCACAGCACTCACCATAGCACTTACCCTCCCAAATGTCCATAACCCAGCCACCCTATCCCTCCCCACCCCCCGTACCCCCTAGCAACCCTAAGTTTTTTTTGTGTATGCGAGATTAAGAGTCTCTTATGGTTTGTCTCCCTCCCAATCCCATCTTGTTTCATTATTTCCCTCCCTATCCCCCACAATGTCCCACCCTGCCTCTCAAATTCCTCATACCAGAGAGATCATATGATAATTGTCTCTCTCTGATTGACTTACTTCACTTAGCATAATACCCTCTAGTTCAATCCACATCATCACAAATGGCAAGATTTGTTTCTCTTGATGGCTGCAAGGTATTCTATTGTTTATACATATACCACATCTTCTTTATCCGTTCATCTGTTGATGGACATCTAGGTTCTTTCCATAGTTTTGCTATTATGGACATTACTGCTATAAACATTCAGGTGCTATAAACATTCAGGTGCACGTGCCCCTTCAGATCACTACATTTGTATCTTTAGGGTAAATACCCAGTAGTGTGATTGCTGGGTCATAGGGTAGCTCTATATTCAACTTTTTTTGAGGAGCCTCCATCCTGTTTTCCAGAGTGGCTGCACCAGGTTGCATTCTCACCAGCAGTGTAGGAGGGTCTCCCTTTCTCTGCATCCTCTCCAACATCTGTCATGTCCTAATTTGTTAAATTTAGCCATTCTGATTGGTGTGAGGTGGTATCTTATTGTGGCTTTGATTCGTATTTCCCTGAGGCCTAGTGATGTGGAGCACTTTTTTATGTGTCTGTTGGCCATTTGGATATCTTCTTTGCAGAAATGTCTGTTTGTGTCTTCTGTGCATTTATTGATTGGGTTATTTGTTCTTTGAGTGTTGGGTTTGATGAGTTCTTTATAGATTTTGGATATTAGCCCTTTATCTGATATGTCATTTGCAAAGATCTTCTCCCATTCTGTCAGTTGTCTTTTGGTCTTGCTCTGCAAAAGCTTTTGATCTTGATGAAGGTCCAGTAGATCATTTTTGCCCCCATTTCCCTTGCCTTTGGCAGTGTTTCTAAGAAAGAATTGCTGTGGCTGAGGTGGAAGAGGTTGCTGCCTGTGTTCTCATCAAAGATTTTGATGGATTCCTGTCTCACATTGTGGTCGTTCATCCATTTTGAGTCTATTTTTGTGTGTGGTGTAAGGAAATGGTCAAGTTTCATTCTTCTGCATGTGGCTGTCCAGTTTTCCCAACACCATTTGTCAAAGAGACTGTCTTTTTTCCATTGGACATTCTTTCCTGCTTTGTTGAAGATTAGTTGGCCATAGAGTTGAGGGTCTATTTCTGGGCTCTCTAGTCTGTTCCATTGGTCTATGTGTCTGTTTTTGTGCTATACCATACAGTCTTGATGATTACAGCTTTGTAATAGAGCTTGAAGTCTGGAATTGTGAGGCCATCAACTTTGGCTTTCTTTTTCAACATTTCTCTGGCAATTCAGGGTCTTTTCTGGTTCCATATATATTTTAGGATTATTTGTCCATTTCTTTGAAAAAATTGATGGTATTGTGATAGAGATTGTGTTAAATGTGTGGATAGCTTTAGGTAACATAGACATTTCCACAATATTTGTTTTACCAATCCATGAACATGGAATGTTTTTCCATTTCTTTGTGTTTTCCTCGATTTCTTTCATAAATACTTTATAGTTTCCTGAGTACAGATTCTTTGCCTCTTTGGTTAGATTTATTGCTAGGTATCTTATAGTAAATGGGACCGAATCCTTAATCTTCCATGCTTTTTTTGAGCTCAGCTAGCACTCTATTTCTGACATATTACTAATGTCCATATTGATTAGGTCCCTACCCATCAGTACTACCTTTTGTTCTTTTTTTTGTGGTGAGTTTTTCTGCCTTGTCATTTTATCCAGATAAGAATAGATGAATGAGAGAATAAAATACTAAAAGGGTAGTTGTTGATTTTGTGTTCTTAGAATTGCTGCTCTTCTCTTCTATCTCCTGTTGAGTTTGTAGGTGTTCAGAGTTGTTTGATAACTATCTAGCTGAACTTCTGGGACCTGATGTTATCTTGGTCTGCTAGTCCTCTGCCATCTTGCTCCTCTCCCTATGTTTGCTAAAGTCTTTTTGAAAAGAAATATGAAAGACTTCTCTTTCCAGAAAGATGGAGGAGATACACTTTTCCCTATTTATCCCAGTAGGGGTGTGGTTATGTACTGTAACTTGATTGTATCAATGCTAATGTGCTACTTGTCATATTTTACTATCATTTTACAAGATGTTACCATTGGTGGGGGGACTGGGTTAAGATTGCATGAGATTTCCTAAACTTTCTTATAGCTTCACATGAATATACATTTATGTCAAAAGTAAAAGGCTAGGTTTAAAAAAACTAAAAACTAATGGTACATACATTAATATTAGTATAGACAGTGAGTTAAACTACTTAATATGTAAACTGTCCCAATAAATTTATGAGAAAACAATCATCACCTCATTATAAAAGTGGAGCATGGATGTCTGGGTAATGGAATGGGCTCCATTACTTATTAACTTTGTGTCACAGAGAAAAGGACTCAATGTCCACTAGCCTTAGTACCTTCTATCAAATGTTAACTGTAATACCTACTATATGGAGTTAATGTAAAGAACAAAAGACACAATGTATCCTCTAAAATGCACTGCCCCATTTCTTTAATTAATGATGGCCATACTTAACCTTCTCAAAAGATTATATATATACATATATATATACATATATATATATATTTAAAAAATACTTTAACATTTTCCAGTTTTATCAGCAAAATATGTTGCCTTGTCTTATATATATGTATATATATATGTATACATATATATGTATATATACGTATAAGACAAGGCAACATATTTTGCTGATAAAACTGGAAAATGTTAAAGTATTTTTTAAAAGATTTAATTATTTATTTAGAGAGAGAGAGCAAGAGAAAGGAAGTGGGGGGAGGGGCAGATGACCAGGGAAAGAATCCTCAACCAGGCTCTCCACTGAATTTGGAGCTCAATGTGGGGATCTATCCCAGAACCCCAAGATCATGACCTCAGCCAAAATCAAGAGTTGATTGCTCAACCAACTGAGCCAACCAGGAACCCCTAAAGGACTTTTATCACTCTATTTTTTAAAATAAATGACCATTAAACACTCAACAATTAAGAGAAGTTTGGGATTTTATATGTTGGTTATTCTGTGACATTGTTTTAAATGGTCTTACAATGTTGAGAAGAGCATTTGAAGAAATGAAAAATATTCACAATATACTGACTAAAGTTTATAGAATTTTATAAAATATTATAAAATATAAAATATTTGTAAAACATTATATGCACCATGATTTTTATACATGGATGCAGATACCCAGACTGGCAAAAAGTGCAAACAGACAAAAAAAGAAATATACCCTCCCCTTGTTAGTAGAATAGCAAATTAGGCTCACAGATATTCAAAACTATTGAAACAATAACTGCCATTTTAAATGTGAAGCAATAAATATGTAAATTCTAGTGAATAGCAGCTACATTGGAATGGAACCACTGTGTTATACTGGGCAAAGAAAAAAGAAAAACCATAGGTATGCTAAAAAGGATTATATAGAAAATCATGTTTAAATTGTGAAGTGGAACCAAGTGGGAAATAATGCCACTGGGAACATATTTTGAGCATTAACTGGTACTTTTATGATATTTTAAGCAAACTTATATTACATCACTCCATTGCCTGAAAATCTTTGGGTACTCTATTCACTCACTATGAATTTTAAATACTGTTTTTACTCTTAGGTATTTCCCTTACTGGAAATTTTTTATTTTGTTTTGTTTTAATACAACTGTATGAAGGGTAGGTATTTCAGAACCTTACTGAACTTTGTCAAGAATAGTGGCAAAAGAGATATCTGTTAGAGAAAATAACAGAATGATTTCATTCAAGTTCACTGATGTTGGTGATGTCCTCTGTATAATTATGAATATTTGTTAAAGCAGTATTCTTATTTTTTTCTTTTTTACTTGTAGAAAAAGATCTTTGTTCCATATTGGTCATGAAAGTAATAGAGAGAATTGTGTATTTCATCCTCAAATCAGCTGAAGTTATTAAAAAAAGTTCAATCAAGTGGAAAAAATTAAGTCCCCATAAAATAACTTTGAATATAAGAAATATTTAACCATTAATCTAGCAGAAAAATACAGATCTCTGAATGTAACACAGCCACTATAATATCACTAGTAATGTGCTTCATCATGGGATATTCAATCTAAATAAAGTTATCAGATTTTGGGGAGGGGAGGAAAAGCATTCCTTTGCTAAATGTTCATGGTATACAAAACCCTCTCCCCCAGTTCTGCTGGATATAGAAAAGTTCTTAATAGTAAGGACATTTATAATTTTTTTTTCAGTTGTACTTGTGTATGTGAAGAACTATTCTTCAAACCAGGAAAAAGAGACCCTACCATCCTCTTTATAAAGGAAAGATTCACTTATGATTTTGTCATTCATTAAAGAAATTGGTAAGACATTTAATAGAATCACATTTTTAATCCACAGTCTAGGAATTCCTAAAGACTATTTAAATCACTTCGTACCAATCAAAATTCTCCCCTCGGAGAGAAAGAGACAGAGAAAAGGAAGGGAAGATAGAGAATTAGCTTTAATCAGAGCTTTAAAAGAAGGAAAGACTAAATGTTTGTGAATCAGTTAAACTGCTTCCCAGTAGTTGCTGAATTCATGTCCTTGGAAATGGGTAGAACTTGATTTCTTTAAGTTTTGATAGAATCAGTAGAATTAAATAAGAAATAAGCTACAGGAAATTGAACTAGTATTCTTCCGCTAAAAAAAGTGTGCATAATTTCATGCACCAAAAATTTTCCTTTCTTCAGAAAAAGGAAAAAAGTGAATTTATTTTTAAATGACTATATATTAGGTGTCCATAATTTGAAGCCAATATATTATTTGATTTCTATTCTTGAGCCTCCATTGACAGTTTTGAATCTGTATCAGTCTTTATTACCATTAAGCACACTGGCATACACTTTTTTCCTGTGCTAGCTTGAAGTTGTATTTTGCATAAACTGCATGAACAGACTTTTTTCAGTGGTGTGAACATTGTTTCTTTCCAAGGAACAAAGAACATAATTTAGCTTACTCTGTAGACCCGTCAATAGAAATGAAACAAAATGATTTCTTTTGTGTTCATATGTATATACATATATACATATATATGAAAGTAGAGAACAAATGAAGCTAAAATGCCTGGGGCAGACCAATTATTTCTTTTGTCTCAAGCATGCCCAAAGTGTCCTCAAAAACACAAAATTTACATTGTTTGAGTCAATAAACCATTCAGTATGAGTGCCTTGCTCCACTCTTCACACAACATAATTAACAAACTAAACAAGGTGTGCAATGGATCCAGGTGCAGAAATGATGTTTAATTAAAAATGAGAGTACTTCCAATGATTTGGTTTGTTTTGAGTTGTAATTGGGAGCCTTTTACTGGTAAACACTGATCTAGATTTCCAAAGTGGAATCACTTTAGGAAGGGCTAATTTTGCTTCTCTGAGAGTGGATCTCCTTTAGTCTTGTTCCCAATGAATGGTCAGTATTTTAATTTTTTATATATTTTTGTCTGAACAGCATGATTTCCTATAACATTCCCATTTTGGTTGGGTATATGTATTGATTCTATAGGCCATTCCTTCATTAAATAATTATTTATTACAATATGCCAAGCACAGGAATAGACATAGGAGACACAATGGAAAGGAAGATGTATGTGGTATCCTGATTCCTCATGAAGTTTGTATTGGAGTAATGGTGGCAGCAGTGACTTCAGTAATTAAATACAAAAGCAATCTGTGATAACTAAAAACTAGTGGTGGTCACTTTAAATTGAGTAGTTAGAGAAAACCCCTTTGGGAAGCATTAAGCTGACACTGGATGGTTGACTATAAATTAGTTATGCAAAAGTAGGGATGGATGGTTTTTACTAGGACACACATAAAGGCTTTGAATCAGGAAAAGGTTTGGCATGTTCTGTTAATTTCCAAAGGACATGGTGGATGGAACATGGTGAACATAAAAAGAATGGCTCTGTTTTAAGTTGGGAATGTAGGTATTAGACAAATCAAAAAAAGACATTAACAAATCATGGTTAAAAGTTTGAACTTTATCCTAAGGGCAACAGTTGGCATGAAGTTTTGTTTTTAACTATGCAAGGACACGTGCTGTTATGGCTATAGATGAAAAATGCACCAGTAATCGTTTAGGTGAAATATGAGAGTGGCTTGATGGTGATAGTTCTAAAAGTAAAGAAGACTGAATACGTTTGAGCTGTGATAGCAAAGAAATAGTTTCAACTAAACTTGGTCCTATCTGAAGACAGAATACCGAGTGTAGAGCTATTGTTTTATAGTATTTTCTCGACAGGCACATTGGACATATGGACATATGGACGTTTTGTATGTGACATTTCATTAGTAGGAGGTGGGGGAGGGGGCCATCCTGTGCATTGCAGCATCCTGGGCCTCTACACACTAAATGCCAGTGACGTGCATGCATATGCGCACACACACACACACACACACACACACACACATCTGTCTTGACAATGAAACATAAGTTCAGGCATGGCCAAATGTCCTTTGGTGGGCAAAATCTCCCCCATTTGAAAACCACTTCTCTATAAGTGATGGGTCAGTATCAGGCTTGTCAAAGAGCAACAAATTGGGAATGGGAATGGAACAAAAATAATTGTTACATTTCACACCAGAGAAGCAGAGGGAAACAGTTACAGAATAGTAGAGAGTTCTAGTGATACCACAGCCCGATAAGCAGAGTAGCCTTTAAGACTTCTTTAATGGGATGAGTTTCACACATCCCTGGTGTATAAACCTTGCTTATCTCTATGGCAGTGTTTTCCATTCCGGATGAAGTAATCAATAGTATTGAGCTGTGGTTTACAAATGGTAATGCATATTTGAGTCTCCTTATGATGTTGGCAGTTTCTTTCATTCTCTCATTCATTCGACAAATACTTATCAAGTGCTCACCCTGTGCCAAGCATGTTTAGACATTGAAGAAAAAGCAGAAATAAGATGGGGGAAAAATCTACTTTTCTGGAATTTATCCCTAGTAGGGAAAATATGATAGAATTATGTATTTCCAGGCTCCAGACAGAAATTCTCATTTAGTAGGACTGGGATGAGGTACTGGGCTTTGAATTTTTATAAAGCATCTAAGGCTTAAATGTATTTTTGTGATCATACCTTGAGAAATAGTGAGTTTGAATCTAAATAGAAATCTCTGAGGTGTCAGAAAAAAAGAGGCTCGGAAATCATTTATTCAAATATAAATATATATGCACACATATTCATATGCATTTATGTGTTTGTATGCATGTACTTATACATTCATTATATATACACATGTGTGTGTATATATATATATCTGTCTATGTAGAAGACAATTTGCTAGGTATTTTGGTTGATGTAAAGGTGCATAAGATAGTATATCTGTTACCCAAAATACAATCTTTTAGGTCATAGAGACATGTAAATGTCTTTGTATGTGTATGCATATTTATATATACAACTATATAAATACATTTTTTGCTATCCAAGATATTACTTAAAAATTTGGGAAAGATTTTCACCAAAAATAGAGTACACGTTTGAGATAGTCCAAAATATTTATATACACACATATATACACTGTATGGAGTAAAAATATATGAAATGCATTGGAATATATATATATTATATGGAATATATATTATATCTATATTTATAATATATGGAATATATATATATATAGTTGATACACAATGTTAATACTAGTTTCAAGGGCACAACATAGAGATTCTACATGTTTATATACTATGCTGTGCTCACCCCAAGTGTAGCTAGAGGTAGTCCAAATCATTGTATAAAATATGCCATACATGAAATTCAACTGGGAGAGTCTCAGGCAACTGTCTTCCAGCAGAGTTCAGAAACTGTGCACTAAATAGCAGCTCGTAAGATTGGCAGACACAATGCTTTGGAGTTAGAAAAAAAAAAGGAAAAAAAATGGAACATACTCAATTAAGAATCTCATATAAATCATTTCAAAAGTAGGTAGTCCTAATTTCAGATGTTATGATTTCAGGTTGTTTCCGTGTGTGTGTGTGTGTGTGTGTGTGTGTGTGTACCAATAAAACTTTATTTATAAAGAGAAATGACAGGCCAGATTTGACCCATGTGCTCTAGGTTGCTGATTCCTGAACTAGGCTATCCTAGAATTGAGGCAAATATTAGATAAAATTGCTGTGAGTGGCTTGCTTAATATCCTTGAGAGAGTCTTTTTACATTATAATGGAGTAGAAGGACTCTTAAGTAAGTGTGGGGCTGAATTTCAGCCCTGGGGCAGCCTCTTGCTAATTCTGACCAAAGGTAATTAATTAGTTAACCTTGCTCTGGTCCTATATCTTTTTTGTTTGTTTGTTTCAGGTTGTTTCTTTCACATAAAATTTTAAGGGCCTGCAGCAGTGATTCTCAAATGTGAGGTATCAGAATCACCTGAAGAGCTAAGAAAGAATTCAGTGCTTAGGTCTGTGGCAGCACAGTGTGGTCCAACTTAGTAATTTCCCCAGTTCCTCCAGTGATTCTCCTGCACATTAGTATTTGAGGACATCCGGGCCACAGGCAGAGAAGCAGCAGAAATTATTTCTTGAATTAGGATTTGTGATGCTCTCAAGGCACACAAGAGACTAATGAAAAATACAGTAGAAGTGTCTATAGACATTGGGAAAAAAATTACATGTAATCAGAGGAGTTGTAAATTTTTATCTATTTGATAGATATGAAATACTATCTCTTGTAGTTTTCTTTGTTTTGTTTCGTTTTTTTAAGTAGGCTCCATGTACAGCAGGGAGCCCATCAGAGGGCTGAGCTCATGACCCAGAGATCAAGAACTGAGCTGAGTTTGAGTCAGATGCTTAACCAACTTAGCCACCCAGGTGCCCCTCAGTGTAGTTTTTGTTTTTTTGTTGTTGTTTCTTGTTTTTTAAGATTTTATTTATTTATTTATTTATTTGAGAGAGAGAGCATGAGACAGGGGAGGGTCAGAGGGGGAAGCAGACGCCCTGCAGAGTGGGGAGCCCAATGCGGGACTTGATTCCAGGACTCCAGGATTATGACCTGAGCCGAAGGCAGTCGCTTAACCAACTGAGTCACCCAGGCGCCCCACTCAGTGTAGTTTTAATTTGCATTTGCAGTAAATGCATTTGAGCATCTTTTTCTATATTTTAGACATCAGTTGAATATCTTTCTGTGTGAATTGTATTGATGGATTTTGTCCACTTTTCCAATTTGAAAGAGTTTCTCAGACTGCAGAGACATTAGCCCCTCTTTTTCTTTAAGTGGGAAAGACTGCAGTGACTATTCTAGGTTGCAAGAACTGCATAGGAAAAAAATTTTTTTTTAAGATTTTATTTATTTATTTGACAGAGAGAGATCACAAGTAGGCAGAGAGGCAGAGAGGAGGAAGCAGGCTCCCTGCTGAGCAGAGACCCCGATGTGGGACTCGATCCCAGGACCCTGAGATCATGACCTGAGCTGAAGGGAGCGGCTTAACCCACTGAGCCACCCAGGAGCCCCTGCATAGGAAAAAATTTTAAAAGTTGGAATGATATAGAATAGCAAACGCTCTGGTGTGTTAGCAGTGATCCCCAAATGTGGGATTTGCCTTGGAAGCATGAATAATAGTTTAGATAATATGTGGATATGGTGCTAAATTACTTTGAATTCTCTTCTAATTATACCAAAAAGAGTCATTTTGGCAGTATTTAATAATTTCGGGTTTTTTGAAAGAAGCAAGAGATCTCATGCTCAGAGCCATATGCAGGAAATAGCATCCAACCATAATTTAATCACATTATTTAGTTTATTTAACTTTTGCCTTCTGTTCAAGGTAGGGTTTTCTATTTGTGGAAGAGAAATACAGTATCACTTAGGCTAGTAAAAATGGTATCAAGTTGAGGGGGAAAAAGTAGTAAATGACACTATCAGCGATGCCTGGACATGGCCAAATCATAGAGGTAGTTTAGAAATCATTGAGATGGGGACGCCTGGGTGGCTCAGTTGGTTGGACGACAGCCTTCGGCTAGGGTCGTGATCCCAGAATCCTGGGATTGAGTCCCACATCAGGCTCCCAGCTCCGCGGAGAGTCTGCTTCTCTCTCTGACCTTCTCCTCTCTCATGCTCTCTCTCACTGTCTCTCTCTCAAATAAATAAATAAAATCTTAAAAAAAAAAGAAAAAAAGAAATCATTGAGATGTTAGGCTTAGATTTACTTTTTAAATTATGTGGAGAATAGCTTAAGCATTTTTTTAATAAGTTTGTGTGTGTGTGTGTGTTTAAAGATTTTATTTATTTGACAGAGATCACAAGTAGGCAGAGAGGCAGAGAGAGAGAGGAGAAAGCAGACCCCCCGCTGAGCAGAGAGCCCGATGTGGGGCTTCATCCCAGGACCATGGGATCATGACCTGAGCCGAAGGCAGAGACTTTAACCCACTGAGCCACCCAGGCACCCCAGCTGTAAGCATTTTTAAATTGGCTTTTGTTTTCTTAGTAAGTCATGTTATCTGAAGTGCTCTGGCTGAGATGACATAGTGGTACATCCGAATGATGTGGTATTTTATTCTTAGTTCAGTTGTATATGAACATATTTTCTATTTTAAGAGGACAGAGGAGGAAAGGAAGCAATCTTTTATTTTTGTAGAGGTAGATTTGGCATTCAATTGACAGATGAATACATTAACAAGCATTTATGATGAGGGGAGAATAATCTAAATCTGATTCCTAATAATTGGTTACAGTCTTCCCTCTTCAGTAGGCCTTCCCATAAGACCAGTGAGGGGGCTATGACTTTCTTCAGTTTTGAACAATGGAACTCTTGGATAGTATGACTTATGGGCCATCTTTTATGAATTCTCCCAGGTTAGGGGTGTCTGAGTCCCTCAGTCAGTTGAGCATCTGACTCTTGGTTTGGGCTCAGGTCATGATCCCAAGATGGTGAGATCAAGACCCATGAGCCCCACATCAAGCAGGGAGCCTGCTGAAGAGATTCTCTCTCTCCCTCTCCTTCCTTCTCTGCTCTTCCCCCCACCCACACTCTCTCTTTCTCTCAAATAAGTAAACAAAATCTTAAAAAAATTCTTCCAACTTATCCTCAATTAAAAAATACTATTTTTTTTACAAATTTTATAATTGAGAGTGCAAGAAGAATACTAAAGAAAGCATATATAATCCCATACTCAGAATTGTTATCCTGTAGCATTTTGCATTATTTCTTGCATTTTAAAAACAAAATTTGACATAAAGCTAAATTATTTTTAACAACCTGCTTGCTCTCTTTTCAACACTCTCTTTAGAAGCAACAATTTTCATAAACTTAAAATTTTTCATAAATTAAAATATGCCTTGATACTTTCAATACATTCACATTGTAATAATTGTAAAACATCTATATAGTGTTTTCCACCATAAATAGTGTTGTTTTTCATGAATGTTTTATACAGATTGCATCAAACCATATGCACTAGTTAGTATCTTGAGTATTTCATTCAATATTGTTTTGATATATACTCATAAGCCATGTATATAATATATATAAGTATGCTATATACTCCATACTATAAACAAATATATAAGAATATGCATGTATATGTAGATACACATTCATAGGTGTGTATGTATGTTTAGTTATTCAGTCAGTTCCTTTTAACTGAGTAATATTCTCTCTCACAAATTAACTATATTTAATATTCCATTACTCTTTTCATGGATAGTCAAGTTCCTTTGTTCATTCCTATTTTGTGGTTAAGGGAGCTAAGACTCTGTTAGATGGTTTATTAAAGACTAATCAGCTAGTCAAAGCAAAGCTAGGATTTAAATCCAATATGTCTGATTCCTAAGACCAGTGTGACTTACAACTACACCACAGTCCTTTTATCTCCTCAGGTAATCTTAAGTCATCCATTCAAGGCAACAATAATATAGACACATGCTAGGAATTTTAAAGTGAACTCTGCCTCTCCAGAATATATCACAGCTCTCATACTGTGAGAGTTGTTAAATAAACGAGATGAAGAAAAACAGGTAAAAAGATGAGAGGATTTTTAAGTGGCCAGGAATGTCTGATAGTCTCTCAAAAAATAACATGTATTAATACATATTTTAAAGCAGTAACATTATTTCTAAACAACCAAGTGTTAGATGACAGGCTAAGTTCTTTACAAGTATCATTGCTAAATAAAACAGGAATACCCAAAGAGAAATATATAGATGCTTGTCATTTATATATGAGAAACTAATGCTGAGGTCTACATAATTTGCCCACAACTACATGCTGAATAATGAAGAACTAGTTTCTTTTTTTTTTTGTAATTTTATTTTTCCCCCCAGTGTTCCAATATTCATTGTTTATGCACCACACCCAGTGCTCCATGCAATATGTGCCCTCCTTAATACCCACCACCAGGCTCACCCAATACTCCACTCCCTCCCTCTAAAACCCTCAGTTTGAAACTAGATTCTAATCCTGCACCAAACTTTTGTGGTCCCAAACTTTTGGGGTCGCCCTTCTCCAGGCTCAGTGGCAAGGGATTAGAGTTAAGATTGTGACATCAGACCTCTGGCACAATTCTTTCTTCTGTAGTCTCATGACAGATAATAATGGGCTGGTAGTGTTGATGCTCAAAGCACTGCTTTATTTAGATAAAATCATCCATCTTTTTAAGACTCACTTAAATCACATCTTATTATCTCGTGTTTTCCCTAATAAAGAAGTAAATTTTTTTACTTTAAAAATCAAAACGTCACAATCCATAGTTCACTAGGTTTTTGTGTTGATCGTACCTCATGAGCCTGTATTTCATTCTTAACCTGCAAATTATGAGTTTTAACCTCAAAATAAAAAGAGAAAAAAGAGTTTCAAGCATAAAATAGCTATTTGATAAATGGCTTGGGACCCAAAGTGTCCGGAATAGAGTTAAACCCTGGATAGTAATCACATTTTCACTCATAGGGATAAAGAACAGTTGTACATAGACACTGGAATAATCTCAAACTATACACCTTAATAAAATATCCAGCTAATAAAAGTCAGCTTTTGGACTAAAATAGGTGTTTTGCATTTAGCCCTTCACTTCACTGTGGCTTTAGAACCTCAGTTAAGAGGAGACTGATGATCTTTCATCAGGAATAGGTGATGTGTAGATCTCCTGAAGTCCCTTTGGATACCTGGTGATTCTCTGACGGCTGGTGTCTAATGACCTGGAAAATTAGAAAGGGATGGATATGCCAGTATCTTGGGACTGAAAGAGCTGCAGGCCAGAAAAGCAGAGAGACTGAAGCTTAAGGAACAACTGAGAAGACCTGAGCTGGCAGCCGGGGGTCATTTCCTAGACCTTCAAACAAGGCACAAAATTTAAAAAATGAAAACCAAAAGAGCCCTTCTGGCTTTCTTATTTTATAATATGACATTCAGTTTTAGTGCTAAAGCTTCAAAACAGCAACAAAGATTTAAAATAGAGGTGCTAGATTGGGGGATTCGGAGATTAGAAATTGTCACCAGAAAATCCCACTCTGTCTAGCAAATCCCACTAGTCCATGAGTCACAGAATACGCCCTATGCTGATTGCACAGTTTAGCTTACCCCTTGCTGGAAAAATGTACCTGGATTGTCTCTATAATTCATGTACTTGTTTAGTAGTCATTAGTTGAGGCTTGTCTGCTTGGCACTGTGTTAGACCCTGATGTGGTCAGGGGTGATGGCTAGATAGACACATACAAAGACACATAACCCACAACTGAGAGAGCACATGACAAGAGTTAGTTTGCTTCAAAGGTGCTCAAAAATGTAGAGTCACATTCTAAAATTCATCTAGAAGGAAATTAATGGGACTGCTTCAGCTTCATGTCATCCAGAGACTGGCAAAGATGAGTTGTATAAAGATAGTTAAAGGATGGAAGAGTAGAGGTTACCAATATCAGATATGCATTAGGAGCAACCATGGTTCCTACTGATAAGCACTTTTGCCATTGGAAAAAAAAAAAAAAAACACAATGGCCAGCACAGCCTCTATGGACCTTCTGTGGATTTTACCAAAGTTCTTTACCCCACAGTTATTGGCCTTTCAAGATGCCAGATATCTGTATCTTTCCTCACACCATCCTCACCCTTGCCTCCATCAGAGCCTAGAATCTGTAGCTAAGTAAGCCCAGACTTCTGTAGCTAAGTAAGTATAAAACACCAGCCTAGACTCTCCCAACTGATCCCCACTGCTGTGTGTACTCCTGGGCTTAGCTCCTCCAGCTATGTACTTGCACACAAGTGGCCTGACTCTCATCACCATTCTCTCTTCACCATACTTCCCTGTGCATAGTGGTGCAAAATTCTGCAGCCACAGAAGTGCATGCAGACAGGCAAGTACCCTATAGCTGCTTATCTTTGAGCTAGATCTTCCCATCTGTGCACCTGCACACTGTCAGGATGAACCAATCACTAGCCTCCAGTGTTGTACACACACTAATAGGGTCATCCTGCAGGCACAGGAGTACACACTGATAGCCAGGGCCCCAACAGTGGCAAATGGCATTGGATCTGGACCTGTCACCCCCATACTGATACCCATCACTGGCATCCACTGGCCTACACCCATGGAGAGATCCTAGAGTCACAGAAGTACATACCAACAACCAGGATCCCTAAAGCTGACGGCTGGCACCCACAGTAGGTCCAGGTCCTTGTTGCTGGCCCTGGTACCTAACTCGACACATGTATCCAAAACTGGTCCCTGTCCACTATACAGGCACCTCCTCCACAGCTGATTGTGTGCATACCATTAGCTCTGGCCAACATTGCTGCCTGTCCTGATCCCTAGACACTGGTCTTAGAGGTGACACTGAGAACCTCAACAGCCTCTGAAACCACTATGGCTCCTGTAGTGCTTGTCGGAGACCCCACAGTTGTTGATCATTGATGATGTGGAAGCTAACAGTTTGAGTCAGTGAGACATTATAGCCCCAGACCCAGAGCCACCACACACCCCTGTACATGGCACTCTGCACCACCAGAACCAGAGTCATAGCATGATCCAGCATGTCTTCATTTACAGATGAAGGTCTTTCCTTACTGAGGTCAGCCTATAAAGTCTATAAAAGCTAAATACTTTCTCAAATGTGCAAATATCACACACAAAGCTATAGGGATCACAAAGACAGGGAAACATAAACCTATAAAAGGAACACAGTAAACTTCTAATAACTAATCCTAAAGAAATGGAGATACATGAATTGCCCAAAAAAATTCTAAATAATTCTTCTAAAGATGCTCAGAGAGATACAAAAGAACATAGATAAACAAAGTAATGAAAAACTTTGGAAAAAAATATAAGAAGAAATGAGAAGTAACCAAGAAGTAGTTTTGAAGATGAGGAATACAATTATTGAACTGAAGAAATAAAAAAGCTACAATAGTAGACTTTAAGCAAAAGAAGGTATCAGTTACCTTAAAGACATGTCATTTGAAATTATCAAGTCAGAGGAGCCAAAAAGAAAGGTGAATGAAAAAGAAAGAAAGAAATAATCTATGTACTTATGGGCCATCATGAAAAGAAATGAGCTATGCATCATTTGAGTCTTGGAAGGAGAATGTAGGGGAATTGGGGCAGAAAGCTTATTTAAAGAAATGATGACTGAGAACTTCCCAAACAGGTTCAGAGATTTGAACATCCAAGTTTATGAAGCAGTAGGTCATGTTATAATTTCAACCCAAAGTGATCTTCTCCAAGATTCATTATGGTTAAAACTGTCTAAAGTCAACAACAGAGAGATAATTTTGAAAGCAGCAAGAGAAAAAACATCTCGTACAAGGGAACTAACATAACGCTACCAGCAGATTTCTCAGCAGAAACATTGCAAGTCCCAGGAGAAAATGGGATGGTATAATCAAAGTGCTGAGAAAAAGAAAAAATTACCAAGCAAAAATACTTCGCCTAGCAAAGTTGTTCTTCAAAAATGAAGGTGAAATGCTTTCCTGGACAAACAAAAGCTGAGGAAGTCATTAGCACCATATGTACTGAAGGGCGTTCTTCAAGCTAAAACAAAAGGGCATTAATTAGAAATATAAAACTATATGAAAATGTACAACACACTGGTAAAGGTAAGTATATAGTGAGACTTAGAATTCCCTAATACTATAATATGGTGGTGTGTTAACCACTCAACTGTAGTATAAATGTTGAAGGACAAAATTATGAGCATTAACTATAACAAAACTGATTTGTTAATGGATACAAAATATAAAAAGATAAAGTTGTAACATCAAAAACAGAAAATAATGGGTGGGAGTAAGAGTACATTTTATATACAAAATAAGTTGTTACTATCTTAAAATAAACTACTATCAATAAGCTACTTAAAGTAAACTTCAGGATAACCACAAAACAAAAGCCAATAGTAGACACACACAAGATATAAAAAAAGAATCAAAATATACTATTATGGAAAATCATCAATTCACAGAGGAGGACAGCTAAAGAAGAAGAAAGGACCAAAGGAAATACAAAATAGCCAGAAATAATTGACAAGATGGCACTAGTTAAGTCCTTACCCAGCAATAATTACTTTGAATGTTAATGAATTAAATTCTCCAATCAAAAAACATGAAGTGATTGAATGGACAAAAAACAAAACAAAACAAAACAAAATAACCCTAGCCCAACCGTGTGTTGCCTACAAGAGACTCACTTCAGCTTCAAGGACACACACACAGGCACACATAAGTGATATGGTGGAAGAAGATATTCCATGCAATTGGAAATCAGAGGGAGATATATCAGTCAAAATAGACTTTAAGTCAAAAACTATCAAAAGGGTCGTCTAGGTGGTTCAGTCAGTTAACCATCTACCTTCAGCTCCAGTCGTGACCTCAGGGTCCTGGGATGGAGCCCCATGAGGATGGAGGAGGGGTCTGCTTCTCTTTCTCTCCCTCTGCCCCTCCCTCTTCTCATGTGTTTTCTCTCTCAAATAAATGAATAAAATCTTTATAAAAAATGTATCACAAAACAAAGAATCTCACTTTATAGAACAAAGGTGTCAGTTTATTAAAAGTATATGTAACTATTATAAATATATATCCACCCAATATCACAGCACCTAAATAAATAAAGCAAATACTGAAAGAGTAAGAGACAACAATACAATAATAGTAGGGAACTTCAAAACTGCTTTCATCAATGGTTAGATCACCCAGACAGAAAACCAGTAAGAAACATCGGTCTTGAAATACTCTTTACATCACATAGATTTAACAGATGTATACAGAACATTTTTATCCAACAGCAAGCAGAATACACATTGTTCTCAAGCATGCATGAACATTCTTTAGGATAGATGATGTGTTAAGCCTCAAAACAAGTTTAACAAATTTTTTAAAAAAATGAAATCAGCAAGTATTTTTTCCAGCTCCAATGGCATGAAACTAGGCATCAATAACAGGAGGAAATCTAGGAAGTTCACAAGTTTGTTCAAACAACAAACTCATGAAAACTGATGTGCAAATATGAAATCAAAATGGTCATTAAAAAAATCTTGAAACAAGTGAAAATAGAAACTGTACATACCAAAACATGACATGAAGCAGAAGGAGTGCTAAGGGAAGTATAAAGTGATAAAGGCATACATTTAAATAAAAAGTAAGATCTCTAAGCAACATAACTTTATACCTCAAGGAACATTAACAAGAACAAACTAAGCTGGAATTTAGCAGGTGGGTGGCATAAAGATTAGAATACAAATCATTTAAATAGAGACTAGAAAAGCAGTAGGAAAGATCAACAAAATTAGTTGGCTTTTTGAAAATATAAGCAAAATTAACTAACATTTACCTATACCCACTAAGAATAAAAGAGTATGGATTCAAATAAAGAAATGAAAGAGGAGACTTTGTACTACACAAATACAAAGGATTGTAAGAGAATACTACAGACAGTTATATGCCAACAAATTGAAAAATCTAGAAGAAATTGAAACATTTCTAGAAACATACAACCTACCAAGTCTGAACCAGGAAAAAGTACAAAATATGAACAGGCAATTAACATGGGATTGGGTCAGTAATCAAAAACCTCTCAACAAAGAAAAATCCATGACCAGATGGTTTCATGATAAATTCTACCAGACATTTAAAAAAGAGCTGGCCCCTCCTCCTCAAACTCTTCTAACTGGAGGAAACACTCCCAAACTTATTTTATGGTGCCAGAATTAGCCAGACACCGAAGCCAGTTAAGGGTAGCACAAGCAAAGAAAACCACAGGCCAGTATCCTTGATAAATACAGATGCAAGTATTCTCAGCAAGATACTAGCAACCAAATTCAGTATCACATTAAAGAATCATTTGCCATGATCAGGTAGGATTCATCCTTGGGATGCAATGATGGTTGAACATATGCAAATCAATAAATATGATGTACCACATCAATAGAATGAGAGACAAAAATCACGAGATCATCTCAATAGATGCAGGAAAAAACATTTGACAAAATATAGCAGATTTTCCTCATTAAAGAACTCTCAGTAAATTGGGTGTAGAAAGAACATACCTCAGTCTAAAAAAGGTCATTTGACAATAAATCTTATTGACAGCTAATGTTATCTTCAATGTTGAAAAGCTCAAAGCTTTTCCTTTAAGATCATGAAGAAAAGATCATGCCTACTCTCGCTATTACTATTCAACACAGTATTGGAAGTCCTATCCAGGTCATTGAGCAAGAAAAAGAAGTAAAGCCATCCCAATCAGAAAGGAAGAATTAAAACTGTCTCTGTTGATAGCATGGTCTTATAAATTAAAAATCCTAAAAGCTCTACTGAAAAGAGCAAACAAAACAAAAAGCCCTGCTGGAACTAATCAATGAATTCAGGTAAGTTGTAGGATACAAAATTAGCATCCATAAACCAGTTGGATTTCTATAACTAACAATTGACTGTATGAAAAAGAAATAAAGAAAATGATACCATTTACCATATAATTAAAAACAAAATCATAATTAAGAATAAATTTAACCAGGCAGGTGAAAGATACATTCACTGAAGACTATAAGGCATTGATGAAAGAAATTGAAGACACAAGTAAATGGAAAGATATCCTATGTTCATGGGTTGGAAGTTAATATTGTTAAAATGTCCACATTACCTAAAGTCAATGTGTAACATACAATGGTAAAAATATTATATTGGCAGCTGACTTATCCACAGAGACCTGGCAGGCCAGAAAGAGCTGGCATGATATTTTCAGAGCACTAAACGAGATAAACATGCAGCCAAGAATACTATATCCAGCTAGGCTATCATTGAAAATAGGAGGAGAGATTAAAAGCTTCCAGGACAAACAAAAACTGAAAGAATTTGCAAACATCAAACCAGCTCTACGGGAAATATTGAAAGGGTTCCTCTAAGCAAAGAGAGAGCCTACAAGTGGTAGATCAGAAAGGAACAGAGACCATATACAGTAACAGTCACCTTCCAGGCAATACAATGGCACTAAATTCATATCTCTCAATAGTTACCCTGAATGTGAATGGGCTAAATGCCCCTGTCAAAAGACACAGGGTATCAGAATGGATAAAAAAACAAAACCCATCTATATGTTGCCTCCAAGAAACTCATTTTAAGCCCGAAGACACCTCCAGATTTAAAGTGAGGGGGTGGAAAAGAATTTAGCATGCTAATGGACATCAGAAGAAAGCAGGAGTGGCAATACTTATATCAGATCAATTAGATTTTAAGCCAAAGACTATAATAAGAGATGAGGAAGGACACTATATCATACTCAAAGGGTCTGTCCAACAAGAAGATTTAACAATTTTAAATATCTATGCCCCCAATGTGGGAGCAGCCAACTATATAAACCAATTAATAACAAAATCAAAGAAACACATCAACAATAATACAATAATAGTAGGGGACTTTAACACTCCCCCCACTGAAATGGACACATCATCCAAGCAAAAGATCAGCAAGGAAATAAAGGCCTTAAACGACACATTGGACCAGATGGACATCACAGATATATTCAGAACATTTCATCCCTATCAAAATTCTGATGGCACTTTTCAGAGAAATAGAACAAATATTCTAAAATTCATCTGAAGCCACAAAATGTCGCAGATAACCAAAACATTCCTGAGAAGTGTGCAAAGCTGAAAGCATCACTCTTCCCGATTTCCAGCTACATTACAAAGCTATAGTAATCAGAACAGTATGGCACTGGCATAAAAATAGACATATAGACCCATTGAAGAATAAAGAGCCCAGGAAAAACCCTCAAATATACAGTCAAGTAATATTTGAAAAGGGAGCCGAAAACACTCAATGGGGGAAAGTTTAGTCTCTCCAATAAATGGTATTAGGAAATCTGAGTAATGAAATGCAGAAGAATGAAATTGGACCCCTACAATATACCACTCACAAAATTTAATTCAAATAAAGATTTTAATGTAATATATAATCCTGTAAAATTCCTAAAAGAAAACATAGGGGGAAATCCCCATGATATAGATCTTAGCAATGATTTTTTAGATGTGATATCAAAAGCGTAAGCAACAAAAGAAAAACAGGTTGTGAGACTACAAAAAACTAAAAAAGCTTTTGCATAGCAGAGAAAGCAGTAAAATGAAAAGGAAACCTGCAGAAGAGGATAAAGTATTTGTAAGGCATTTATTGATAAGTGGTTATTATCCAAAATATATAAGGAATTCATATGACAGCAAAAAACAATCCAATACTAAAAATAGGTAGAGTAACTGAAGAGACATTTTTCCAAAGAAGGTATTCAAATGGCCAATGGGTACATGAAAAGATGCTCAATATCAGTAGTCATCAGGGAAATAAAAAGCAAAATCATAATGAGATACCACCTCACACCTGCTGGAATGGGTATTATCAAGAAGATAAGAAATGACAAGTGCTGGAGGGGTTGAGAGAAAAAGAAACTCTTCAACCACTGTTGGAGGGAACAAAAATAGGTAAAGCCATCATGGAAAATAGTGTGGAGATTCCTCAAAAAGTTAAAAAGTTAAAAATAGAACTATCATATGATCCAACAATCCTACTTCTGGGAATCCAATGGAAATGAAATCAGAACCTCAGATATTTCTAGCATTACACACAATAACCAAGATATGGAAACAACCTATATTTCAGTTATTTACAATAAAATATTATTCAGCCATGAGAAAGAAGGAAACCCTGCTATTTGTGACAGCATGGATGGACCTTGAGGACATTATGCTAAATGAAAGGAATCAGACAGTGGAAGATACATACTCTATGATGTCACCTCAATGTGTGGAATCCAAAAACATCAAACTCATAGAAACAGAATGGTGGTTGCCAGGGGCTGAGGGATGGGGAAAAGGGAGAGATATTCATCAAAAGGTACAAACTTTCAGTTATGAAATGAATATATTCTGGGACTCTAAGGCAGAGTAGGATGGCTATAGTCTATGATACTGTATCACATATTGAACATTGCTATTTGAGTAGAGCTTTAATGTTCTCACCTTAACAACAAACAAAATGGTAATTATGTGAGGTCAAAGATGTGTTAACTAATCTTACAGCAGTAATCATTTTGCAATATATACATGTATCAAATCATCATATTGTACACCTTAAACTCACACAATGTTACATGTTAATTGTCTGAATAAATTTAGAAAAAATAGTTTTACAGGTGCTTAAGTTTATGGCCATATTTCTAAAATTTTCCTAAATTATTATTGTTAATAAGATGATATGACAAAAAATCAAATTGCAAAATGTTTGCTGGAGAACCTAGATGGTCATTTGCTTTATGAGAGAGCTCATATGAAGGATCTATAGAGTAACGTAGTTGACACAGAGTAATGAGTGGGTTGTTACCACCAAGGTCAAAATGAGACCCATTTTCTGGTTTCATTGTTCACAAAGTATCTGATGATGTCTTCTTCCCCACAAGTATGTCATGATTCTACATGTAGCTGATAGTCATACAGAAACAGCTGCCTCCCTCTGGAGATCACAGTACTCTGTACAATTTCTGGATTCTTCCACTTGCAATTTTCCACAGATGAAGCCACTTAATCTCTACATTCAGGCCCACCTGGGACCAATCCTGTTCCATTTAACAGGTCTGTGCCATTACCTTTATGGCTCAGAGTAAAGTCATGTTCATCTAATACTCCTTTCTTGAGATTTCTTCATCATTGAACTTGAATTTTAATAACTGGACTTTCAGAAATTCAGAAATGTCATCTAAAATATTCCTGATATTCTAGCTACAGTACTAGATTGCTCCTTTGTTTACTTGAGCTAGAAATTATGTTCATTCCAATAAGATTCACACTCCAGGGTCATCTGGGTGGCTCAGTAGGTTAAAGCCTCTATCTTCGGCTCAGGTCATGACCCCAGGGTCCTAGGATCGAGCCCCACATGCAGCTCTCTGCTCAGCAGGGAGCCTGATTCCACCACCTCTCTCTGCCTGCCTCTCTTTCTACTTGGGATCTCTGCCTGTCAAATAAATAAGTAAAATAAATAAGAAAATAAATAAATAAGTCAAATAAATAAATAAAACCTTAAAAAAAAAGAAGAAGATTCCATAGAGTGCTGGATTTCATATTTAACTTCAGTGCCCTGCAAACTGTCACTGCCACCAATTTCCAGGTTTCTTAGACCTTACCCAGTCTCCCTTGATGTAATACTGTATCCCTCTGTGCCAGGTATAGTTCTAAGAGCTTTGCACAAACTATATTGTTTTATCCATACAATAGCACTGTGAAATATGTACTATTACAATCAACATCACTTTTTTTTTTTTTAACTGGAGGTACTGAGGCATGCAGAAGTTAATTAACTTGCTCAAGGTATCTAGCTTGCAGTTCTAGTAAGTGGCAGAGCCAGTGTTTTAGTCCAAGCAGTCTGGTCTTGGCCACCAACCTGCCTCACTCATTTGCCTGCAGAGGATGCTACTGAAGCTGCCTCTTGTGTCTGTGATGGAGATGACCCCCACCCCCAAGGGGCAGCCTAGTTCTTGATCCTCGGGACCCACCACATGCCTGCTCTGCTTCCTTCTGTCCTCTACTTCTGGTTCTTTTCCCATTTCCTACCTGCCTTAGTATCAGTCTGGGGTTTTTGTTGTGATCCCTTATGATCTCACGCATCTCCCTCCACATGTACAATGACTAGGTTTAGAGTATTTTCCCCACCTATGATCACACCAAATTGACCAAATCAGATTTTATGTAACGACCCATAAATTGTTGCAACTTTTCTCTGAACCTTTTCACTTGATCATATACCTTGATATTTCATGTATCTACCAACCATATTAACCATAGCAGCTGCTAATGACCTAATTAATACTTATTATTCAAAGCCGTATTTGCTGTGAAGGACATCAGTGCTTGTGGGAAACACATATACAAGGCAGGAATAAAAATTTAAAATACTAATGTGCAATGCCAATACATTTCAACTTTTCTTAGTTGTGTCACTGAGATAGTAAAGACACTAAAAAGTCAGAAATTAGTCATATTAAAATAGCTTGATGTCATCAGAAAAAGTTTTAGTAAGGGTGAGGTTTATTTGCTATTATTGTTTTTCAAACATGCAATACTTGTTTAGACCTTCTAGATTTAGACCTCCCTGCCTGTGTGAGCTACAGTCCATATTCTCCACCGCCAAACATTTAACATTTACTAGTTTGGGAGTTGAATGATATTTGTAACACTCTTTATGCTAATGAAATCATTCCAGGATGATTTCAGATCATGACACCCATCGTGAGGAAACTATCATAGGATACCCACTAACCAATAGTTAAATATACCAAGATGGTCTGTTTAAAATATCCCAGTGAAAATATATCACCACTTATTTGGACTTTATGTGGAATCTAAGTGGCATTTTTAAATTTGCAATTTACATTTAGAAGGTACATTTCTTGGAAAGAAATAAAAAGTCAACTTGGGATGATTTGTTTTATTGGGATGAATAGTACTTCCACTGTCTGAAACTGCATTATTATTGATTAGTTTACATTAATATTGATTAGTATATACTCAGTTATTCTGTATTTCTACTCATTAGCAAGTAAGCTTGAGGAACATCTGTATTATTTCTAACTGTCCCCATAACCTAAAAAATGGACATAGGACAGAATAAGTACCCAATAGGTATTTGGTGAATTAAAAAATACTAAATTAATGATCATTTTAAAAACTAGATATTGCTTTCCCTGTGTTTATTACACTTAAGAATAATAGACATTGGAAGTATTTATCCTAACAACTACAAAAATATCTCTCATCTTTCCTAGGATATAGGTATCTAGAAAGGTCATTCTCAGTTTTAACTTCAATCCCTTCCCACCAAAAAAAAAAAAAAAAAAAAGTGTCTGAATACAAAGAACACTTTCAAGTAATATGCTGTTATTATATCTGGCTGCCAGGTTTATTAATGGTGAATTCAAATCAACTACTAGGAATAATATGAGAAGAAAATTCATATTAAGAAATGTGTGAGTGGTGGTTGCAAGAAAACAGAAACCATAATCAAGTATTTATTCTTTTGTAATTTGGCTTCATTGCAGGGTACCTTAATTCGCAAAGGCTGGCATTAATTCCTTATACTCTTTCAAGAAATTACCATTTTTATTCTGTGCTTTGCCAAAGCTTCATGGGGGCTGATAACAGAAGCACGCTGCTGGAGGACTCTGATTACTTGGAAAACTATGTTGTCACCCCCACCTGTCTCCTTTGCACACATCCTCTACCACTGCTTCTGAGCACTGGCTTTCCATGGCAAAGATAACGTCACTTTTTAAGCCTTGGGATGGCCTCTTAGACAAATGCCTTCCATCACTCTTTACCAATAAAATCCAATTTCTTTGTCCTATTTTTAAACACCTGGAGTGGGAAAAATCTTATAATAGAAGAAGCTGTTCATTTATTACAGTATGTGGCTTTATACCCGTCAATTTGTGTTTTTTTGATAACCATTTTCTGCCACATTCGTGCCTTAAAATATTAAAGACCAGGGTATCCACAGCCTGATTCTATGCTTTCTAGCTCTGGGAGGCTTGGCTCGAGGAAGGAGCAGAGGTTTACTGCCATATGCATTTCTATAGGTTGTGGATGACAGAGGAATTTTCCTCCCACAGAACAAATATGCCAAGAGTTTCACCAGACTGGCTTCTTCAGTTCTCTAGGTTTGGGACTGCAGAATTCATGGTGTAGAAAATAATCAGAATCAGATGTAGGAGAGCATGACAGGTAAAGAACATGGGCTCTGACATTCAGATAGCCTGGGTTCAAATCCTGACTTTACCATGTATTAGTCATGTGCCCAAGAGCAAATGACCTAACCTTTGTGCATCAGTTTGTTCATCCCCAAAATGGGAAATAAGATGTCTGCCACACAGGATTTCTGGAAGAAATAAATGAGATAATATCTCTCAGATATTATCTGAGAATAACAATTGACATATTGTCTTTAGTCTTTAGCAAGTAATTGTTGGGTATTTTCTTCTGTATTAATATCAGATAAGACTTATGCAGAAAATCCCACACATAATAAAAAGTTAGTTTGATGGTTCTTAACTGAATCTCAGTCCTACCTTTAATCTTAACGATGACATGTCCAGCCTTTGATACAGGATGTAGGCAGTTTTTCTCTTGGATAGTAGAGAGGGGATAGAAACAGTTTGGATATTGGAAGTAAGCAAAGGATGTGATGTGTTTTAAATGTGAGTAGCGTTCCAATTGAATTTTTTTTAATTTTTTCAATTTATTTATTTTCAGAAAAACAGTATTCATTATTTTTTCAGCACATCCAGTGCTCCATGCAATCCGTGCCCTCTATAATACCCACCACCTGGTTCCCGCAACCTCCCACCCCCGCCACTTCAAACCCCTCAGATTGTTTTTCAGAGTCCATAGTCTCTCGTGATTCACCTCCCTTTCCAATTTACCCCAACTCCCTTCTCCTCTCTAACACCCCTTGTCCTCCATGATATTTGTTATGCTCCACAAATAAGTGAAACCATATGATAATTGACTCTCTCTGCTTGACTTATTTCACTCAGCATAATCTCTTCCAGTCCCGTCCATGTTGCTACAAAAGTTGGGTATTCATCCTTTCTGATGGAGGCATAATACTCCATAGCGTATATGGACCACATCTTCCTTATCCATTCATCCGTTGAAGGGCATCTTGGTTCTTTCCATAGTTTGGCGACTGTGGCCATTGCTGCTATAAACATTGGGGTACAGATGGCCCTTCTTTTCACGACATCTGTATCCTTGGGGTAAATACCCGGGAGTGCAATTGCAGGGTCATAGAGTAGCTCTATTTTTAATTTCTTGAGGAATCTCCACACTGTTCTCCAAAGAGGCTGCACCAACGTGCATTCCCACCAACAGTGTAAGAGGGTTCCCCTTTCTCCACATCCTCTCCAACACATGTTGTTTCCTGTTTTGTTAATTTTGGCCATTCTAACTGGTGTAAGGTGATATCTCAATGTGGTATTTTTTTTAATTTTTAATTTTTTATAAACATATATTTTTATCCCCAGGGGTACAGGTTCATGTATCGCCAGGTCCACATACCGCACAGTACTCACCAAAGCACACACACCCCCCAATGTCCATAACCCCACCCCCCTTCTCCCAACCCCCCTCCCCACAGCAACCCTGTTTGTTTTGTGAGATTAAGAGTCACTTATGGTTTGTATCCCTCCCAATCCCACCTAGATGTTTATCAACAGATGAATGGATAAAGAAGATGTGGTATATGTACACAATGGAATACTATGCAGCCATCAAAAGAAATGAAATCTTGCCATTGGCGACAACATGGATGGAACTAGAGCATATCATGCTTAGTGAAATAATTCAAGCAGAGAAAGACAACTATTATATGATCTCCCTGATATGAGGAAGTGGTGATGCAACATGGGGTCTTAAGTGGGTAGGAGAAGAATAAATGAATCAATGTGGTTTTAATTTGAATCTCCCCGAGGGCTAATGATGATGAACATTTTTTCATGTGTCTGAGCCATTTGTATGTCTTGATTGAGGAAGTGTCTGTTCATATCTTTTGCCTGTTTTGTGTGTGTTGAGTTTGAGGAGTTCATTATAGATCCTGGATATCAACCTTTTGACTGTACTGTCATTTGCAAATATCTTCTCCCATTCCGTGGGTTGCCTCTTTGTTTTTTTCACTGTTTCCTTTGCTGTGCAGAAGCTTTTGATTTTGATGAAGTCCCAAAAGTTTATTTTCGCTTTTGTTTCCTTTGCCTTTGGAGACATATCTTGAAAGAAGTTGCTGTGGCTGATATCGAAGAGATTACCACCTATGTTTTCCTCTAGGATTCTGATGGATTCCTGTCTCATGTTGAGGTCTTTTATCCATTTTGAGTTTATGTTTGTGTACGGTGTAAGAGAATGGTCGAGTTTCATTCTTCTACATATAGCTGTCCGATTTTCCCAGCACCATTTATTGAAGAGACTTTTTTTTTCCACTGTATATTTTTTCCTGTTTTGTTGAAGATTAATTGACCATAGAGTTGATGGTCCATATCTGGGCTCTCTACTCTGTTCCACTGGTCTATGTGTCTGTTTTTATGCCAGTACCATGCTGTCTTGGTGATTACAGCTTTGTAATAAAGCTTGAAATCAGGTAACGTGATGCCCCCAGCTTTATTTTTGTTTTTCAACATTTCCTTAGCGATTCGGGGTCTCTTCTGATTCCATACAAATTTTAGGATTATTTGCTCCAGCTCTTTGAAGAATACTGGTGGAATTTTGATCGGAATGGCATTAAAAGTATATATTGCTCTAGGCAGTATAGACATTTTAACAGTGTTTATTCTTCTGATCCAAGGGCATGGAATGGTCTTCCATCTATTTGTGTCTTCCTCAATTTCTTTCATGAGTGTTCTGTAGTTCCTCGAGAACAGATCCTTTACCTCTTTGGTTAGGTTTATTCCCAGGTATCTTATGGTTCTTGGTGCTATAGTAAATGGAATTGATTCTCTAATTTCCCTTTCTGTATTTTCATTGTTAGTGTATAAGAAAGCCACTGATTTCTGCACATTGACTTTATATCCTGCCACGTTGCTGAATTGCTGTATGAGTTCTAGTAGTTTGGGGGTGGAGTCTTTTGGGTTTTCCATATAAAGAATCATGTCATCTGTGAAGACAAAGAGTTTGACTTCTTCATTACCAATTTGGATACCTTTTATTTCTCTTTGTTGTCTGATTGCTGTTGCTAGGATTTCTAATACTATGGAGCTCAATCACAAGGAAAAGTTCAGAAGGAACTCAAACACCTGGAAGCTAAAGACCACCTTGCTTAAGAATGCTTGGATTAACCAGGAGATCAAAGAAGAACTGAAACAATTCATGGAAACCAATGAGAATGAAGACACTTTGGTCCAAAACCTATGGGATACAGCAAAGGCAGTCCTAAGGGGAAAATACATAGCCATCCAAGCCTCCCTCAAAAAAATTAAAAAATCCAGAACACACTAGCTGTCTCTACACCTTAAAGAACTGGAGAATCAACAACAAATCAAACCAACTCCACACATAAGAAGGGAAATCATCAAGATAAGAGCTGGGATCAATGAGGTAGAAACCAGAGATACAGTAGAACGTATCAATGAAACTAGAAGCTGGTTTTTTGAAAGAATCAATAAGATTGATAAACCATTGGCCACACTAATCCAAATTCATAAAATTATGAATGAAAAGGGAGAGATCACAACTAACACCAAGGAAGTAGAAACAATCATCAGAAGTTATTATCAAGTTATATGCCAATAAGCTTAGCAACCTAGATGAAATGGATGCATTCCTGGAAATATATAAACTACCAAAATTGAACCAGGAAGAAATCAACAACCTGAATAGACTGTTGATTTCTTCCTGGTTCAATAATAAAGAGATTGAAGCAGTGATCAAAAACCTCCCAAAAAACAAGAGCCCAGGACCTGATGGATTTCCTGAGGAATTCTACCAAACCTTCAAAGAAGAAATAACAACTATTCTCCTAAAGCTGTTTCAAAAAATTGAAGCAGAAGGAAAACTTCCAGACTCTTTCTATGAAGCCAGCATTACCCTGATCCCCAAACCAGGCAAAGACCCTACCAAACTGGAGAATTTTAGACCAATATCACTGATGAATATGGATGCTAAGATTCTCAACAAGATCCTAGCCAACAGGATCCAACAGCACATTAAAAAAGATTATCCACCATGATCAGGTGGGATTCATCCCTGGGCTACAAGGATGGTTCAACATTCGCAAATCAATCAACGTGATTCAACAAATTAATATGAGAAGAGAGAGGAACCACATGGTCCTCTCAACTGATGCAGAAAAGGCATCCAGCATCTGTTCCTGATTAAAACACTTCAAAGTATAGGGATAGAGGGAGCATTCCTGAACCTCATCAAATCTATCTATGAAAGACCCACAGCAAATATCATCCTCAGTGGGAAAAAGCTTGCAGCCTTCCTGTTGAGATCAGGAACAAGACAAGGATGCCCACTTTCACCACTCTTGTCCAATTGAATTTTTACCATAATTACTTTAAAATAATATTTGATGCACAACCAGTATTAATTTTATGGGGGTGATTTGTATTTCCATCCAGATAGGATTTATGATGGGCTAAAGTACAATTATTCCCATACATGGGTAACATCTGCATATTTTATTTTTTAAATGTTTAATGTAGAGGTTTTAAATTATTATATTCTTCCTGACACTTTGAGTATAATATATCCACCAATGAATGCAGAAAATAGGCTCTGTTTTTGATTCAAGTCTTTTTATTTAGTAAGTTCTTTTCATTTGTAATCTCCCAAATCTTATTTATCTCTCAGAAATACAATATTTTGTCTAGTAATGCAAACATACGTAGTTAGATCATAAGAATGAACAAGACTATCAAATATAGCTAACATGCCTACTTTTGATTCAATAATGAATTGAAAGATTGGATGTTTTCAAACTGTGTTTTACTGAAGAATATCTCCAGGGACCTCTAGAAAGAGAAACTCTTCACTGCATCAGCAGCTCTTGACCTTATTTTCGTGTTTTAGTTTTGTTACTGCCATTGGCAGGGTTAACAGCTGGAAAAATGAAAACCAACAAGGAATGAGTGGAAGTGGGACTTATATATGGAGAGGCCACTATAGTGAAAGTCAAGAAGTTCAGGTTTTTGTCTTAACACCCCAGTAATACCAGCTAACATTTATTGAGTACACAACAGGAACGAGGCAAGCCCTATTTATTCATTATCTCATTTAACTGAAGCAGTTTGACTCTGAAGTAATCCCTCGGGCAAAGTGACTAGGGCCAAGCCTAGGGCAGACTCATCGGGTCTGAACACACAATGTTCCACTTGGATAATTACATGAGAGCCCCCTTACTAGGCATGATAACATCCAAAGCCATCCTATTTTGGAGGACAGATATTTTTCTTTAGAGACATTTTAGAGTTCAGTAAGAACAGGCTTTGCAGTGATCCATTTAAGGTTATCATTTAAGGCTTACTGGATGGATTAATAAGAGTTTCTTTGTGTGCTATAACATCCTTCAGGCCAATGGAAGGGGGAAAAATGGTGAACAAATGACAGATAATGGAAAGCAGAATGTGGCCACCTGGCCTTGAGGAGAAGGAAGCTGGAAGTTGTAACCATGGAGTGGATTCCTCCCTGTGTCCAGAGAAAACCCAGAGGTAGTGACCCAACCACCCAAGTGAAAGCCATAGCTAAAGATTTGGGCAACATAACCATCGAGTCCCATTTGGGACCACCAATTAATACCCGGGTAGCGTGACTGGTCAGAGCCAAACCAGTCACTATACTTTAATAAGATAGAGTAACTATATGGTTCCAATGATATCCATCCCATACTTCTGGAACAATTGAATTAGTTGTTTGGAGTGATTTTTCTTTTCCTAACATAGGATATCTGGGTATTCCCAGAAATGTTCATAACCTAGGATAATCCCCCCAAATGGTCCCAAACATGATAATAACCACCCATGGCTCTGGTGGTGTTGTTTCTAAGTCAGTAGTTAGGTGAGGTGCCTGTTTATTTTAATTGACAGAAAAAAATTGACCGTGTTTTTGATAGTGTGTGCCACAGACCATTTTTCTGACTCAATATTGATAAGGGTAGATGAATCAAGAGTACCTGTCCTAGCTTTTTCTTTATTTAGGTACTGCTTTAGGAGCTTTCTGTTCTCTCCATGGTGTGGCGCTACCCCCCCACCCCATGGCAATCTGAGAAATCGGAGAAGGGCAACTGTCCAATACCCAACAGGTGGATTGATTTCCTTGTTGGGTACACTAATGGGCCCACTGTAGAAAGGTATATCCATCAGGTGCCCATCCCATGACCAGACACCATAGGAACAGCAGAAGGTGAATGTGGAAGCACAGGTGTTTTGTAGAACCTTATTTAGGGAAGTCTTCCCCTTCTGTAAGAATTGTACCTGTAGCCCAACCTTAGATGTTAATGTGGCTGCAGCATTAGAAATTTGAACAGGTTGTGTGGTACCACACATACATGATGGCCAGGGAGGCAGTGCTGTCATTTGTGAGGAGTTGGGCTGGGTGTGGGTTATACCAGACCAGGACCTCAACTTTCTCCCCTCTCTCAATGGTGAATGTTCCACTTCAGATATATTGCATTTCAGCAGGTTCAGCTTGTAGCAAGACAAAAAGATCCCAGTAGTTATGGACTAGTTCTCTCCCACTAGGGGGTGTGAAGTAACTCCCCCATCCCGGTGAAACATCTCACTGCAAATTCCAGTAGGTAACTCCTTTCTAGGGGCTTGGTGTTCTTAGCAGCCTGGAATGTTTCTCCATGGTGAGAGTTGGGGCAATACCCGTTTCTGTGCCTTCTTTTTCTTTACAGTATCGGGGGCCTTTGCAGGGTCCCCGGGCTAGAATATAGGGCACCTGGCTTGATATTCAAATGTGTTAAAGCCGGGGACAGTAATTTAGTCCACCCAGCCAAGGTGATTTTACTTGTTGGTAATTTAGTATAATTTAATATTCCATTCTTCTTTCTACCAGTGCTGCTGCTTAAGGGTTATAGAGAAGATGGAAGCTCCATTTAATGTCATGTTATTTTATCCAATCTTGGCGCATTGTGAGCTTTGAAATGTAGCCCCTGGTCACTGTCTATGTGATGAGGGTTTCCATACATGGTATTTACCTTCTCTAATCCCCTTATGGTGGCAGCCTGTTTTGCTCAGCAACTAGCAAAACAAGGGTTAGGCCAGATGCAGTGTCCACACTAACTAGGGCACGTTTAGAACTCTCATTCAAAGGGAGGGGAAGAATGTAATCAATTTGCTAATCTTTTAGCAGTTGGGAACTTAGGTGGATGGAACCAAACTCCTCTGGTAGTTGCCTTAGGCATTGTTTGCAACACTCAATTTGCTGTTACGGCATTGACCAAGTCACTGCATTTCAAAGGCAATCCAGGATCCCTGGCAAAACACCATCCCACTACAGTCGGCCACTCTTGCTGTGCACCCAATCCGCTCTGTGTACTGAAGGGTCAATTGCTCTGGCTTATACCAGAGCTAAGACATCAGCTTTCTGATAGCCAAGGGATGTCAGCCTCTTTATGAGCCAGGATATGCAAGACAATGTGGATCGCCTCAGTCTCTTGCAGGTGAACCAAATGTCACTCCATATATCCTGACCTGACAAAGGCTTATTTATGATCATCTACCCCTCAGCATCCCATCTTCTAAGCTATGGGTTTAATCTCTTTAGAATAACCCAATTGTCAGGGCAAAGTGTTAATGGCTAGGGCTCATGGGTGATCCCCAGCCAAATCACTCTGAGTTCAGCCCACTGGCTGCTGTGGTTTGCTCCCATTTTGAGGCATCTGTATGCCAAACGTTAGTGGGAATTTCTTCCATTCCTTCTGTACAGGCCACAGCAGCTGCCACAAGAATAGTGATCTACATATTTGGAGCATCTAAAGATGTAGACATTTATTTCTACACATTTCTAAACATAGTGGGCTCATGGACAAGGTGTTCCTTTGCTGTGTACAGGCATGTCACTTAGTCAAAGTGGGAGTTTAAGCCATGGCAGAGGTAGGTCAGTATGAGAATATATTCTCAACCCATCCCTTGAGAGGAAAGAAGGTTCATACAATGATGTGTTGTCCTTTCATGAGAGGATCAACCTGGTGTGTACACTACTAGGAGCTGTTGCTCTACAGGGGCATGTCGGGTTGTTGCCTACTTCCAGAGCTGAGACCAGATTCCTGGAGGTATATTCCTTCTCTTCTCTCTGCCACAGTGTCCATCGCATACATCACAGATATGTCCAGCTGAAATGATAGCTCTGCTTGGGAGATGCCCACAGCTTTAATAATCTTCACTAGTCATTCTGCCTTCTCAAAGACAGCTTGCTGCTCTGATGCCCAGTCCCACATATGCCCTGTCTTTACCAGGTGGTCTAAGGGACAGTGTCATTGTGCCAGGAATAGAATTAAAGTGTTCCCAAATCCCCAAATCCCTACAAAGCCTTCACCTCTTTTATGCTCTTATATCAGTCACAACTTTGGTGATACTGCACATCTCACCCAACCAAATGACTCCAAAAACTTCATAGCAGTACCTGGATCTGGAATATTCTGTAGGTTCACTGTCCATTCTCTCTCTCACAGACATTCTTGCAAAGTCTGCAGATTGTGCTGCAACAGAGACAAGTCCCAACCACACCATGGTATATTCGTGGGACCACAACTGAGGTATCTAAGATAGTGGCAGTATTGGGCAGAGGCACCTGGATGGGGCCACTGCTCTGTTCAATTCTCTATCGTCCAAGGTCACCCACCATGAGCCATTGGCTTTATTACAAGCCATACCAGGCTATTGAAAGCACTAGGGGCAAAGCATACAATACCGTGGATAGTTTCCTCCTTATGCCCTACTCCCAGGCAGTTTATTTCTTCAGTTATCACTATTTGCAGGGGTAGCAGGCTTACTGGTTCCCAGTTGGTGTTTCCAGTCAGCACTGGCTTGATTAGTTTAACTTGGAGGCAGAATTTCCAATTAGGTGTTTGCAGAGTTTGATCTTGTAGGTTATCAGTGCCTGATATTGGAGAGATAAAAGCCTCACTATGTTGTACACCTGAAATTAATATAATGTTGTTTTTCAACTATACTTCAGTTAAAAAAAGAAAATCATTTGGTGGGGTGATGCCCAATTTGCAATATCAAAGGGACTTTCTGAATACAGCCATTTGACCTCAGTAACCAATGGATGGTACTGAGGAGACCAGGCAACTTCTGAGGACCCCCAATCTATTGGGAACTGTCACCTTTTGTTTATTTCTGGAGAATCTGTGAAGACTGAGCTCAAATTAAGGCTGGTGATTGCCTCCAAAAACTCTCACCTGCAGGTAATCTTCGCTAGCATCCTATCGCCGAGGCATGGGAGCCCCCACCATTCCCGACTCCCCCACCCCCACCCCACCCTGCCAGGTAAGACGGTATCCCTGAGGCCTCTGCTGGGGCAGATTGGGTATGAGGGCTTTAAGGGGCAGATGGGATAGTTCCATGAAAGTGAGCCAATGGGAGCCCTAGAGAGGGTAAGCAGATCAGAATTCGGTCTTTTATAATCTGATCTAAGAACTAACATCTTGTCCCCCTTTTTAAAAAAATTGAGATATAGGGAGCGCCTGGGTGGCTCAGTGAGTTAAGCCTCTACCTTCAGCTTGGGTCATGGTCTTGGGGTCCTGGGATCAAGACCTGCATTGGGCTCTCTGCTCAGCGGGGAGCCTGCTTCCCCTCTCTCTCTGCCTGCCTCTCTGCCTACTTGTGATCTCCCTGTCAAATAAATAAATAAAATATTTTTTAAAAATTGAGATATAGTTGAATATTATATAAGTTTAGGGGGTGTGACATATTGATTTGACACATTTATATTGCAGTATACTTGAATAGATAAATAAGTCATGGAAATCTAATACACAGTAAAGTGATAATAAACATCTTGTCACTTTTGCTGCATCCTGTTCATCACTAGGTCCATCTCACACCCAAGAAAAAGCATTAATACCTTGAGTTGGGGATCACTAGGGACCATCTTGGAAAGCAGCCCATGTGAGAGCCCTTCATCATTTTGTTGTTGGGCTCGGAAGAGAGCTAGAGGAGGAGGTGAGTGCTGAGCCCTATTAGCGCCACTCTCAGCCTACTGCATCTCCTAAGGATTCAATAAAGCCTCTATCCCCAAGATAAATCAAATCCTGAGTGCCTGTTCAGGTTGGCAGCATCCCAGCCCATTAAGTTCTCAAATGACTCGTATGCATAATACCTGGAATTCTGAGGGACGTGACAGGGGTTCTGAGCATTAGCTTAGCATGAGGAGATCCATACCATGTCAAATATATTCACTCCAGTTTCCCACAAAGACTCTCAAACTTGAAACAGAAGAAAGCATCCTTAATTCTCTTTAAATAAATAATTCCTTCAGTGAAGGAGCAGATGGGTGAAGGAATGAAAGAATGAAATGACAGGACAACATACAGAAAATGCTGCTTAATCTTCAACATCTCACAGATTAAAAGCTCAATATAAATTGGTTGAATAACAAATCATGAATAATATCTGTGTAGGCTTACATAATATTGCATGTCTCTACAATGAGTATGGAGCTAGGATTAAGTTCTGTGGTGAAGACTTTGGGGGAATAATAAGGAAATATGAATTAGTAGAAGTTCTATTCAAAGCACAGTTGATCCTCACTTGGAGTAAAGGGGGGTGAAGGAAAATACAGATAGATTCATAGACTATTTTTAAAAATAACCCTGAAGGGAAATAAGATTGAATTATTTGCGTTCAAAATCAGACACATTTGAAAAAAGAAGAAAAAAGAAAAGAAATCCAGAGGGAAGATGGTGGGGGATGGGTGAGCCTGGTGGTGGGTATCAAGGAGGGCACGTACTGCATGGATCACTGGATGTGGTGCATAAACAATGAATTTTGGAACACTGAAAAAATAAAATTAAATTTTAAAAAATGAAAGAAATCCAGAATTTTGAGATTAATACAATAGTAAACTATTTGTTGAAAATGGCTGAGCTCTCTCTCTCGTCCTCCCTCTCTCGTCTCCTTCCTTCCCTTCTGTCTTTCATGAATGTTAGAAGAAAGTTTGAGTTGCAGATGATGTGTTGGAGATGGAGGCAGTCAGTCTCTGCTTCCTGCTTATTCCCTCCCCTGCACTCAGCCCTAAGTAAAGTGTTGGATTTCAAGCTATGCAGAGTTCCCTCACCCATACTAAGCTTCAGGCTATGGTATCCACAGGAAAAGTTGCTGGCAGAGGCAAGGACATTTTTTCTGGCAGGCTATGTGTGTAGGAATGGTGAGCCAGACTGATGCTCTCATGTTACAATACACACCATATCTGGTGACTACTATGAAGTGACAAACAATTGATATTTTTGATTCTTAATCCTTTAAATACTTGCTTTTATAAAAACACCAATTTTTGTTTCCTTTTCCTTTTTTCTTTCTTTCTTTTTTTTTGTTTTGTTTTTGTAAATTACAATTAGTTCTCAATGAATTTTAGAACACTGAGATTGTTGGGCTGATGTGAGAGTTGATCCTATATAACATTAGAATTAAGGAAAGGTAACCGAGTCTGAGAGAGCATCTGCAACATGCAAGTAAAGTGATGGATAATGTGTGAAATTCTCCTTCCACATGTAAGTCACGAGTTTGTAACTTCAGTCTCCCCTCCCCCAAAGAATGCTCAAACAACCTAATCTGACATTGCTTCATGACTTCAACAATATTATCTCTTCTGTGCTAGGTTTAATGCTAGGACTCTGTGTTTCTTAGGTGAAGGAATGGTGTACAATATTTGTTTTATCCATGTTTGTGCAAGAAACTTAAACATGATAGATTTCAAAAATGGTCTTATTTGCCTGGTTAATCAGCGATAAGTATACATTCAGATGAAATGCAGGCTGTCAAGTCTGATACAAGAAGGAGAATTTTTTTTTTTTTTTGCAAGAACAGCAGGAAAAAAAATACTATGAAGGTGGTTTCCAGAACAAGGCTCAGAACTCAAAAGTTTATGTATTCCTAGCTTCCAAAGGAATGTGTTCAAGATGATCAACATATTTCATTTTATACATTTTTCAAAAGCTTAAGAAAAAATAAACTATCACTTCACATAATGAGAAAGGATTTTAGGTGTCATATGATTCAGATGATAGCACTACTTTGATGTTCTTATGTCTGCCTTCCTTTTGGCATAAATTTTGTCTTCAGGCTGGCCCCCTTTGTGGTTGCAAGATGGCTACACTAATTAAATGAATTGCATCTAAATGTGACCAAGTCTATAGGAATAAGGAGTTCAATTTGATTTACAATTGTTTGTAAGATTAAAGAAAATTTCCCAGAAACCCTGCCCAAATTCCACTCACATCTCATTAAATGGAAATGTATTACATGTTCATGATTATCTGTCAAGCAGGACATATGCCCAGGCCTGGAATGAAGTTGGCCTTTCCTGGACAAGGTGAAGTGGAAGATGGTGGGCACCTGGGCAAAATTAAGATGAGGAAGAAGGGTAATGGGGGTGGAAGTAGGTGTTAGATATACACCTAACAGTGTCTACCATAAAAAATAATCATTCTAAAGTCAAGTCAGTTTAGAAAGTTATGGGCTTAATTTTATTTCAAATTTTCTTCATTGTGAAAATTTTAAGGAATTTTTATGCTCATGTGTATTACAAATCTTAAAGGTGGGATATAATGTGTAGCATTTCCCTACCTGTTCTATTTATTTTTTTGTTTCTAGTTGTTACATTATTACATTGTTGTATTGTTATAAACTCATGTAACAACATTCCATGGTTTATGAAATAATAATACAGAGCTGCAAGATGCAGATGCTGATCCTTTTGACCTCCCAAGATTTGAATTCTCTTCTATGTATGAGAAATTCTGCAACTTTTGAAGATTGGTGGGAAAGGTGGTAAGAGTTGGGAATGCTTTGTACCTTCTCTCTCAGCATGCCCTGTAGCTAGGTCACAGAGGTAGTTTTGACAGGAAAAGTGGTGACTAAGAAGAAAGTAAGGAGAAAACATCTCTCCTTCTCCTCCTATTCCCCTTTGCCCCCTCCTTCTTTATCCTCTCTTCTTTTTCTTTTCCCCTCCTCCTCCTCCTTCTTCTTCTTCTTTTCTCTCTCTCTCTCTCTCAGTCTCTCTCTCTTGGAGGGAACAACAGTTTTGTTTTGTTTTGTTTTGTTTTCTCTCTTTAAATATGGACTGAAATGTGATCTGGAGGGTTTCTTATGGCCACTTAACCTTAAGCATAGTTCTCTTGCTTTCCTAATATTTCTGTGAGCTACCCCAAGCCTTTTTAATAAATTATTATTCAGCTTATTGCAGGCACAGCCACCTTCTTTTGATTGCAACTGAGAACCAGGACCAAAACAAGAATTGACAATGAAAATAACATTCTAAAATAAATAAATAAATAAAAGACATTACTAAATGTGACTACATAGTGATTAGTGACTACAGAAGGTAATGATTTATTCCAAAGAATTAGGCTACCAGACAATGTCCATTAATGCTGAACTGTCAAGAAAATATTCCCATGTTTAAAAATGTTCATGATTTCGGTTTACATTTTTGCAAAGAACAGCTTAACTAAACATTGCCAATGAACAGCAGAATTACAGGGTAGAAATTTTTCAACCAAAATGTTGAGAACCCTTGCTCTTGATAGGTAATTTCTAATGAAGTTAAAATAACTCTAAAATGATTATATAGGTTGCTGGGAAAATGGAATTTGATTTATATAAATCTATCCAAGAATGCATAGGTGTTATAAACCAAAAAAAAATTGAAATATTTAAACTGGAAAAAACAAACTCAGGAATATCAAAATTATATTTAAACCTCCCATGTAATTATTTTCATACTCTGTTTTTCAAGAGGTACATATCATTCAACTATACTATTGTGTTTGGAAAGTTAAGAACCATCCTTCCCTTTATATAAAGTATCATTATTTATCAATGCACCATTTTAAATTAAACCCAAGAAGTTTTATTCATTTTTTTAAGGCCAAAATGTTTTGGGGTGGAACTAAAAAAAAAAAAAAAAAAAGAAAAGAAAAGAAAAAGAAAGTATTCACAGCTTCAGTATTTTACCTTCTAGCTAAAAATTTACCATGCATGTGTCTGTACATCAGAATAACAAAAACTTAACAACTTTGTAGAAAATGGCAAATAATTCTTCACAGGAAGCCCCATCTGTCATGGTTTGGTTAATTTCTAATGCTGAAATACCACTAAATCAAATACACAATTTTCTGTCTATTTTACTGAGATTAACTTTATAAAAACAAAGTTATAATGTTTTTCTAAGTGCTTTTCATTGGACAAAAATGTATTTCCTCTCCAGTTCCTCATTAGACAAAATGAAAAATATTCATCTAAAACATGGGCTTGTGTGTGATTATCCAACCAAATAAAATTATTACTGGCAGGCAGGAAATAATGACTTAGAGATAATAGCTATACTGAATCAGATGACTTATGCAAATCTTCTCTCATTGGCAACCATTTGAGTTCTTGTCTGATTCTTTTTCCTTTCCAGCATTGTATTAAAAGGAATTCATTTCTCACAGCCCAAATTCAGTTTCTATTTATGAAGCTTGAAGTCCTAATCTGAACTGATTACTTAGAAACATAGATCAAGAAATTATGTTGCAACATCAGGTTTTGACACAAAATCAAATAAATTTCCATTGGAGTCTTTTTCTTGTTTTATTGATTTTCTATCAACATTAATATTATAACTGTTTTTTTAAATAAGTATATATGCATGTTCTCTGTTAAAAGTAATTGCTCCATCCCCCAGTATCTTTCTGATGTGATTTTTCAGTTTTCACTTTGTATTATTCTTACCTCTGCATATCTTAATTTTCCTACTTTAATGAAATCTTCATTTTTCATTGCAACCTCCTGCTGACACATAATTCGTTACTGATAAAACATGCTTTCTGGCACATAGTAGGTTTCAATAAATCTTTATTGCACAAAGAACTCAATAAGTAATAAAATAAAATGCCTTACTGGTTTATGTTTTCTTTTATATCCTACAAAAATAATCCTGAAAACAGAAGTATTCCCATGGGTTTTTCTCATTGCACCAAATCTTGCTTCTACATAGAAAAGTGTTTTGAAAATTCTAATTTAAAAAATTCATGTATATTGCCCACTTAATTTTATCAAATTTTGGATTCCAGTTTGCTTCTTAAGTGCGTGTCTAAGGAGAGGGGTTGGTCTTTTATCACCATCTGTCTTCTTTTGAGTCTAATATATTGTTCAAGGTTAAGTCATTGGCCCCAATTTCTCCACCTCCCCACCCCCATTGATGTGCTTTGCCATATAATGTTTTAGTCCTTCCCACAAAAGGCAAAGCCCTGTCTCATGTTTTTAGCCTATATAGCTTGCTTTAATCAATAATATTTCATATTGCAAATAGATATTTGAGATACGTTTGCATATTGGGGCATGCTTTCGTTTCTCTTTCCTACATTGCCATGAGAAGAACATACCCAGCTGGCCCCTGCATCTGGTAGGTAGGACGAGAAATCCCTGGACCAGAGCTATGGTAACTAACCAGATTATAAATCACAACCATCCTAGCTACCAAAGTATGTAACAGAAACACCATCCAGCCTGTATTTGTGAGCAAGAAATAAATGCAAGGGTCGTATGCCAAGGAGGTTTTATAGTTGCTTGTTATGTAATAACAATGACTAATAGAGAAATGATTGAAGAGTACGGAGTCACAATATTTCCACTCCTGAGAAAATTGGTAATAAAGATAATAATAAGAAGAATTGCAACTTATTAGTGCCTACCAAATGCCAGCAATACTAGAGGTTTTGCATGTTGTAATCCCATTTCCTGCTAGGAAGATGACTCTATGAAATAGGAAATACTGTTCCTATTTCATTCCCATGAAGAAAGGACTCAGAAAGGGCCTATAACTTGCCAAAAACCAGAAAGGTAGGAAGTGGCAATTCAAGCTTACCAGTCAATGAGTTTAGAATTAAAAAAGCTTTTATTTTGTGCCAAAATGGCAAAATTTGCCTTTGATAGTCTCAGATTTCCCTTTTGTTACTCCATCCTCTTGTCTCAAGTCCTGAATCCTTCTCAGCTCATTTCTTATTGAAATTAGTGCTTTCATGCTGCTTAACCCTGGATTTTAAGGACTCCAAATTTAGATTGCCTTTCATGGTCTCCTAGTTTGGTAGTGGGTTATAAGAATAGATGGGTGAGAAATTACTTTCAGATAGTTGTGGAATGTTCATAGCCAAACAAAAGAAAAACAAAACTACCACCACCACCACCAGCAACAAAAAAACCCCAAACCCCAAAAGTTATTATCTGAATAGATTATTCTGTCAAATAAATTTTAAGTGAATCACCCAGCTTTATTGGATTAGATTTGTGGGCAAGATAATTGGAAAGAAAATCAAGGGTTGCTTAATAAACAAAAACTTAGGAACAACAGGGATGTCAGTTTCCAATCTCAGCATTCTAGAATTTGAATGTCATTTGATTAGAGAACACAAAGCAGGACTAGCAGCCAGGTTGATATTTAAAAATGCAAATTTGATGATGTAGCTTGTATTCTACTAAATAGAAACAGTCATTTTTTTAAAAGTGTTTTTAGAAAAGGATACATATTTGAGGGGAAAAAAGAAAAGTATAGCAAGGTATGGGAAATCAAATGTTCTGTTTCCAGTATTTGGAGGGGCTCAGGTTAGGGCGCATAGAGAAAGTCAGGTAGATAGAAAGGGGGAAGAGAGCTCCAAGCATAGGGGAATTCTAGTGCTAAAGTCCATAAGGTAAGAATGTATCTGATATCAAATTTGTCAACATCAAGAGCCTCCCCAAAACCAATTTTCTTATTGTTTTACTTTTTTTAAGAAACTTTTTTTTTAAAGATTTTATATATTTATTTGATAGAGAAGAGACACAGAGAGAGAATGGGAACACAAGCATGAAAGTCCAGAGGGAGAAGCAGGCTTTCTGCTGAGCAGGGAGCCAGACACAGGGCTTGATCCCAGGACCCTGGGATCATGACCTCAGCTGAAGGCAGATGCTTAATGACTGAGCCACCCAGGTGCCCCTTATTATTTTCTTTAAAACAATAAAGTTCTGCTCTGGCAAAAAAATTACCTAGTTACCTGCTTACCCAAATCTCCACTTCAAATTGCTTTTGTAGATACAGTTTGATTTAAATACTTCTGAGGACAGAGTGCTTAATTGTTCAGTCAGTTAAGCGGCGCCTTTGGCTCAGGTCATAACCCCAAGGTCCTGGAATTGAAGCCCAAATGCTTCTCCCTCTGCCTCTCTGTCTCTAAAGAATAAATAAATAAAATCTTAAAAAAAAAATACTTCTGAGGATTAAAAGGAAAAGCTAATGCAAAGGTTACAATATATATTCTTTTCTCTCTTAAACATGTCATGATTTTTCACTTTAGTTGCTTGAAAGTCATATAATATTATAAATATGTGGGTTTGCAAATTGGTTTATAGGGATTCAAACTAGAGAAGATAGCATTTATTAAAGAGAGAGATTTATTATGCTATAGAACATATATCACACAAAACTCAATTAGACTCTCTTAAAGTAAGGTTTCCCATGTTACTTATCTGGCATTGTATATATTGGTCAATAACTTTCATGGTTTTTCACCCCCCCCCAGGTAAACATTTTCCTGGTCCTTATAAGCAAATAATCCTTTTTTCTCCCACGTATGTTTTCCTTAACTATATTTTCTTAAGTAAATACAATACTATTGGATGCTTATAATTTTAAGGGAAATAGAATTTGTTAAAAAAAGATAATTAAGAGCTTTAAAAAGGGGAACCCTCCCGACATTGTTGGTGGGAATGCAAGCTGGTACAGCCACTCTGGAAAACAGAATGGAGGGTCCTCAAAAAGTTGATAATAGAGCTACCTTATGACCAGCAATCACACTACTGGATAGTTACCCTAAAGATACAAATGTAGTTATCTGAAGGGATACGTGCACCCAAATGTTTATAGCAGCAATGTCCACAATCGCCAAAGTATGTAAAGAGCTTAGATGTCCATCAACAGATGAATGGATAGGGTACCTGGGTGGCTCAGTGGGTTAAGCCTCTGCCTTCAGCTCAGATCATGATCTCAAGGTCCTGGGATGGAGTCCCGCATTGGGCTCTCTGCTCTGCAGGGAGCATGCTTCCTTCTCTGCTTCCTTCTCTCTCTCTCTACCTGCCTCTCTGCCTACTTGTGATCTCTCTCTGTCAAATAAATAACTAAATCTTTTTAAAAAAATACAGATGAGTGAATAAAAAAGATTTGATATATACATATATATATCAAGTCTTTTTATCCATATAAATATATATATATATATATATATATATATATCCATATAAATACACATACACACACACACACACACACACACACACAGGAATACTATGCAGCCATCAAAAAAACCCTGAAATCTTGCCACTCGCAACGACATAGATAGAACTAGAGGGTATTATGCTAAGCAAAATAAGTCAATCAGAGAAAGACAATTATCATATGATCTCACTGATATGAGGAATTTGAGAAACAAGACAGAGGATCATAGGGGAAGGGAGGGAAAAATGAAACAAGATGAAACCAGAGAGGCAGACAAACCATAAAAGGCTCTTAATCTCAGGAAACAAACCGAGGGTTGCTGGAGGACAGGGGGGTGGGAGGGATGGGGCCGCTGCGTGTTGGACACTGGGGAGGGGATGTGCTATGGTGAGTGCTGTGAATTGTGACTGGTGAATCACAGACCTGTACCCCGGAAACAAATAATACATTATATGTTAATAAAAAAATAATAAAATAAAATAAAAATCACTTATTTAAAGGAACGTTTTCAAACATTTGCTTGAAAGTGAAAAATTTTACCAAATCCATTAAGTAGTGTGTTAGCCTGATACTTTATATTCTCCCTATTCTACATTACCTTGAATAATCAATAATTGGCTTAATTTTCTTTAACAAATTATTTTTCAAATATGCTTGCTTTAATATGGGCAAGCATATCATCAATACTCACATTTGCACAGTGTCCAGTTGGCTGAAGTACAGATTTATTCTTCTTTTTCATAGGAAATAGGCATAGACATCAATGAGTTAATGAATACTAATGTGTGTGTGCTGATAATATTTATTTCTTTTACATAACAACAAAAAAGATTGACTCAGTTGTTTCTGATGGAGACAAAGTGCTGGGAAGCTCTCCTCTGTAGCCCAAGTTCCAGTGTATAAAGGGTCATTTAATCAATTTAAAATACTTATATAAATGTACAAATAAAAGAATATTTTGAAATAATATATTACACTGCTTTTGGAATGCAAGTCCTATGTAAGAATAGTTGCTCTGCACTTTGTCTCATATTTGCTATTAAATTTCTGTTTACTTTAAAATAAGATTTTAGGTCAAGAACAACATCTGCCCTGTCCTAAGTAAGATTTGATTTGAGTAGATTGTAACAGTTTTTTGGATTCTAATTTTTAAGTTTTAAACACAGAATTCAAATTAAAGGAATAATTGGTAATCCTATTAAGAGGATTGGTTAAAAACATGGATTTCATATAGGACATTGATTAGCCTGTTAAAATAATTGTAACTATGTAACATTTACAAATACTAAGGTATGTTTAATTCTTTAGAAAGATGCCAAAGAAGAGTTTTAGACATATGTATTTTTTTTCTAATTCCCTTCTTTCATTACCAGCTGATAATATCAGGAAATTGCAATGATTCAGAGTTAGAGCCTTTCAGATCTTTGAAGGATATTAAGCTAAGAAGGATATATTGATTGAATTTCATGCAATCTGTCTAGGTTGCATTTCTAGTTAGAATAATTTACTTTGTCCCAAGGTTATATGTGACCCTGATGATATCTATCAAAGGAAATTGCTCATTTCTTTACCTTCATTTTTATTGCTTTATTGACTCTGTGTTGAATGTTCAGTTTAGACATAAGAACTTGAAATAAGGCACAAAAAGCAGCACCTCTACCCTGATAAACAGAAAAACAACAACAAAAAAAACCCCACTCACTTTTTTGTGCCTTTTGCAAATCATGATTGTTGTTCTGATAAAATAAATTCAGGTCACTTGCCTTTTGGCAAACTCTCTTCATCAGCAGTCTGAATGCTTCTTTTGAACAAAAGAAAAAGGCTAGACACAATGTGTAAGTTTGGTTTAAAAACTGGCAGGTTATTTATTCAGACAGTTGTAGAAAAGGGAGAGGAAGAAGTTTTCATAAAAAAGCTTGAAGAAAAAGGGTATCACTTGCAGGTGAACACCCACATGTAACAAGTTAGTGAGGAGGTTAGAAAGTATAATGAAAGGGCAGTAAGTATCAGATAACTTTGTGGTCGTCACACATTCGGGACTTGGAGATGGATGCTGTAGAGTACAAGTATTTAGTCTCTAGCTTGAGCTCATAGATCTTGGCCCATGTTTCACTTTCTACAAGAAACTTTCTCTTTCAAACCAAGAGACATCTCCTACATCTCTTCTCCTTCAGCATCTAGCCTAGACATGCATATGTATGTACACACACACACACACACACACACCATGATAAATCCCTTAGGTACATTGGCCCTTGAATTATATATATCTAGTACAGTATAAGGCAGAATTTTGGACTTCTACAGAAAGAAAGTGTGATTCAAATCTGGTTCTTAATTTTGCTACTTTGCTGTTCATAAATCAACTATTTAAAACCCGCTGAGACTTCATTTGTTCTCCTGTGTAAATGAGGATCATAGTTACCACTTTAAGGCATTGTAAAGACTAATTTGTGTGTGAGGTGATGATCTAATGCCAGACTGTCTGCTCAACTTCTAGCATCACATAGTGTTTTACACACAGAAAGTGCTCAATAAATTGTAGTGAAAAAAAAAAAGTGAGCATGGTGTTAGTGTATATTCTCCCCTTCTATATTGATGCTAATTCATCAAGTAGGAATTTAACTTCTATTTTTATAGTCCTGGGAAAGTCACTCCTGGCAAAGCTACATCTTTCTCCACATGCTCTTTGACATTTCCCAATATAAGATGGTTTTTCTGCTTAGATATTTTGTAAGAGTATAACATCTGTTAAAGTTTTAGTTCTTTATTGGGTGGAGTTAGTCTATTAACAGCTAAAACCTACATATGCCCTGATTTACCTGTGACTATCTCTTTAGGATTGCATAACCATACAAATGGGCTATAAGAATTCTATTTTTTTTTCCTTTCTTGTGATAAATGTCTCTTGATATTTTAAGAGTAAGGGAACTCCATTTCATTACTAAGTTTTCTAGCTTCTCTGTGATTGAGAGGTAAGCTTAATTGAGAGAAAAACATAATATGTCAGATATCCCTCCATAACAAACCCTCAAATCTAAGCATTTTAAGACAACAATAATTATTACTATTTTTTCTTTCAAGATTTTATTTAAATTCAAGTTAGTTCACATGTAGTATAGTATTAGTTTCAGGGGTAGAATTTAGTGATTCATTACTTGGGTAGAACACTCAGTGCTCATTCCATCAGGTGCCCTCCTTAATGCCTATCACCCAATTACCCCATCCCCCCCCTCTGAACTCCCCTCCAGCAACTCTATTTTTTCCCTACAGTTCAGAGTCTCTTGTGGTTGGCCTCACTCTCTGTCTTTATCTTATTTTATTTTTCATTCTCTTCCCCTATGCTCATCTGTTTTGTTTCTTAAATTCCACAGATGAGTGAAATCATATGGCATTTTTCTTTCTCTGACTATTTCACTTAGCATAATACATTCTAGTTCTATCCATGTCACTGCAGTCATTGCAAATAGCCAAATTTCATTCTTTTGCTGGTTAGGTAATAGTCCATTCTGTGTATGTGTATACACCACATCTTCTTTATCCATTCATCTGTTGATGGAGATCTGAGCTCTTTCATGTTTTAGCTATTGTGAATAGTGCTGCTATAAACATTGGGGTATGTATGCCCGCTTCAAATCACTATATTTGCATCCTTTGGATAAATACTTAGTGGTGTAATTGCTGGGTCATAGGCTAGTTCTATTTTTAAAGTTTTAAGGAATCTTCATGCTGTTTTCCAGAGTAGCTGTACAGTTTGCATTTCCACCAACAGTGTAAGAGGGTTCTGCTTTCTCCACATCTTCACCTACATCTCTTGTTTCCTGAGTTGTTCATTTTAGTCATTCTAACCAGTTTGAGGTGGTATCTCATTGTGGTTTTGATTTGTATTTCCATGATGCCGAGTGATGTGGAGCATTTTTTCATGTGTCTGTTGGCCATTTGTATGTCTTCTTTGGAGAAATATCTGTTCATGTCTTCTGCCAATTTCTTAACTGGATTTTTTTGGGGGGGAGGTATTGAATTTGTTAAGTTCTTTATGGACTTTGGATACTATCCCTTTATCCAATGTCATTTGCAAATACATTCCTCCATTCCATGGGCTGCCTTTTAGTTTTATTGATTGTTTCCTTGACTGTGCAGAAGCTTTTTATCTAAATGAAGTTCCAATAGTTCATTTTTGCTTTTGTTTCCCTTTCCTCTAGAGACATGTCTAGAAAGAATTTGCTGTAGCAGAGGTCACAGAGGTTGCTGCCTAGAGGTTCTCCTCTAGGATTTTGATGGATTCCTTTCTCATATTTAGGCCTTTCATCCATTATTAATTTTTTCTATAAAATTTTTTTTTCTATAAGAAAGTGGTTCAATTTCATTCTTCTGCACGTGGCTGTCCAATTTTCTCCAACATTTGTTAAAGAGACTTTTTTCCATTGGATATTCTTTTCTGCTTTGTCTAAGATTAGTTGGCTATTTAGTTTGTGGGTCCATTTCTGGGTTCTCTATTCTGTTCCATTGATCTATGTGTCTGTTTTTGTGCCAGAACCATACTGTCTTGATTATTGCATTTTTGCAATACAGCTTGAAGCCTGGAATTGTGATGCCTCTCACTTTGCTTTTTCTCTATTACTTTGGCTATTTGGGGTCTTCTTTAGTTCCATACAAATTTAGAACTGTTTATTCTAGCTCTGTGAAAAATACTGGTGTTATTTTGATAGGGATTGTGTTAAATGTGTAGATTACATTGGGTGGTATAGACATTTTAACAATATTTGTTCTTCCAATCCATGAACATGAAATGTTTTCCCATTTCTTTGTGTCTTCTTCAATTTATGTTCTATAGTTTTCAGAGTACAGATGTTTTACCCCTTTGGTTAGGTTTATTGCTAGGTAACTTATGATTTTGTTTGCAGTTGTAAATGGGATCAATTCCTTGATTTCTCTTTCTGCTGCTTCATTATTGGTATATAGAAATGCAACAGACATCTGTGCATTGATTTTATATTCTGTGACTTTGCTGAATTCCTCTATCAAGTTGAGCAATTTTTTTGGTGGAGTGCTTCAAGTTTTCTACAGAGTATCATGTCATCTGAAAAGAGTGAAGGTTTGACTCTTCCTTGCCAAGTCAGAAGCCTTTTATTTCTTTTTGTTGTCTGATTGCTGAGGCTAGGACTTCTAGTACCATGTTGAACAACAGCGGTGAGAGTGGACATCCCTGTCTTCTTCCCCACCTTAGGGGAAAAACTGGAAAGTTTTTCCAGTTTTTAAAAGGATGATTTTAGCTGTGTATAAAGTATTTTCTATTGTTGAATAATAACAAATAAAGCTCCATTTGGGTCTCTAAACCAGAGTAGCCAAACCCAGAGTTTAAATTAAAATTAGCTGGAGCAAAGTGGAACCAGGTGAGAGAAGTGAAGGGCCAGGTATTAAAATTTAAGGTGGTACTCACTCTAAGGTGCGGAACTTGTACTTGCCCCACAAGGAGACTGAGTGCCTCCTTAAATTATGCACCCTGGGGTTTTGCCTGCCTGTCCCTCATCCAGCTCTGGTTAAGACCCTGAAAAAATATTAATCATTCTTTCAAAGGTAGAACAGAACCTTAAACCAATCAGCAGGTAAACACCAAATGTTGCTCAAAATGGAATGATTCCTTTTATGGATTTACATTCAGAGACTTCTAATCTATGCTTCATTAGTATTTTTGGTCCTACTTTCTTTTTAGAGTAACAAAAACATTTGAAAAATAAAGGACAATCCTAGCACAGTAATCATCCTGGAGGGACCAGGTAAGAGATCCTAACCAGTTTGGCCTTGGTTAAAAGGAGTTTTAGAGTCTTAATATGGTTTTGAATCCTGCTTCCACACTTTTGGGCTCTGTGACCTTGGATGAGAGATAGTTAACCTCATCTGGCAAATGAGGATGATTTTAATAGCACTTAATTCTTATTTATGTGTGTGTGAGAGACTTAAATGCAATAATGTATATAAACTTTTAAAAAGATATTATTTATTTATTTGACAGAGATCACAAGTAGGCAGAGAGGCAGGCAGAGAGAGAGAGAGAGAGAGAGGAGGAAGCAGGCTCCCCGCTGAGCAGAAAGCCCGATGCTGGGCCTGATCCCAGGATCCTGGGACCATGACCAAAGCTGAAGGCAGAGGCCTTAACCCAGTGAGCCACCCAGGTACCCCTGTATATAAACTTTTAACATAGCAACTGACTTACAGAAAGAATTCAACAAATGCTAGATATTATTATTGTTATTATTATTAATTTAGAGTAAACACTTACCAAATAATCTGCCTTTAGCACTATAAATTCACTTATAGGATTCAAAATATGTCCTGAAATTGATTTGAAAATTTTCTCCCTCATCCTACTTTCACTTCTTTTGATTCTTGTGAGAAACCAAGTGGAAGTTCTGTGGAATTGAAAGAGAAGGGGAGAAAAAAGGCAGAAAATACAGGAATCAGAAGAATTATGAGACCTAGAATGAGATTAAATATAATTTGCATTTTGCACGTTCTTAAAAAGAAGGTTTAGAGTAATTAATGATTATTTATTTGTGAATGTAGAATTATGGCAAGCTATTTTCTACATCTTCTGAAATAAAAATTAATTTATATGTTCATTCATTTATAGTTTGGACAAAATGATTGCTAAGGACTCATATTATCAAGCCACTCTTTGAGTTCCAATCTTTCAACAAAAAAGACATGCAAAAGTAAATGGTACATCTTATTGCATTTTCTGAAAATTGTGGAAATAGGAGTCTAAAATGTTTCAACATGAAAAATGTAGAAAATTTAATACAGTGATTCATATATTATTTAAGAAATAGATGACAATATAAATATCATGCAGGACTTTTTTTATGAAATGTGTTCGATGCCTCACCCTTGGTCAACATTGTACGTATAAAGGCGCCATTTTGGCCTATTTCCTCAAGATCTTCAACTTCACCCTTTGTCCGATTCTGATCTATTTTAATGGTGTCCAAGGTGAATTTCTTTAAATTTTATTTATACTAATATGATGAAAGGAGATATAATAGTCCAAAAGAGTAAAATTTTATGTTCAACAGTCATGAGATGAGTCCAGTTTCAACAGTATGAGTTATCTGGTGGTAGGGAGGTTTGAAAATTTTCTGAACCTAAATTTCCCCTTCTAAAGAAAAAAGGATAATATTTATTTAGTAAAACTACTTTTAAGGTGGAATTTCAGGGCACCTGAGTGGCTCAGTCAGTTGAGTGTCTGACTCTTGATTTTGGCTCAGGTCATGATCTCAGGGTCCTGAGATGGAGCTCCAAGTTGGCCTCTGCACTGAGCATTAAGCCCATTTGGGATTCTCTCTCTCCTTCTGCCTCTTCTCCTGCTCACACACACTCTCTCACTTTCTCTCTCAAAAATGAAAAGATGGAATTTGTAAAAGAATATAAAAATATTTGGCAAAATACTAGCACAAATTAAGTGCTCAACTTTTAGTACCTACTAGAAATATTCTTATGTTACTATTTAATTATAATGAGGAACGTGTTCTCTGTCAGGCTAAATCCATGAACCACACAGATAAATATGACAGGTTTCCTATCCTCAGAGAGCTCTTGGTGGAATGGCGAGAAGGCATAAGAAACAGATAAATAGATATTGATGAGGCAGCACAGAGACAAAACACCAGGCTAGACCCTGGGTTCTCAGTGAAAGCCTTCATCTAAGTTAAATCCTGAGGAACGAGCAAACATTACTCTGGGAAAGAAATGGGGCGTACATTGTAGCTGGCAGAGGAAACAGCATATGTAAATGCCTACTGGTGGTAGAGCAGATTGGCTAGAGCTCTAGGTGAGGGTGAAGGACATACAGGAAAGGAAATGAGAGATATAAAGAGGCCAGATCTCAAAAAGAATTTTAAAGTCCGGTCACGAAATTTGAACTATATCCCAGGGGAAATAGAAAAAACCATTGAATGATTTTAAGGTGGAAATTGAGATTTTTAACTTTAGAATATGTCACTGGAAATTAGAGAAGTTAGAATAGTCAGAAGACTACAACATTTTTCCCAATTACATCAGAAAACTGCCCTGAAATGGGGTCTTGGCAGGGAGTACAAAGTGGGTGGACTTGGAGAATGTTGAAAAAATAATGCCTTACTAAGACTTAGTAAATGAATCTGAAACACAATTCACCAAGGTTCTAGTCTTTAATGCTGATGAAACTATCTCACCAACTGGGTGGCTAAAACTGTATTTACCCTGCTGATCCTGAATATATGCCTTTTGTCAATCAGAAGTTAAAAAGAAAGGAAATTAATCTTTTAGTCTCTTCATCTTTGGGTATCCACATGAAATAAATTTTGAATTGGCTTTTCACATTTTACCATTTTCTTATAGTTAATTTCCATGGCTAGGCAAGTTAATTCTATTTCATTACTTCATGTCAGCCATATTGGCACAGTTCCCAGTTAATTGTATGGTATCATCTTAACCTTCTAACATCATTGAGAATATTGGATTTGTAAATTTTAGCATGCTATTATGCAGGCAGATAAAATTTTCTTTTATTGTTTTTTTAATCTAAACAGTTTTCACTGACCTAATTTTCTTCATGTTTTCCACTGTCATTTGGAATTTCATTATTTCTATTATGTCATCCAACAAGCATCACTCTGAGTGGAGGACTGATTAATCAGAATCATTTAAACTGACTTTTAGCACTATTTCACTCCTATTTCATCTTGAGTATTTCAGGGTCTCCACTCCATAGAAAGACCCATATCAGGAACAAAGATTAATCTTGGAAGAAAAGAAAGAGAAATGAAGAGTTGGCATGTAAAGAAGGAAGCAAAAGTTGGTAAGAAGTGTGCCTGGAGAGGAAGAGAGGAGTTATGTCATTCAGGAGCTTATAGATCATGTTGTAAATTTCATGTTTTATTTCAAGAGCTAGTGGGGCAGAGGCATATTAGTATTTAGGGTTTTGAGCAAAGTAAGGATAAAATCCATTTTTCATTTTAGTAGGATTGTTCTAGATGCTCAATAGAGAAAGTACTAGAGACAGGGCCAAGTTTAAGTTAGGGAGACTTTCAAGACTCTTGGAACAATATTGTGTTAGTTCAAATAGGATGTGCCAGTGGTTTGTACTATGCTAGAAAATGACATAAGTTAAGAGATTTAATAAATATTTTGGAGTTGTCCTAGACAGGGCTGAAAATACATGTTATGTAGATGGTGAGGGAGAGTGATATTAGGTATGATTCCCAAGTTTCTCTACCCAGCACTTTAGAGGAAAGTGAATTTATTTACTCAGGTGGAGATTAGTCTGAAAAGTCTACACAATATATTATTCCAACTATACAATGTTCTGGAAAAGGGAAAACATAGAACTAATAAAAATATCAGTAGTTTCTAGGGATTCAGGGACAGGGAGAGATAAATTGAGAATGGGGGATATTTAGCACAAACTATTCTGTATGACACTATAGTGGTATATGGTTCTGAGACACTCTTTGTTCTTAGACTTACCATTTGCTCTCGGTCATTAGCCTTGTTATTTACATATTCTATTATTGTTGTGCCAAATTTTGATTATTTCATTAATAATTACTTATAGATATTTAGATATGGAATTGTTAGCAAATTATTGTAGAGAACAACAAGAAAGGGGACATATGGAGACAGAAATAAAAGTACTATTTGATGAAAGTCCCAGCTTACTGCAACGTAACAGCTTATATCTACTAGCCAAGTAACCCCTCATAAAGGATATTTCAAGTAAAATATTATTAGCTCTCCTGAACTCTCTATCATTTTTGTAGATCATATTTATACAAAGAAAATTAAGTTTTGTCTAGCATCCCATTTTTTAAAAAAGCTAGATATATTTTCAGCAAATTTTGGAGAGAGAGGGGATGGGGAAGAGAGGCTTTTACTTATTTTAATGAGTTAATATTTGTTTGTGATCTAGGTTAAAATATAGGCCATGGAATACAGTGCTAATCAAAGTGTGTTCCATGGACTGTGGGTAGTAAGCAAATTCTATTACTGTCCCATGACAAGTAAAAACAAAAGTGTAGATTAATTTTATAGAAATTTGCAGAGCAATCAGACATTGCTATGACACTCAAACACATGATTGGTTGACTCAGTTTATTGAACAGGGTATACAGACCAGTTTCCATGAGCAGTCCTATGTGGTATGAACTGGGTTCTAGTCACATATAGGGACCATATATTGGTCTGTGATGGATTTCAGAAACACTGACACGACTTGCAAGATTCACTTTTTGGTGTCATCGGGATGCCAGTACTGAAAGAGATGCATGCCATCTCCATGGAAACTGAAGCTCAAATACAACCGAAGGTCTATGTGACTGTTAAAAAGGAATAGCAACATCATATGAACATGTTGTTACAACCAGAATAAAGCAATCAGTGGTTTCAAATATGGGCCTCAAATAAAAATTACAGGAATAAACTCTTGAATTGCAGGTGTTAATTTCTTATTAAGATGCTTTTATACATGGGCAACTCTATAGGCAGCAAGTTCCAGAGGAAAAGGAGCATCAGGGACTAGTAATATAGATATCGGTCTGCAGACCCATCCCTATTCCTTATTTCCTCTCTTGTATATTCACTCACCATTATCATCTTTGGACTCCATTGTAGAATTATACTTTTTTTTTTTTTTAAACAAATACTGCTGATTTGACAACATGAATGTGCTTAGGATCATATCTTCAAGTCAATTAATGACTTGAAATGAAAACTAAATTATCATTTTATATTTTGCTTCTTCTCAAAAATAAGACACAGGAACACTGAATGTCAAAAAAAACAAAATTGAATGTCTCTTCTGCTACTTACCACAGTAATGGGTTGCTAAACTTGAACAGGCAAAAGAGTGGCTAGCTGGTACTGTCAGCTTTATTTTTCATTCTCTCCCACAGTTATATATATATATTTTTTACAGCAGAAGAAGAGAAAGATCTCCCCTGCTGAGACCTTCATTTCAGATACCACAATACTCACAGCTGTGTGAATATATGAGGTCAAATGAATACAGGAGAAGAACAGGGATCCAGTGGCTAAATCAATCATGCCTGTTACTCCTTGTTGGCCAGTGAAACAATTTAATCATTTTGTTAATAGAATAGTTATTTTCCTTTCCCCAAAATCAATTAAATGCAACTGGAGTAGTGGATTCTATATTTTCATTAGAAACCAATTAATCCAGCTGTAATTGTTGAATTCTCCTGAGTATGGGCACAGACCAACACTTATTCTATTTATCCACTGGTTTTTTGAATCAGTGCAAGAGACTTAATGGCTTCTTAATTTAAAGTGCCATTCTCCCAACTTTTATTTCTCTTGTTTCTTCTCCTTTTATTGGAGGATCAGAAACACTCCAATGGATAAAATTTCTCTTATAATATTTACAGTGTGAAACATACCAGAAAATTTGGTGATGTCCCATCTGTGCATGTTCTTCTGAAGAAGTAGGAATTTTGATGCAGAATATCACAGAATGTTCACCTTTTATTATTTGTGAATACATAGTTTAATATGAGATTTGTTTTCTGCAATAGTTAAGCAGTGTGAATAAATAAGATTTTTGGTTGTATTCCATAGGGCTTCAGAAGCAAAGTTGGACAATCAGGGAGGTGGAGATGAAGTGTCTTTCTTTCAGCACATTCTCTAACAGAAACTTCTTTTATTATTTTATTTTTTTTAAAGATTTTATTTTATTCATTTGACAGAGAGAGATCACAAGTAGGCAGAGAGGCGGAGAGAGAGAGGAGGAAGCAGGCTCCCCACTGAGCAGAGAGCCCGATGCGGGACTCGATCCCAGGACCCTGAGATCATGACCTGAGCCGAAGGCAGCGGCTCAACCCACTGAGCCACCCAGGCGCCCCTCTTTTATTATTTTTAATTAAGGCTTTTTGGGGTGCCTGGGTCACTCAGTAAGATAGGTACCCAGTTCTTGATTTCAGCCCAGGTCATTGTCTTGGGGTCCTGAGATTGAGCCCTATGTCAGGCTTGTTCCTCAATGCAGTGTCTGCTCATTCTTTTCCTCATGCTCCTCCCCCATGCCCATTCTCTCTCTCTCTCTCATAAATAAATAAATAAAATCTTTTTAAAAATTAAGTTTGGGGGTACCTGAGTGGCTCAGTGGCAGACTTATCCACAGAGACCTTACAGGCTAGAAAAAAACTGGCATGAAATATTCAGAGCACTAAATGAGAAAAACATGCTGCCAAGAATACTATATCCAGCTAAGCTAGCATTGAAAATAGGAGAGATAAAAAGTTTCCAGGACAAACAAAAACAAAAAGAATTTGTAAACACTAAACGAGCTCTACAGGAAATATTGAGAGTCCTCTATGTGAAGAGAGAACCTAAAAGTAGCAGACCAGAAAGGAACAGAGACAATATACAGTAACAGTCACCTTACAAGCAATACTGTGGCACTAAATTCATATCTCTCAATAGTTACCCTGAGTGTAAATGGGCTAAATGCGCCCAATCAAAAGACACAGGGAATCAGAATGGATAAAAAACAAAACCCATCAGTATGCTGTCTATAAGAAACTCATTTTAGACCCAAAGACATTGCCATATTAAAGTAAGGGGGTGGAAAACAATTTACCATCCTAATGGCATCAAAAGAAAGCTGGGGTGGCAATCCTTATATCAAATCAATTAGATTTTAAGCCAAAGACTATAATAAGAGATGAGGAAGGACACTATATCATACTCAAAGGGTCTGTAGAGAAAAAAAAAAAAAAAAAGGCCTTTGCCTTCCGCTCAGGTCATGATCCCGGGGTCCTGGGATCAGGAGGGAGCCTGCTCAGGCTCAGCAGGGAGCCTGCTCCCCAGGCTCTCTCTCTGCCTGCCTCTCTGCCTACTTGTGATCTCTCTCTGTCAAATAAGTAAGCAAGTAAGTAAGTAAATAAATACATAAATAAATATTAAGTTTTTTCATTTTAATTTCAGTATAGTTAACATACAGCATTATATTAGTTTCAGATGTACAATATAGTGATTCAACAGTTCTATACATTACTCAGTGCTCATCATGATAAGGGTACTCTTTAATCCCCAGGGGCTTCTTTAAAATACTTGTTAAACATAATATCCTGAAAGAGTCATTTTAAGGACTATACTGAAATATATTTGATGTACAAGAAAATATTTGTCCTATATTTTATATTCTGTATTTTGGCTTATGGTCTACCTCTGAAAACATCTCTAAGAAATTCATTTCTAAGAAATGCATATCAGGTTTTGAATAAACAGATACCTGTACAAGAAAGCTGATTTTTCCTTCAGTTATGAAATTCCTGAGGGGGATAACCTTTAGCTTTCTAGGCATTCTGGTTAAGTGAGGTTAGGCAAGCAAATTATACAGTAATTATTTTCTATATCTGGAGAAATACTTTTGTAAGTGACATTTTGTCACCTTTAATTTTATACTCACTTCTTTCTAAGGATAGTTTCTCCATTGTAGGGTGTAACTGATTATTAGATTTATATTAAGGGTAAACTTTAATCACCCATAAACTATCTAGGAAAGCAGGTACATATAAAAGGTTTAGAAGAGCACAGAAAGTGCTAAAGAGAAACAGAATTCTTAGACACATCAAGCTGAGGCACATTCTTGGTGATAATTTGGGTTCATTTATTCCTTCATCAATTAGGAGCCCATTCAGGATTTTACAACTATACGAGAGCAGTCAAAGTGTTTCCATAAGCACTGGTTCCATTACTTAAGAAATATGAACATAAAATAAAATTGTACATTTCCTTTTTTTTTATTATTAACATATAATGTATTATTTGCCCCAGGGGTGCAGGCCTGTGAAACATCAGGCTTACACATTTCACAGCACTCACCATATCACATACCTTCTTCAATGTCCATGACTCAGCCACCCTAACCCTATGCCCCCACCAGCCCCCAGCAACCCTCAGTTTGTTTCCTGAGATTAAGAGTCTCTTACGGTTTGTCTCCCTCCCAATCCCATCTTGTTTCATTTTTTCCTTTTCTACCCACAAGGCCCTGCCGACCTGCCTCTTAAATTCCTCATATCAGAGAGATCAATTTTCTTTCTCTGACTGACTTATTTCACTTAGCATGATACCCTGTAGTTCCATCCACATTGTTGCAAATGGCAAGACCTCATCTTTTTGATGGCTGCATAGTATTCCTGTGTGTTTGTGTGTGTGAGTGTGTGTGTGTGTGTGTATCTCAAATCTTCTTTATCCATTCATCTATTGAAGGACATCTAGGTTCTTTCCATAGTTTGGCTATTGTTTAAATATTTGGCTACTGCTTTAAATATTTGGATGCATGTGCCCGTGCCCCTTCAGATTATTACATTTGTATCTTTAGGGTAAATACCCAGTAGTGTGATGGCTGGGTCATAGGGTAACTCTATTTTAAACTTTTTTGAGGAACCTCTGTACTGTTTTCCAGAGTGGCTGCACCAGCTTGCATTCCCACCAACAGTGTAGGAGGGTTCCCCTTTCTCTGCATCCTTGCCAATATCTGTCATGTTCTGACTTGTTAAGTTTAGCCATTCTGCCTGGTGTGAGTTGGTATCTCATTGTGGTTTTGATTTGTATTTCCCTGATGCCAAGTGATGTGGAGCACTTTTTCCTGTGTCTGTTGGCCTCTTGGATGTCTTCTTTGCAGAAATATCTGTTCATGTCTTCGGCCCATTTCTTGATTGGATTATTTGTTCTTTGGGTGTTGAGTTTGATAAGTTCTTTATAGATTTTGGGTACTGGTCCTTGAGCTGATATGTCATTTGCAAATATCTTCTCCCATTCTGTCAGCTGTCCTTTGGTTTTGTTGAGTATTTCCTTTGCTGTGCAAAAGCTTTTGATCTTGATGAAGTCCCAATAGTTCATTTTTGCCCTTGCTTCCCTTGCCTTTGGTGTTGTTTCTAGGAAGAAGTTGCAGTTGCTGTGGCTGAGGTCAAAGAGATTGCTGCCTGTGTTCTCTTCAAGGATTTTGATGGATTCCTCTCTCACATTGAGGTCATTCATCTATTTTCAGTCTATTTTTGTGTGTGGTGTAAGGAAATGGTCCAGTTTTCCCTACACCATTTGTTGAAGAAACTGTCTTTTTTCTATTGGACATTCTTTCCTTCTTTGTTGAAGATTAGTTGCCCATAGAGTTGAGGCTCTATCTGGGCTCTCTATTCTGTTCCATTGATCTATGTATCTGTTTTTGTGCCATTACTGTACTGTCTTGATGGTTATAGCTTTGTCATAGAGCTTGAAGTCTGAAATTGTAATGGCACCAGCTTTGGTTTTCTTTTTCAACATTCCTCTGGCTATTCAGGGTCTTTTCTTGTTCCATATAAATTTCAGGATTAAATAATCCTAAATAATCCATGGATTATTTAATAATCCAATGGATTAAATAATCCATTTCCCTAAAAAAATTGATGGTATTTTTTTTTATTTTTTTTAAAGATTTTATTTATTTATTTGACAGAGAGAAATTACAAGTACACTGAGAGGCAGGCAGAGAGAGAGAGAAGGAAGCAGGCTCCTTGCTGAGCAGAGAGCCCGATGCGGGACTCGATCCCAGGACCCTGAGATCATGACCTGAGCCGAAGGCAGCGGCTTAACCCACTGAGCCACCCAGGTGCCCCAAATTGATGGTATTTTGATAGGGATTGTGATAAATGTGTAAATTGTTTTAAATAGCATAGACATTCTCACAATATTTGTTCTTCCAGTGCATGAGCATGGAACATTTTTCCATTTCTTTGTGTCTTCCTTAATTTCTTTCATGAGTACTTTATTGTTGTCTGAGTACAGATTCTTTGCCTCTTTGGTTAGGTTTTTCCTGGGTATCTTATGGTTTGGGGTGCAATTGTAAATGGGATCAACTCCTTAATTTGTCTTTCTTCTGTCTTGCTGTTGGTGTATAGAAATGCAACTGATTTCTGTGCATTGATTTGATATTCTGACACTTTACTGAATTCCTGTATGAGTTCTAGCAGTTTTGGAGTGGAGTCTTTGGGTTTTCAAAATAAAGTATCCTATCATCTGCAAAGAGTGAGAGTTTGACTTCTTCTTTGTGATTCAGATGCCTTTTATTTCTTCTTGTTGCCTGATTGCTGAGTCTAGGACTTCTAGTACTATGTTGAATAAAATTGTACATTTCCTAATGCAAATTACCTACTTCTTTTTTTTTTTAATTTTTTATTTTTGATAAACATATATTTTTATCCCCAGGGGTACAGGTCTGTGAATCACCAGGTTTACACACTTCACAGCACTCACCAAAGCACATACCCTCCCCAATGTGCATAATCCCACCCCCTTCTCCCAAACCCCCTGCCCCCGGCAACCCTCAGTTTGTTTTGTGAGATTAAGAGTCACTTATGGTTTGTCTCCCTCCCAATCCCATCTTGTTTCATTTATTCTTCTTCTACCCACTTAAGCCTCCATGTTGTATCACCACTTCCTCATATCAGGGAGATCATATGATAGTTGTCTTTCTCTGCTTGACTTATTTCGCTAAGCATGATATACTCTAGTTCCATCCACGTTGTTGCAAATGGCAGGATTTCATTTCTTTTGATGGCTGCATAGTATTCCATTGTGTATATATACCACATCTTCTTGATCCATTCATCTGTTGATGGACATCTAGGTTCTTTCCATA
>NC_081558.1:48296564-48417822 GCF_022355385.1 Mustela nigripes
TTGTTTGAGAGGCTGGATTGATGAGGTTGGGGTAATCACTACCAGCCTATGTTGTAAGTTATGTAGATGTTGGGACTTACAAGTTAAGATTTCCTTGTAATTAATTCTTCAAGTATTTAATGGCAAGTTGTTTGAAGCACTGTTTTCTTATTATTAACTTGTTCTGACTTTCCTTCAAAAGGAAGAAGTTAATGGTGGAGTTAATCCAAAATGGCAGATTTCATAGCTCTTAAAAAACTTACTTTCAAAGGGAGTATTTGTATATCCATATTGTGATCTGTCTGAAATATTAGAAGTTCAGAAATTATGTGAACTTAAAATGAAGGTATTTGATCTGTATAAGCATCTCCCTCTCTGTAAGCCGTTCATTTGCCTCTTGTGTACAGAATGAATTATATGCAGATATACAGATCATTAAGAGCTAAGAGGTTACTCTGACTATAAAAACATCCCTTGTATTCCAAGGATCTAGAATATTTTTTCCCATTTATCAGTGTTTTAAAGTGAAAAATCCCTGTAGTTATTTTGTTAAAGGCACACATATATTCCCTTCTGACTTGGTGAACAATATCATGAAGCATCCTCCATTGATGGAATTAATAGTACTGGGTTGAAGGAAAAATGAATTGGAACAGTGAGAAGTATATCAAAGCTTAAAAACAGTAGTAATATGGTTCCTTGACCTTGGCACTATTGATAGTTTGAGTGGGATAAATTTTTTTGTTGTTGTTGTAGGTATCTGTCCTATATATTGCAGAATGTTTAGCAGTATTCCTGGCCTTTAGATATCAGTAGCATGGTACTGTCCAGCTGTGACAACCAGTCAGTTCTCCAGACATTGCCAAATGTCCTCTAGAGAAATACAATTGCCCTCACCACGCCCGCCTTAGTATGAACTAGTGAGGTAAAGTAAGAACCAATAGGAATACTAAAAATAGCTCCCTAAAGAGGATGGCCTTCAAAGAATGGCCAAGTTTAATGAATTTAAGTTTAATGTGTTTTCCTAAGCACTGCTCTCCTAGACAGGTATATTACAAAAATTTTAGCAGGCATAGAAGAAATATGTTTTCTAAACCTGTGTTATGGAATGGACCTGGTATTAAGTTGGTGGGTTGATATTGTAAAATTCTTAGTACTTCACTACAGGAGGGATTTAGTGTTATATAAAGATTTGGATAGCTTATATAGTGTGCATGGCTTACACCTTGACAGAGATTCTGATTTACTCAATATGTAGCAATATCATTTGTGATAATCCTGGGATGGTCTAATTACATAGAAAATTTTCACAGTATCCCTCCCTACCCTCTGTTTCCTTATCCAGCTGCTGGGAAAGGAGGAAGGAGAGTCAGAGTAAAGAGGATAGAAGTTCAGGATGCACAATCTGGAAGAGTTTTTAGAGATAGCAGTGACTTTTAACCTCTTTTGCCTCCTGGGCTTCCATCTTAAAGGAAGAGTGCCTCTCTTCCTTTAAAAAAAAAAATGTCATCTTATCACTTTCAATCAATATATTGAAAGCAAATCCTTCCCCCATTTGTTTCCAAGGATATATACAGCAAAGGCCATTAAGATAAATAATCTCCCTGGCTACAGAGAGTTCTGTAGATACGGGCTCAGGACTCAAGAAAAGTTGAATAAGAAACAACCTGATGTCTTTTGTGGGATGCTCAGAAGCAGAAGAAATCTCCTCGGTGAAATTGGGAAAGCAGTAGGATGACATGTGACGGACTACAAAACAATGCATAGAAGTGAAGCAGATTCTTTGTAAAATCATTCAAGACTCTGGAGCTAAGTGAGTCTGAAAGTAGCTGAACCCTTGGAATTTTCTGTTTAAAAAGTAATTCCCACTTTGTAACTCAAACAATGCAGGTCACTTACCACTGAGACTCCTCCTTAGAAAAATATGTCTGTTCTCATCGCCACCATCCCTTTTCACAGATGGTAGGACTGAGTTTGTGATCAGTATAAAAGATTTGCTTATGATCATATTTCTCTAACTACAATCTTCTGTAATGGAAGCTGAACCTATGATTTAATATTGTTTGTTTTTCCAATCTTCACCTATAAAGGCAGACTAGCTTATTTTACATAATACCCAGTAAGAATTGTTCTTTGTTTTTATTTACCAACTACCTACATTGATTAGATGTACAAAGCAACTTGAAATTCTGGCCTGAATTAGTTGTCCATCATTTCATTCAGAATTAAACTTTTATGTTTGCACAGATATATGCACATAAAAGGAAGCATATCTAAAATATACTTTTTTTCCCCCCAGGTCATCTTAATGACTCATGGTCTTAAATTTGATTCTGATTATTCTATTTATTGGGCTACCTTAATGGTGACAGATAGTTCTAAAATTTTTGTGAAGAGGATAGAGGTACAGTCTCATTTTCTCTTGAGTAATGTATAAATCTCTGATTTTTAATTTTCAAGTTAATGTTCTTTTCCACTCTATTTTTCCATCAGCACCATAAATCACAGAGCTTATAAGACACTTGCATCATTTTTCTTATGACAAATGCAAAGCACAATTATAATCAGAATATAATAGCATCAATATGTTTATACAGATGTTAAACTAAATTAATTGACTTCCATTCCAAATGTCTATAAAGTAGCTTTCTCTTTTCTTCTCAAACCAAAGACTTTTATATTAGGGTGTTTTTAACTGTAATATATAAGGTCTTTATACTTCTATATGTTAATATGTAAGGCAATGACACCTCTTGTCATTAAAGTTGAGGGTTATGAAGTTAGAATTTTGTCTACTGTGGGATAGAAATTTAGAACACAGTCTGAGTTCTATTTCTTTATAATTTTATAATCATGGGCAAAAGTTATACTGACCAATAATGGGCATGATTTCATGTGATTATACTGGGTTGTATGAACTTCTGATCCAAAACATGCATCACTAAAACTACAGAAATCTTTTTAGGAAACACTGAAATCTAAAACCCCATGAGAGTGTATGTGTCCATGCCTTACATAGTTCTGATGGTTTGGAAAATCTTGAGTTAGGTAAAAGAGACAATAGCTTTACTGAAGTGAGGGGAGTGAGGCAGATGGACTTTGGAGAACTTTAAGATTTGACTTTATACCAATATTACCTCTTCTGGGGATTTGCAAAGTGAATGGTCCTATGAATAATAGGTCCCTGACGTCCAGACAAGTTTCATGTTTTAACAGAAAGATATCTTCTGGCCTTCGGAATTAGAAAATGTAATCAGAAACTCTAGATATCATCCTAGATTGTGTTAGTTTTTTTTATTCCTTAAGATTTTCTTGCCTTCTTGGAACTTTGCATTTTTATATAAATTTTTAAATGATGTATCAGTTTCTTTAAAAATCCCTTAAGTGAAAAATCAATAAAGAGAATTTTTGCCTCTAGTTGAGGTGGAGAAGGTTGCTAGAGACTTTACTCTTCCCGAAATAGAAAATCACTGGATTTTGTTTTGTTTAAAAATGAATAGTTGTGCACACAAAGAAACCTAAAAGAATTAAAATCCAGAGGGACAAAGCATACCTAGATAAGCAAGGGAAGGAGGAAGCTTTGATACAAACAGATTGTGGGGCAGAGCAAATAGAAGAGGAAGTATGTCAGAGACAGACAAACTTTGTTGGATACAGGTGGGACCAGTAAAGGTTTTGATGAACCCATGTGCTGGTATGTTCATTTAGTAGGAAGGAGCCCTCAGTGCAAAGTCAATCCTTGCTGCCAAGCCAATGTTTTACCTGAGAATTTTTCTGAGTGAGCAGAGACAGAGCACTGGCTTGTCTATTTCAACGCTAGGCCACCAGTGGTCAATTAGACAATGCCAGAGATCTCTTTGGGTCAAACCATTCTGATTAAGGCATTGGCTCCCTCATCCATTATGGTAACCCTGACCAGCTTATCTTGGGAAGTTAAATATCACTACTAGGACCATATCACTCTCTATTCTCACTAAAATTATGGCAGCAGTTAATGTCACTTCTGGGCTACAGGGAATAGCCACCATAGGATGGTCCCATAGAAGCTGGAACTCTCCTCATCAATTTGAATCCCAGCTCCTAGATAAAGGGAGCATCTTTGGACCCTCTTAAAGGACATAATTAGAGAATGGCTGAGCAAGTCTTGCACAGTAAATCCATTCTAACTTTTTGATCTCTGTCTTTGGATACTGGAAAAAAAATGTTCTTACATTTCATTTTCATTTAGCATAGGCCATCTACAGAACATAATTCAGACAGAGCTACTTCCAGCTGTTCAAGGTGATCATCGTATCAACTATAAAATCTCTTCCTGTTGCACTGATCATGATAAGTTTATCCCAATCAAACATTACATTCCTTTCAACCTATTATAACATCCTTAGGTATCATTTCCATACAGATCTTATAGGTTTATGTTGTTATAAATTGAAAAAATCCTGGAATTCTTTGGGAATATGTGACACCTACTCAAGGGTCACATCTCTTGCTGTTTCCCTTTGGTCTTCTAGGAGTTGAGATGATAGTATGTCTAGACTCAGTGAGAGAGGGTGCATGGAAAAAGTAACCATTTTGAAATTTCCCAGAGCAGACTGTATAAAAGAGGGCTCTCCCCAAGGGAAAACGCTTTACCAGAGGGAAGGGCAAATTATACAACTCCAGCCTTCTCTAATCTTCCTGTTTCATTGAATGGAAGAAATATAAAGGCAATTCACAGGTTAAGTATTTAGATGTACACTGAAATTAATCATAAGATTATAGAACTCTTCCCTCTCAAATTGCTTATTATTGACACATCAATGGACACCAACATAATAGCAATGAATTATGGCTAAGAGGGCTGCAAGACAAAGACAAAGATTATATTATTAAGTCGTTCTTAGGACACTTGAAAGCAGTAGGGAGGAAAAGTAGGAAAACTAAAGGAACTGAAGCCTCTGGCATCTATGGCTACAGATGAGAAGCAGTGTACACAACACAACTCCTGCTACCCAGGGTAAAATAAAACCTCAAACAAGATGCCTAATTACCTCAATTCTTTTACTTGATACCTCATGCCCAACTTGAAACAAAAAATTTAAGTGCTTGATAAAAGGCAAAAAAATAAAACAAAACAAAGCAGTCTGAAGAGACAAAACAAGAATCAAAGCCAGATTCAAACATGACAGATTTTGGAATTATTTGGAGGTAGGGATTTTGAAGCAACTATGATTAATTTGTTAAGGGCTCTAATGGAAAACATAATAGAATACAAGAAAAAGATGAATGATGTAAGCAAAGACATGAAAGCTCCAAACAAAAATGCAATTGGAAAAAAGAATGAAAAACATAATAAAATATTTGAGAACCATGGGACATTTAAAAAGGTGTGACATACACAGAATACCAGAAGACACAGAAGGGAATGGAAGAGATATTTTAAGTAATGATAGGTGAGCATTATGCAAGAATAAATGACAGGTACTAAACCACAATCCAATCCAGGAAGCTCAGAGAAAAGCAAGCAGGAAATACTAAAATAACCTGCATGTAGGCATATCATATTCAATTTTCAGGAAGCCACACAGAGAAGATTTTGAAAGAAATGACAAGAAAAAAAAAAAACTTACCTATAGAACAAGGGTAAGAATTACACTGAACTTCTCACCCAAAATAATATAGTGGAGTGAAAAATTTAAAGTGTTGAAAGAAAAAAAAAATCACAGTAGGATCCTGTATCCAGTTAAATTATGCTTCAAAAGTAAATGAAAGACTTTCTCAGGCTAATAAAAACCAAGGGAATTTGTTGTCAGTAGACCTACCTTCTAAGAAATGTTTTTAAAAGTTTCAGAGAGAAAAGATATTTACATAGGTAAGAAAATCAGAAGTACATAAAGCAAGAATGAGCACTGGAGAAGGAATACATGAAGGTAATATTATATCTTATTTTTTTAAAAAACATTTTATTTATTTATCAGAAAGAGAGAGGGAGAGAGAATGAGCACAGGCAGACAGAATGGCAGGCAGAAGCAGAGGGAGAAGCAGGCTCCCTGCCGAGCAAGGAGCCTGATGTGGGACTCGATCCCAGGACATGGGGATCATGACCTGAGCCGAAGGCAGCTGCTTAACAACTAAGCCACCCAGGCGTCCCAACATTGTATCTTTTATTTTATTAATTGATTTAATTAAAAGTCATTCTAAGTAAAAGTAGTAATAATGCTTTGTTTTTACTAAAAAGCTATAAAAATTGACCAAAAACACCCTTCCTGTAATTAATAAGTGACTACAGAAAGTTTTCAGGATACAAGGTTAATTCATAACCTATAATATATAATACATAAAATACATAATACATAAAAGTAAATTGCATTTCTATATACTGGCAATAAACAATTGGAATTGGAAATTTAAAATAATACCATTTTCATTAGCACTAAAAAAATGAAATGTTTGGGTGTAAATGTAACAAAATATGTACAAGATCTATATAAGGAAAACTACAAAACACTGATGAAAAAAACTAAAAAATCTAACTATATGGACAGATAAACCATGCTCATGGTTAGGAAAACTCAATATTAAGATGTTATTTCTTCCCATTGTGATCTGTAGATTCTATATAATCTCCATGGAAATCCCATCAGATTATTTTGTAGATATTAAAAAACTGATTCTTAAGTGTTATGGAGAGGCAAAACACCTAGAATATCTAATACTGAAGAAGAAGAACAAAGTCAAAAAACTAACACTACTGGACTTCAAGACTTATTGTAAAGTGATAATAGTCAAAACAGCATTATACTGGCAAAATAATACACAAATAGATCATTATATAAGTGTTCTTAAACAAGAACCCAGATATAAACAATAAAGAGAACCCAGATATAGATCCATAGACATACAGCCAACTCTTCATTGGCAAAGGAGGAAAAAAAAAATCAGTGAAGAACAGATAGTTTTTCAACAATTGGGTAGGAATAATTAGACAACCACGTGCAAAAAGAAAAAAATCTAGACACGAGTCACAAAATTAGCTAAAAGTGGATAATAGACATAAATGTAAAATGTGAAACTATTAAACTTCTAGAGAATAACAGGAAAAATCTGTAAATGACCTTGAATTTGGTAACGATTTTTTTAGATACAATAACAAAAACATTATCGATGACAGAAAAAATTTGATAAGTTGAACTTTATTAATATTAAAAATGTCTGTTCTACAAAAGACACCATTAAGAGAATTTAAAAAAACTGGTCACAGACTGGAAGAAAATTTTTAAAAATACCTATCTGATAGAATACCTGTATCCAAAATATATAAAGAATACTGAAAACTCAAAAATAAGAAAATAAACAACAGAATTTTAAAAATGGGCAAAAGATTTGTACAGACATCTCACCAAAAAAAGGTACACAGATGGGATGTAAAAACATTGAAAACATGCTCAAGTCATGTTATTAGAGAATTGCAAAATGAAATTACAATGCACTATTGCTATTACTGTATACCCATTAAAATGGCTTAAAAATGGCATTACTAAACACTGGCAAGAATTCAGAGCAACTAGAACTCTGATTCATTGCTGGTTAGGAAAAGCAAATAGCATAGCCACTGTGGAAGAAAGTTTGGCAAAACACTGTTATATCATAAAATCCAGTAATCATACTCCTAATATTAACAAATTGAGATAAAAATTTATATCTACACAAACACATGAACATTAATGCTTGTAGTAGTTATATTCATAATTACCAAAAATAAATTTAAAAAAAGAAAGTAGCCTAATGTCCTCTAATAGGTGAATGCATAAAGAAATTTTGTTATATCCATAATTGAATAATTGTGTAAAAAGGAAATGAGATACCAAGTGACCAAAAGAATTGAGTTTTTGTTAATTCATGTTATTGAATAGAAGAAGGCAGTCTGATTTCTGTACATTGATTTTGTATACTGCCACATTACTGAATTGCTGTATGAGTTCTAGTAGTTTGGGGGTGGAGTCTTGAATTCTCCATATAAAGTATCCTGTCATTTATGAAGACAGAGAGTTTGACTTCTTCACTGCCACTTTGAATACCCCTTATTTCTTTTTGTTGTCTGATTGCTGTTGCTAGGACTTCTGGAACTATGTTGAACAAGAGTGGTGAGAGTAGACATCCTTGTTGTGTTCCTGATCTCAAAAGGAAGGCTGTCAGCTTTTCCCCATTGAGGATGATATTTGCTGTAGGTTTTTCATTTCTTATACACTAACAATGAGAATATAGAAAGGGAAATTAGAGAACCATAAGATACCTTGGAATAAACCTAACCAAAGAGGTAAAAGATCTGTACGCGAGGAACTACAGAACACTTATTGAAAGAAATTGAAGAAGACACAAAAAGATGGAAGACCACTCCATGCTCATAGATCAGAAGAATAAACAATGTTAAAATGTCTGTACTGCCTAGAGCCATCTATACTTTCAGTGCCATCCCGATGAAAATTCCACTGGCATTTTTCAAAGACCTGGAACAAACAATCCTAAAATTTGTATGGAACCAGAAGAGACCCCGGATTGCTAAGGAAAGGTTGAAAATGAAAACAAAACTGGGGGCATCATGTTGCCTGATTTCAAGCTTTACTACAAAGCTGTGATCTCCAACACAGCATGGTACTGGCACAAAACCAGACACATAGACCAGTGGAACAGAGTAGAGAGCCCAGATATGGACCCTCAAATCTATGATCAAATAATCTTTGACAAAGCAGGAAAAAATATACATTGGAAAAAAGACAGTTTTTTCAATAAATGGTGCTGGGAAAATTGGACAGCTATGTATAGAAGAATGAAACTCGACCATTCTCTTACACCATACATGAAGATAAACTCAAAATGGGTAAAAGAGCTCAACATGAGGGAGGAGTCTATCAAAATCCTAGAGAAGAACATAGGCAGTAACCTCTTCGCTCTCAGCCAGAGCAACTTCTTTCAAGATATGTCTCCAAAGGTAAAGGTGACAAAAGTGAAAATGAACTTTTGGGACTTCATCAAGACCAAAATCTTCTGCATAGCAAAGGAAACAGTCAACAAAACAAAAAGGCAACCCACGGAATGGGAGAAAATATTCTCAAATGACATTACAGACAAAGGACTGATGTCCAAGATGTATAAAGAACTCCTCAAACTAAACACACACAAAACAGATAATTACATAAAAAAAATGGGCAGAAGACATGAACAGACACTTCTCCAAAGAAGACATACAAATGGCTAACGGAAACATGAAAAAATGTTCATCATCATTAGCCATCAGGGAGATTCGAATTAAAAACCACATTGAGATACCACCTTACACCAGTTAGAATGGCCAAAATTAACAAGACAGTAAACATCATGTGTTGGAGAGAATGTGGAGAAAGGGGAACCCTCTTACACTGTTGGTGGGGATGCAAGTTAGGGTAGTCACTTTGGAAAACAGTGTGGATATTCCTTAAGAAATTAAAAATAGAGCTACTCTATGGCCCTGCAATTGCACTACTGGGTATTTAGCACAAAGATACTAATGTAGTGAAAAGAAGGGCCATCTGTACCCCAATGTTCATAGCAGCAATGGCCACAGTCACAAAACTGTGGGAATAACCAAGATGCCCTTCAATGGACGAATGGATAAAGAAGATATGGTCCATATATACAATGGAGTATTATGCCTCCATCAGAAAGGATGAATACCCAACTTTTGTATCAACATGCATGGGACTGGAGGAGATTATGCTGAGTGAAATAAGTCAAGCAGAGAGAGTCAAGTATCATATGGTTTCACTTACTTGTGGGGCATAAGGAGTAACATGGAGGACATTGGGGAGATGGAGAGGAGAAGTGAGTTGGAGGAAATTGGAGAGGGAGACAAACCATGAGAGACTGTGGACTCTGAGAAACAGAGGGTTTGGAGGGGAAGGAGTGGTAGTTTGGGTGAGCCTGGTAGTGGGTATTATGGAGGGCATATATTGCATCGAGCACTGGGTGTGGGGCATAAACAATGAATTCTGGACACTGAAAAGAAATAAAATTAATTTTTTTTAGAAAGGCAGTCTGAAAGAACTACATACCATATGACTTCAACAATATAATATCTGGGAAAGCCAAAACTATGAAGATAGTGAATTAGATCATTGGTTGCCAGGAGTTTTGGAGAGAGAGGATGAGTGAATGACTCACAGAGAATTTTTAAGGCAGTGAAATGACATTTATGGTTCTATAATGTTACATCCATGACATTATGCATTTGTCAAAACCCATAAAACTGTACAACACAAATAGTTAGTTTTAGTATAAACCATGAACTTTAGTCAACAATAATGTATCAAAGTTGGTCCATTAATTGTAATAAATGTACCATGTAATGCAGGATGTTAATAAAAGGGAAACTGCCTCTGTGTGATGTGCTTATGGAGACTACTTCATAGTATCTCTACAGATTTTTCTGTATATTTAAAGTTCTGTATATTTAAAGTTCTAAAAATAAAGTTTAGTAATTAAAAAATAAACTACTTCATAGAGTTCTTACAAATATTCATATATGTGCAGCATTTTGAATAGTTCCTAGTGTTTAACACTCAATAAAAGTTAACTTCTATTATTATTATTATTATTATTGATATTAATAGTAGTAGTAGTGAATAGATCGGTTAACAGTGATGTGTTCCCTGAAAAAAAATGTGTTTTTTTTCTTTAATGTGTTCATGAACCCAAAAAGGGACAAAGTTAGATAAAATAAGATATCATTATTTACCCTGAAGAGAAATGTTTTTCTGTGCTACAACTAAACAAAATGGGAAAACAGCTTTCATATTCTGATATATAAACTGATCACTTCTATGAAATTTTATTATAGCAGTTACTTTATAGTACAACTACAAAGAATTGCTTATTTAAAAAATCACAGTTTTCTGTATTACATTTTTACATTTGCCTGTATACTTAAAAAAAATCAACACAACCAAAACATACAGTCATGCAGTGCCTTTGTAAACAGTTATCTTCTATTAAAGTATTTTCCCACACAGATTTAGAAAAAAAATGTCTAGAGGATGAAATATTTTCTTTTCCTTCACTTTTGTTTTTAGGATTTTATTTATTTATTTGAGAGAGAAGGAGAGTGAGAGCAGCAGAAGCAGGATCCCCGCTGAGCAGGGAGCCTAACTCGAGGCTCAATCCCAGCACCCTGGGGATCATAATCTGAGCTGGAGGCAGATGTTCAACTGGTTGTGCCATTCAGTACCCCTTTTTCTTCATTTCTAAGAAAAACGCTAAAAGAGCAATGCTGTCATTCATAAATCATCCTTTTCTTGTTTATTTCTCTGGGTCCAAAGTTGTGTAGAGTACCTTTATATCCAATGGTGCTTTGGGAGATCTGAAAAATGTATAATTTATTAAGTGACAATAGAAACTTCCCCAATAATCAGGTTTAGATACTTTTACATGTTTCTGAATTTTTCTCATGTGCTATATTTGGAAAGTATTCATTTTAAAGTGAAAAATCCATTATTTGTACAGTATTCACTTCTATGCCAACAAGGTTAGTTCACAACATAAACAAGTAAATTTGAGCAATTTATTAAAGTAGTCATTTCAAGGAAAATACAATATTATTTAGTGATAGGGCAAATGTTTCATTGGGTTACTGAACCTTTTATTATTGTTCATTTCATGTAACATTTCTTCACTGATAAGAAAAATTAATTCTTAAAACTTATTTATTGTGGTAAAAAAGAATAACTTACTTTTAAACATTTTATAATTTTTTATAGTGAATGGACTTAAATCATTTGTCATCATACCAAACCAGTCCTTTTTGGATAATATCTGTGATATATAAACGTTGTTTCAAAGATGACTTTTACTTTTACAAGCCAAAATAATTTGGCTATGTCTATAGGAAGGAAGGGTCATACATGGCAGGCACATTTTGGAAAGTATTGGTTTAATTCATACTTCTACCTTTTTGCTCTAATTTTACACAATTCTTTGTCCCAAGCCACCTAGTTAATCTAAAAGTGATAAAATGATTAGCCAAAATCACCAGAAGGAATCCAGATAGAGTAGAAGTAAAAACCAGCACAGTCCTATTTGATTCAATGATGTCAAAACTTAAAGCGTTAAAAATATTTTCTAAGCATAATTTTGGCCTATAGACTTAGTCCTCATAACTTTTTGAAGGGTAAGTACTTTCCCAAAGGGTCCAGATTTATTCGTGTAGTGAGATGGTCTATGTGAGCTTGCATCTGAATAGTTAGTTGGTCTTACACAGAATCCTGGAGATTTTCCTGTAGAAATGGAGAGCTATAAATTGGTGAACTACAGCCTGAATCATACAGATATAATTTTGCTTTAATGCAGGGTTTCTTTTTTTAAATATAAATACTGGATTTCTGAACTATCTCAAAGAGTTAAAAGCTCTAAAAACTTTGAAGTAAAAATTGAGTAGGACACAGCTCCTATGTGGGGACATGGGCTTTCCAAGTTTTCCCAGGCCCAGGCAGCTTTCTTCACATTTGGAGCTTCCTGGTTTGAGACTCATTGTCTAAATTAATCCTCATCATTTAATTTATTATTTTTTAAGATTTTATTTATTTATTTTACAGAGAGAGATCACAAGTAGGCAGAGAGGCCCACAGAGAGAGAGAGTGGGAAGCAGGCTCCCTGCTGAGAGCAGAGAACCCCATGCAGGGCTTGATCCCAGGGCCCTGAGATCATGACCTGAGCCGAAGGTAGAGGCTTAATGCACTGAGCCACCCAGATGTCCCACTCATCATTTTATTTATTTTTTCCAAGATATTGAGATATAATTTGACATATAATATTATATAAGTTGTATTTTATATATATATATATATATTATATAAGAGTATGACTTGGTGATTTGACACATGAATGTATTGCAAAATGATTACCACAGTAAGGTTAACCATCCATCACCTCACATAGTTTCTGTGTATGTGTGTGTGTGTGTGTATGTGTTGAAACTTTAAAAATTTACTCTCTTAGCATCCTTCAAGTATAAGATACAGTATTTTTAACTATAGTAACCAAGCTGTATTCATCTTAGAATATTGACCAAAACATATTCATCTTAGAACTGGAATTGGTACCCTTTGATCACCTTCACTCATGTCCCCAACTCTGGCATCCCCACCTTGGGTCAGGCAGCCACCATTCTACTTGGTTTCTATGATTCTGATGTTTTTATGTCACATATAAATGATGTTATACAGTATTTGTCTTCCACTGCCTGACTTATTGTACTTGGCATAATCCCCTCAGGGCCCATTCATGTTAGCACACACACACATAAACACATACCAAATACACACACTACACACACACACACACACACACATCTCATATCTTCTCTATCCATTCATTTGTAGATGGACATTTAGGTTTTTTCCATGTCTTGGCTATTGTAAATAAAGGTGCTATGAACATGTGGGTATAGATAATCTCTCCAAGAGAGTGATTTCATCTCCTTAGGATATATATCAAGAAGTGGGGTTCTGGATCATACACTTGTCCTACTTTAATTTTTTTTAGGGGGGGCATCCATACTGTCTTCCACAGTGGCTACACCAATTTTCATCCCCACCCATAGTGCACAAGGGTTCCCTTCTCTCCACAATTTCAATATCATTTATTATCTTATCTTTTTAAAAAATAGCCATTTTAACAGGTATAAAGAGATTTCTCATTGTGGTTTCACTTTGTATTTTCCTGATGACTAGTGAAATTGAACATCTTCTCATGTACCCATTGGCCCTCTGTGTTTGAAAAAACTATCTATTTAGGTCTTTTGCTCATTTTTTAACTGGATTTTTTTTACTATTGAGGACATGAATTCCATAAATATAGAATATTAACCTCTTATCAGATCTGCAATATTTTCTTCTATGGGTTCCCTTTTCATTTTTTGGTTGTTTCTTTTGTTATCCAATAACATTTTACTTTGAGATAGTCCCACTTACTTTTTTATCTTTTTTTCCACTTTGGTTGCTTGTTATTTTTTATATCATATCTAAAGAAATCATTGCAAATCAATGTCAATGAATTTAATTCCTATTATTTTCTCCTAAGATTTTTAGAGTTTCAAATGGTATGTAGGTCTTTAACCCATTTTTAGTCGATTTTTTTTGTTTGGTATAAAATAGGGGTCCAATTTTATTGTTTTGTATATGAATATTGAGTTTATCCAACACCATTTATTAAAAAACCTATAATTTCCCCACTGAGTATGACTATATAAGCATGGGCTTATCTTTGGACTCTTGATTTTTGTTCCACTGGTCTCTGTCTGTTTTTATGACATTACCAACTACAACAATGTTGTTTTGATTACTAAAGCTATGTAATGTAGTTTAAAATCAAGAAGTATGATTTCGGGCGCCTGGGTGGCTCATTGGGTTAGGCCGCTGCCTTCGGCTCGGGTCATGGTCTCGGGGTCCTGGGATCGAGTCCCGCGTCGGGCTCTCCGCTCAGCGGGGAGCCTGCTTCCTTCTCTCTTTCTCTGCCTGCCTCTCAGTGTACTTGTGATTTCTCTCTGTCAAATAAATAAATAAATAAAATCTTAAAAAAAAAAAAAAAAGAAGTATGATTTCTGCACCTTTGTTCTTTCCCAAGATTGCTTTGGGTTTTCAAGGTCTTTTGTAGTTATGTGTGCATTTTAGAATTTTTTTCTATTTCTATGAAAAAATAGCATTGGAATTTTGATAGAGAGTATATCAAATCTAAAGATTGCTTGGGGATAGTATGGACATTTTAACTACTAATTTTTCCTATCAATAAACATGGAAATCTTTCCATTTATTTGCAGCTTTGTCAATTTCTCTCTACAATGTGTTATCATTTTTGGTGTTTAAATCTTTCACTTCCTTGGTTTAATTTATTTTTAATTTTTTTGTAGTTTTCAATGCTATTGTGAATGGAATTGTTTTATTTCTCTTTCAGATAGTTTGTTGTTAGTCTATAAAAATGAAACTGGGACACCTGGATGGCTCAGCGGGTTAAGCCTCTGCCTTTGGCTTGGGTCATGATCTCAGGATCCTGGGATGAAGCCTGGCATCATGTTGGTTTGGTATCCTGCTACTTTACTGAGTTTCCTGATTAATTCTCATAGTTTTTCTTCTGTGTGTATGCAGTCTTTAGTCTTTTCCATTTATAAGATCATGTCATCTGCAAACAAAAAATTTTGCTTCCACTTTCTTATTTGAACACTTTTTAATTTCTTTTTCTAGCCTAATTATTATAGCTAGGACATCCAGTATTCTGTTAAATAGAAGTGGTAAGAGTGGGCACATGTGTCTTGTTTGTGATCTTACAGAAAAAGCTTTCAGCTTTTCACCATTAAGTATGATGTAAATGGTGAGATTATAATATATAGACTTTATTATACTGAGTCATGTTCCTCCTATATCCAATTTGTTGAGAACTTTTATCATGAAAAGATGTTGAATTTTGTCAAATCCTTTTTCTTTGTCTACTGAGATGAGAATATGACATTATCTTTTATTCTGCTAATGTGATATGTCACATTTATTGATTTGCACGTGTTGAACCATCCTTACGTTGCACAGGCTGGCCTTCATAATCCTACAGGCCACTGTTCAGGCTCTCTGGTTGCGTAGGACCAGAGGCTAAACTCAATATTTGGGAGGGCTGTTGCTTTGGCTCTCTATCCGGACAGGAGGTAGGATATGGTTTGTGGCTATTAGGCACCTGCCACTACACTTTTTGGAGGGGTGAAACTAGAAGCTATGCTCAACAGTTGGGCAGAACTGGAAATTGGCTCCCCTGCTTTTTGTAGGACTATAAAAGGGCTTCGCAGCTGATATAGCCCTACTATCCCATTGGATGGGATCCAAATCAGGCAGAGTTGCCAACTGAACTTCCCGGTCTAGTGAGGCTGTCACTGGGCTCTATAGATGAATAGTGTTGCTGGCTGGATCTCTGCTTGGGTAATACTGAAAGTAGGAAGGAGTCAATATCTGAGTGCTGATTGCTGTAAGCCTTGGCACCCCCCTTCACCATCTGTGTCTGATCCCCAGTGGTGGAGAGTTGCAGAGTACTCCAGTGATTCCTGTGAAGTGAGACCCAAGTAGGTTTCCTAGAGAGTATTCTACAATTCTAGGGAAGCTGGATATCCCCCTTAGGTTCTCTTTTTACCACTGGAGAAACTATGGGCTCAGGAAGGACTGCTTGGTGTTACAGTGTGCTAGCCTGGAGAAGGGACAATGTGATCAAAATATAGCCATTCCCCTTACCTTTATCATGTGGTCCTTTTCAGTCTCTTTTATACAAGAGGGTTCTTCAGTCTCCTCCCCAGTTTCTGGGATTTTCACAATGGTGTCTTGTCTCTGGATAGTTGCTAATTGATGATCTTCTTGTGAGGGGAACTGAAGTCAGGAATGGCTTATGTTGCCATCTTGATGATGTCCAGTCCTCATTTGGGAAATGAATAAACTGAGATATTAAAATCATCCTATAATTAAATGATAAAAATAAAGATTAAACTCCAAAGATAATCTCAAAACTTAACAATCATGAATATATAAAGTCATTACTCTTTCTAAGAATCCTAGTTTTCCCCATCTCTTCAACTTTAGTGAAAGAGTGAGAGCTGTGAGGATTTTGCAGTCATTGGAGACTGGGTCTGTGCTGAGGGGGACAAGAGCAAAGACTATGGAGTCGGAGAGATCTGTGTTCATTCAGATCTTGGTACCGTCACTTGCTGGTTGTATGTACTTGATGTACTTGTACCATAGAGTCTTAATTTATACATATATATAATGGGGTTGTGTTAGTTGGGGTTCTCCAAAGAAACAGGACTCTGTGTGTGTGTGTGTGTGTGTGTGTGTGTGTGTGTGTGTGTAAAAGAGAGAGAGAGAATTTTTAAGGAATTGCTTCGTAAGATTGTGAGAGCTGACAACTTTAAATTTTTCAGGGAAGTCCAGTAGGCTAGAAACCCAGGGAAGTGCTGATACCGCAACTTAAAATCTATTTGGATATGTCCATCATATTATGGGGAATTGCCTGCTTTATTCAAAGTCTACTGATTTAAATGTTTGACAGTAACATCTAAATTTGGCCACCATAGCATAGCGTGGCCTAGTTGACACATAAAATTAACCATCAAATCCATGATAATAATAGGCTGTCTATACTCATGAGGATTGGATGGGATAATGACTCTTAAGTAAATAGCGTAGTGTTTGGGACATAGTAGTTACTCAGTGAATGGTAGCTACTATTATTGTCATTGTTACCACTATTAGATATTTCCATGAACTCTGTGAGTTTATTATGATCATCCTCATGTTTAAATTTCAAGAGAAATGATGAGTTTGTGGTGGTATTTTGGGCAAATGTTAATTTTTGCTTTGATGAAAGTTGTTGTCTGTTATATAGCTTTACAAAATCTTTTGACAAACCAGTCAAGAAAAAATTGCTTTATATGTACTTAATATAATAAATTTAGGAAGTCTGAAAAAATTATGAGCAAAACTGTAAAACAATGAATGCCCAATAAAATTTTTAAAGGAGGAATACATATTTCTATTCTGTAACTACTGCAAGTGTCATATGAAGATTGTCAAGCTTTGATTATTAAAAACTATATAAGGTAAAAATGCCTTTGAAGATGAATGTAGGGTATTATGAAATTTCATCATCCCTGAGGCTACATCATTAAATTTCAGGACATCACTGGAATATCATGTGGTAAGTAGCAATTCCTACTGTTCCTTAGTTGGGACGGGATGAAATTGAAAGGGAAGAGGAAAACTAATAATCAGTGAAGAATAAAATTATTTGATTAAGAAATATAAAACACAAATGGTTTGATAAGGTAGGACCATTACACTAACCCCATTATCATAGATCAGAATTTGATTAGAGTAGGAGATAGTGGAGCATCCAAACTTTAGGACAATAACATCACAAACCACTCTTTTAATATCAAATAATTTCATAGCTATCTTTGATTATAATTTTCATTTTTTTAAAGATTTTATTTATTTATTTGAGAGAGAGACAGTGAGAGAGAGCATGAGCGAGGAGAAGGTCAGAGGGAGAAGCAGACTCCCCACGGAGCTGGGAGCCCGATGTGGGACTCGATCCCGGGACTCCGGGATCATGAGCCGAGCAGTCGTCCAACCAACTGAGCCACCCAGTCGTCCCTATAATTTCCATTTTAAAAGAAAATTTTCATTAGTTATTATAAAAATTGGATTTGTATAAGCAGGATATAAAACTTATTTTTCTTATAGATCTTACATGTTAGGCAAATAAACTCACAAACTACTTGCCATAATCCTGTACACCATGAGGAATCCATGACTCAGGGGTTGACCCTGATTTGTGGAAGGGAAAGTCAAGGTAAATCGGTATCAAGAAAACGGAGTGTTTGTAAATCAGGATCTTCCAGCATATTGAGCAAATAAGTTAGACTGAGACTGTAGAGTTTATTTCTTACCAATTATATGTTTTTTGTTCAGTAATTTTGCAGCTATTTCTCCAATCCAGCAGAGTAGAACTCTATTCGAAAAAGGAAATAAGCTGTTGCTTTGGTGTTAAGAGTGAATCATAACTTAAACAGAAAGTATTATTTTATAAACTAGAATATAGTCTATATAGAGTAAATATTTCTCTCTCTCTCTCATTTTCTTTCTCTCATTCTTTCTGGGATTCTGGGATTAAATGTATATTTTATCAGTTTTTTGGAGTATGCATGGTAGGAGATAAATATTTAAGTTACTAATCTATTTAAGCTAGGTAGACACTGCTCTAGTGAAAAGGTCTTTCAACATAAAAATATATCTACACTGAATATTTTCACTAACTTTTCATTATCAGCGTGATTCATGGTATACTAAAATTTATAAAAATAAAGAACATTTTTAGTGATTTTAGGCATCTTTAGACCTCAGCTACATGTCCCCAATATAAATGAAGGTATTACTGGGAAATGGGTGTGTATTTCAAAGGAATGATTCTGAAACCATGAACAAGTGACTGGATACATATGGGCTTGGCCAACATTTCACAGAGAACATATTTGTGGTAAACATGAAAGCAAATTCTAGAGAGAGATAGGAAGAGAGACCCAGAAAGAGTGCCATTCACTTTTTAGAGAGTGATGCCTTTTAAATCACAAGATTAAAGGTAAGTAATAATGACTCAAGATGAGGTGCTGACCTTTCAGATGTGAAGTTTAAGCTTTTCCTTCCCTCTCCTCTCTGTCTCCCTTCAGTGGGATGATGGTGCACTTTAAAAAATATGACACCTGTAATTTAAAGAACATTTTAAAACTATGTCATGCTTTTCCATCCTGAGTTAAGTGAAAACTATGGCATTTAGAAACACAACCATCACTTTGTCTTTTATACAAATTCATATACATTATGTAATTTTGCATAAGGTAGGAAAAAGACAAAGGAAAATCCAAAATAAAACTTAGATTGTTGTTTTTGTCACTTTAAAAACTATATATTGCAGGAAAAAATTAAGAATCAGAGTAATGCACACTTTGAATTTTATGGAACTCTCTAGCATTCAATCTCTATTGAAAATTCCTTTCTGCAGAATTATCGTACTTACCTCATTTTTCCCATCAATAAATCTGTATTACGTACATAAAGTGGAAGTTAACTAGGTAAAAGTCAAAAACACACAATTGAGAAAAGTGTGTGTCACTTATTATGTGATAGTGGGCAAGTGTCAAAGTCTCTAAGCTTCAGTTTTCTCAGCTATAAAAGGGGGATAAAGTCTGTACTACTATCTGACACTGAGAGAATTAAGTTAGAAAACACTTCATAGGCTATAAAGCACTGTAAAAGCATAAGCTGTTCTTGGCACTGTGTAAGTGTGACAAAGACAGGGGAAGTGCTTTACAAGGCAAAGATACACAGAGCACAGTTCCTGCCCACCCAGATGTTCACAGTCAAGTAAAAGAGGTATATAAATGGCCACAATACTGAGCTGTATGGGATGTTCATCCAGTGGTCAGCAGACATGATTATGGGAGTAAAGGACTTCAGAAGAAGAAATAGCTTCTTTTCGGGAAGTGTATGACAGCTTTAAAGATTTATTTGAGAGAGAGAAAGAGCACAAACAGCGGGGTGGAGGGAGAAGAAAAAAGAATGTCAAGTAGGCTCTACACTAAGCATAGAGTCCAATCCGGAGCTCGATCTCATGACCTGAGCTGAAACCAAGAGTGAGACACTTAACTGACTGTGCCACCCAAGCGCCCAAGGAGTTTATGATAACTTTAATAGAAGATGGAGATGTTAAACCAAACTAAGATTATTGACAAATATTTAGAGGGCTTACTATGTATTCATACTATTAACTCAATACCCACTAAGAAATTTACATTGATTGCCTCATTTAATTATTAAAAATCAAATAAGGCTAGCACTAGTTTTGTCCTTACCTTACAAATAGAAAGCTGAGATTTGGGGAGGTGAAGTGACTTTCCAACGTCACATAGTCTAAAGTCTAAAGGAGCTAAACTGGGACTTGAAGCCCAGTGCATCTGTCTCCAGGTGCCATGATTCCAGGCACTGTGATAGGGTAGCAGTAAACTGGAACTGGTGCTTAGACAAGACAGGAAGATGGCAGTCCCCATCACAACTTTTTTTGCCATGCATGTATATAGTCCACCACATTCATTGTGCATCTTCATACTTCCTCTCATGTAAAAGGCAGAGTGTGCATCCCTAACTCCTGAGTCTGATTTCAGCCCCATGCTCTCGTTGGGTCAATCTAATAGCATGTGGTGAATACTGTGCCTGCTATGAGGCTAGACTTCAGAAAGCTTTGCATGTTTCTGTTTGTTCTCTTGTGTTTCTGCCACTGTCATGAGGAGGACTACTTGGCTAACCTACCAGTTCCAGAGGAGAATGAGAAAAACATAGAGTGGAGCTGCCCCATATGAAAGCCAAGCCTGGAGCAGAACCCTCAGACAATGCACAGATGTATGAATTAGCCTAGCTAAGAGAATTCAGTCAGGATATTTATGAGCTTAATAATAAATTTTGTTTTATGTCACTGAAATTTGGGGTAGTTTGTTAGGCAGCAAGAGCTAACTGATACAGATAAAAACATTTTAATATATAATTTTTAATATAAATGTAATATATATTTTTTTCAAAAATTGGAAAGAACAAAAGTATGTATAAAGAAGAGAAAAATAGGGGCGCGTGGGAGGCTCGGTGGGTTAGGGCCTCTGCCTTCACCTCAGGTCACGGTCCTGGGGTCCTCGGGTGGAGCCCTGCGTCAGGCTCTCTGCTCAGCGGGGAGCCTGCTTCCTCCCTCTCTCTCTCTGCCTGCCTCTCTGCCTACTTGTGGTCTCTGTCTGTCAAATAAATAAATTAAAAAAAAAAAAGAGAGAGAGAAAAATATAAGTGACCAAGTCCCACCACTCTGAAGTAAACATTGTAATGTAAAAAACTACTGCTTATATACTATTTTTATGTATCAGATATTCTCTGAGTAATCACATTCATCAAAGCATTTAATATACATATGGTCCTCTACAGATCATTAGCTAGATTTTAAGTGTGGGAAAAGTGAGTATAAAGTTTAAGTAGCACAGCTAATATGGGCCAAAATTTGGTACCAAACACAGAAAGAATGGTCTTCAGGTACTTTGTTATACAGCCTCTCTGACCTGCTCAGACACTATGCATCCTTCTCCTCTATATTATTGTCCCTGGCCCCCGTTTATCACTATGCCATGTAGAATGTAGTTGGATGAAGATGGAGGAATTGCTTTCCAGAGGGAGAGTAGAATGAGCAAAGGACTGAAGAAGGACCAGAGTGTGAGAATCACTGCAGCTGCACAAAGAAGAAAGAATGGATTTACCAGTTTGGCAGGAGCCGACCTGATAAACTTATTCAGTAACCTCTGGGAAAGGGTGAGCACTCTGATAAAAGTAAATATACTCTTATGGTTTAATTGTCATTTCACTTTTGCTCCGTATCCCAGTTTCTTTATGCTCAGGGATTTGAAAATGAAACAAGGAAAGAAAGAAAGAAAGAAAGAAAGAAAGAAAGAAAGAAAGAAAGAAAGAAAGAAAGGAAGGAAGGAAGGAAGGAAGGAAGGAAGGAAGGAAGGAAGGAAGAAAGAAAAGAGAAAAAGAAAGAAAGGGAAGGAGGGAGGAAAGGAGGGAGGAAGGAAGAAAAAAACAAAAGAAATAAACATGTCTCTAGTGGCTAAGACCAATATAGCTTGGAATGACAACCACGGAATTGAAGACACTTGTACATTCAAGTGTTTATGCTTTTTTGCACACAGCCTGCTTCAGAATTTGTTTATGTTGCCTGAGCACTGGTCAGGATTAGCCTATTGTGTGCAGGTGGCAAAATTACATATGAGGACAGCATCTTGTTCCTTGACGCTCCTGTGAGAATGAATTATAGGGATATCCTGTGCTGTGCTACAATGCTATGAGCAAGAAAAAGACAAGCAGCAAGGATCCAGCTTTTTTGGATGGTTATCATTTGTAGTGGAGGAGAATAATTCACCGCCACTCACAGGTACCTCTAATGGCTGTAGTCTCCTTGGCTTTTCTGTGCTGTGGCCTACAATTTTTATGCTTTTGTGCAAAAGGGAACTGACTCCTTATGCTTAAAAGCCAAGCCTTGCTCTTTTGAGCTACACCAGATGATCATAGGCATCCTAATGTAAAATACCTTTTCATTGTCCCTCTTGGGTCTCATGCAGGCCAGTGCCATGCCGTCAAATATAAAAAATAAATTAAAAAAAAAGTTATCTCTTCCAAAAGTGCCAGAGGGAGGAGAGGCAGCTGTCTGTGTCCAGATTTGGCTTTAACTGCTACTTCTTACCTAATAACTTTTGGCAGCTTGTCTTCTAAGCTAAGGTAAGATCTGTATGTGAACACTTAGTTGGCCTTGCAAATAGCATCACTCTCTAAACTTAACCAGCTGTCTCCTGCCAACAGCCCACAGGCAATCAAATGGAATCAGCCTTTATTCTACAATTTCTCATCTGTGAACCTCAGAGTTGCATTTTCTAGTGTGGTCTACCTGTCACACGCTATTGCCCAGAAATAGTCTCCCTGTAATATTCAACAATGTGAGTTGAATGAACAGTTCGGAAATACCTAGTCTCAGTATTTCTGAGCTGTTTTCTAGTTCTTTGTAAGAAGCTCAGGGCCAGGGGTACCTGGGTAGCTCAGCTGGTTAAGCATCAGACTCTCGTTTTGGCTCAGGTCATGATCTCATGGGTCAGGAGAGCAAGCTCTGCATCATGTGCTAGGGGGAGGGTTTTTTGCTTGTTTGCTTGTTTGTTTGTGCTATACTCAGCAGGGGGTCTGTTTGAAGATTCTCTCCCTCTGCCCCTTCCAGCACTCATGTGTGTGTGCTTTCTCTCTCTCTCTCCCTCAAATAAATAAATAAATCTTTAAAAAAATAAGCTCAGTGCAGTTGAGAAGTCAGCCATGAACCAGATTATATACACTATGAAAACTGCTGTGATGGAACAAGGAGCCGTGGAGTCCCTGATACTACAGCCTTGCAAATCCAAGTGGGGTCCATGGACCTGCAATATTAGCATCATGAGGAGATGGTAGAAATGCTACTAACTGAATCAGAATGTGCAGGTGATTAACCACCAGGTGATTTGTTTGAGAAGCACTGCTTTAGAACAATACTTCTTCCCACCCTTGCTTGTATTGGAGTCACCTGGAAGCCTTTAAAATCCTGACATCCAGGCTGTGCGCAAGGACTTTTGAATTAGAAGCTCTATGAGTGGGTCCCAGCCTTGGTATTTTTTTAGCCCCTGTCTCCACTGTTTATACTCTTAGTGCTGCCAACTCTGAGAACCAATCATCCTGTTAGGAACTGCCTAGTTAGCATCTACATATACCCATTTTTTAGGAACGCATGTTATTCAATTGAATACGTTATTGCAAATCCAGCAATAAATCTTCCCATTACCTTGCTAATAGACAGAAAACTTTGTAACCGAATCAGAGGCCTAGAGTCTGGATCTCCATTCACCCTCTAAACCAATGGCAGAAGTTCTATCCCTCTGCCATACTGGCTTGAAAAATGGATATGTAGTATCCTTCAGGCCAAAATGAAAGAGGGGATATAGATTCAGGACCCCTAGAAAAGCTTTCCTGACTCTTAAAGAGGAACATCAGGAAGGGATGCATCATTTGGTTTTGGTCTTGGTTTTCGTTTTCTCCTGCGTTGAAAGTTTTTGCATGATACCTGGAGCCATTCCAAATAGCGCACAGCCATGAGAATTGAGGCCACACTTGGTGGGGAGAGGGATTCAGAGCAGAAAGTGGGAAAGAAACTATGTTATGGTTGACCTACTGAATTAACCCACCCTGATAATTTGTCTCTTATTTCTTATCTGAGATTCTAAATTTTCTTATTCATGAAGACATTTTTTTGCTGAGCCTTCTCTTACTTTTGGCTGAAAGAATCCTATTAGTAATCTTTAACTCATAGATGGGAAATAATAATATACAGTATGAAAAATCCTAGCATAACAACATGAATCATAGACTTTCAATATCAAAGGAGAGCCGAAACATCACCCACTCCAGCTGCTCTCAAGTAGTCTCTGGACAACACTGAAACATGTCTTGCCTCTAGCAGAAGGGTAACGAAATTTAGAAAACTTGCTGATTTGGTATTTTTGCAAATCATCTTCTCGTTTTCTGTCTCCAACTTGACAGATGAGAAACATGCAGAGAAATAGATGGTGTTTCTGCCTGGAAGGGCACAAAATGCACTGCCCATGGACACATATTCCTAGGCACAAGGCATGTATGTACCTTTGAAGAACGTTGCTTATTTGAAAATAGAAGTACAATAAATGGTCCGTGTAAAGTTATCCTTGAGTTTTCCTTTGCTGACCATTCTTTATATGAAATCCAAGTCTAGAATTATACCTGAGAGGCTAGCAAATTTAAATTTAATTATATTGTTACATTTTCCTACTAGTTGTAATTAAATTAGGAGAAGAGAAGTGGTTGGGGTCTGATTCCAAAGTCACTTGTGATCATGTCTCATGAGGGCAGATATTTTGTTTCCGTTTCATTCATTGCAGTACCCCCTCCCCCCCACCATGACTAGAACCATGCCTGACACATAGTAAACACTTCACAAATACTGGTTGAAAAAAACGAATAAATGAATAACTTTCCTAGACACTATTGTTTCTCAATTTCTAGCTCAGTTAGTAGTTGGAAAAGAGTACATGCTTAATGGTTGTTAAATAATTTAATAAATAAAGATTATATTTTAAAGCAGATTTTAGAAGGGCAATGATAACGTGGCTCAGAAGGTAACATGTTTTCTCATGGAGAGATCCTGAAATTGTTTCAGTTACTGGAATCCAAAGTTGAGGTTATCATGTTTCAGGCTGATATATCGCATTTGACTTTCCTGATGAAAATTACTGTTTCACTTCAAGTATAATATGGATCTTCACACTGTTCTGTATTGCTTTCTTTACACTCAGATTTGTATCATTTCATAAATTGAAAAAAAAATGTGTACTTAGCATCTACTTCAGAGAAACATTGGGATCAGTGTTCAGTTGTAAGATTAGAAAGACCTAGCTCCTGAGTCTGCAACTCAGGGTTAGGCATGTGCTTATTGAAGTCTCAGTAATGGTGGTATCCCCTTTGGATTAACTAGGTGGAAAAAAGTGCCCAGAACATATTCGTTGAATTGAAAACTACAAACCTGGATTACAAGTCAAGATACTGACCCTAAGGAAAATGCAGGCTGCTGCGCATGGTTTCCAAAGAGAGCATTCTCGTCTACTTGGGAACCTGGGAGATCTTTTTGGAGAAGGTGGTTCTTAAAAGATAAAATGCCAATAGGTACATGTGAGGGAAGGACCTTACCTATATTAAGAGATCAGCTTAGTTGGCAGAATCATAGGAGGCATCTTCATAGAAAAGTGGCTAGTTCAGGGATGCATGGGTGAGTCAATCAGTTAAGTGTCACCTTCAGCTCAGGCTCCTGGCCTTGTTCATGCAGGAGCCTCCTTCTCACTCTGCCTGCCACTCTCTCTGCTTGTATGCTCTCTCTCTCTCTCTCTAAGGAAGGAATGAAGGGAAAGGAAAGGGAAGGGAAGGAGGGGGGGGGAGGGAGGGGGGGGGGAGGGGGGGGGGGGGAGGAAGTGGGGAGGAAGGAGGGGTGAGTAGTTCAGTTTGTCTGTATATAGATTTTAGAGAATAATTATTATTTAGAGACTAAATCTTCAAAGTTAAGCGAGAGAGGCAAAGTACAGTGCCTTGAATGTCCAAGTAAAAACTTGGTATTTCAGTCTTAGGCTAGTCAGTGGTTCCTAAGCTTTGCTGTATATTGTAATCACCTGATAATCATTAAATGAAACAAAGGCCTGGTTACCGCCCTCAGATATTCTGATTTAATTGGTGTGGGAGGTGACAAGGGCATTGAGAACGTTAAAAACTCCCCAGGTAACTGTAATGTGCAGCAAACTTTGGGAACTGATGCTGTAAGTGGTCAGTAGTGATATGATGATGGGGAAGGGCAAGGATGGAGCTGTCCTTCGTGTATGAAGAGTCATTTGGGGTTTAGGAGTTTAAGGTCTAAAAGGAGAGTCTTGCAGGAAATTCATCCTGTAGATCTGCAATCTAAGAGCAAAGTCAGCATTTCTTACTTCGATTTGAAAGTCATCCATATAGAACCAACTTTGCTTAATGCCCCCCTGTTCATCTTTCAAATTTGAGTTCAAATTTCTCTTCCTGGGGGAAGCTTGCCAGAACTTCTGACAAAGTCAGATACCTGTATTTGATGCCGTACAGCCACCTGAACTTTGTCATGTTACCATCTACAGTCTATAGCATCCAGACTGCTCTCTTAAAACATATTTCTGTATGCAAATGGGCTCCCCTGTGATTGGTAAATAGGGGATTTATATAAGTGTAACAGCAAGCACAGCAACTCAACTGAATGTAGCAAGCTTGCAGAAAGATTTTTTAACAGGGTGACCCCACTCTCCACCATTTGGCTCTGATTAGGCAGACATTCTCTCCTGGAAGTCTGTACTACATGATTCTCCCTATTTGGGGGCAATGTTTGCCTTATTGTCATAAGTAAGTTTTAAGAGAATTAAGAGGTATCAAAGTTCTCTAAGAAACAGAACCAATAAAGGGTGTGTGTGTGTGTGTGTGTGTGTGTTTGCGCACGCATGTTTATGTATTTTAAGGCATTGGCTCACATTATTGTAGGAGCTGGCAAGTTGAAAATATACAGGACAAGGGCACCTGGGTGGCTCAGTGGGTTAAAGCCACTGTCTTCTGCTCAGGTCATGATCCCAGGGTCCTGGGATTGAGCCCCATATGGGGCTCTCTGCTCAGCAGGGAGCCTGATTCCCTTTCTCTCTGTCTCTGCCTGCCTCTCTACCTAGTCGTGATCTCTGTCTGTCAAATAAACAAATAAAATCTAAAAACAAAAAAAAAAAGGAAAGAAAAGAAAATTTGTAGTACAGGCTAGAAACTCAGGCAAGAATTGATGTTGTAGTGTTGAGTGTGAAAGCTGGAAACAGGCAGAATTTCCATGCTGTAGTCTTGAGGCAGAATTCCTTCTTCCAGAAACTCAGAGGAGTTTCCTCCTGTCTAGTCCTTGACTTTCAGTAACTCACATTTCCATTTTCTCCATGTTTTATTAGTTGTCTTCTTTTTTTAAAGTTAGTACTAATCCCATGTTTCTTAAGCTGCTAGGATATGTCTTGAATATTCTTCTCTCCTAGACTTTCTCATTTAGAACAGGCATCAGCAAGCTTTTGCTTAAAGAGCCAGATAGCAAATATGGTGGACTTTAGGCCAAGATGCAAAATTGAGGCTATTGTGTGGTTATTTAAGTAAGTTCTAAAAATGCAATCATTTAATAAAGTAATCATTTTAAAATGTAAAAACCATTCTTAGTTCACTGGAAAATGAATTTGGTTCATGGACCAGTAGTTTGCCAGCCCCATGTAAAGAAAGGCAGGAACTTGAACAAAGTAATGAAGGAATGTGATCTTCATATCTGCCTGTAATGGTGTGTGATGTCCCCTCTTTGGGGCTAGTGGAGTTGTTTTTTTGTCTTTTTGCTTTTTGTTTTTTGTTTTAATAAAACAATTGCTTACTTCACAGTATCGACCTGGTGATAAAGTTGGTTATAGGGTAGAAAAGGACCGTCTTATAAAATCTAAAAGGCACACACACAAGAGAAGGATTTTAACAGTTTAAACAATGTCTGAATTATAGTTTAAACCAAATAGACCTTAGAAAAAAGGAAGAGGCCTACTGCATGGTGCAGATGGTGAAGTTATAACAGAAAACAAAGACAAATCAGTTATTCAATTTGTTTTATTTTCTGCCTTCTCTGTTCAGAAGACTGTCACATGGGAAAAGAGAGAATGGGCTTTGATGAGAAGAAATTGATGAGGAATAATGGGAGAAATATGTGAAAATACATGTAGTTGTTTCTAAAATTCCCTGAATGACCAAATCCAATAAATAAATAAATCAATAAAGCCACATTATCAAGGACAGAGGTCTCTAGTGATATACCAGAAGACTCTGCCTTCTTCCTAGTCCTTGTCAAAATATTTATGTAAAGTTTGAAGAGGTCTCAATTACTGGTTACCTATTTTATAGATATTAAAAGTAGGAGTGACTAAATAATCTATATAATATTCTTCCAGCTCTAAAATCCAAGTTTAAATATCGTTAAAAAAAAACAAAACAACAAAACCAACATTTTTGTATCTAAGTTACAGTCTATTCTGAAATAGATATTTAAGTATTTGAAAACAGCTATGAGCTGCTGTGTTATTTATTATCTGTAATACATGAACATTTATAAGGTAAACGTAAGATGATCTCCTGCACTAAACTTGAACAGATTTTGTTTGCCATACCCAATCCTAAGACTTTACATTGTTCCTCCTTAAATCACCTCTCCTTCATTTCTGGCATTATGTAGGCAGAACTGTTAAGATCGCTTTGGATTACAATTGTCTTATTAATAGATGGACTCAGAGAAAGGGATGATTAATTTATCTAAGATAAGAAAATGACTTAGTGACCGAAGGCAACATACTATCTAAGGTAAGGGAATGACTTAATGACAGAGGGCAACATAGTGCTGGAATTTACTCCCTACGGAGTTAGACTCTTGTGGCTAATTGTGGAACACAGAAATAAAATCAGTGGACAAGAATTGAGATATTTGGGACTTAATTTTAGCTTGATACAAGGATTTTGTTCTTGTTTTTGTTGTTGTTGTTTTTAATCAGTGGGTACTTTCCAAGAAAAGATGAAATATGGTTCTTCTCTAATGGTTCTCTAATGGTTCTTCTCTAATGTAATAAAAATAGATTTGGTTGTGATTTAGGAACTTAGCTTCCAATATGAGCTCTGAAATACTGGGGTCTCCTTTGTTTGCTATCTAGAATAGAAGTTAATAGAGAGTCAAGAGTCTCCAAACTCACAGAATGCTATAGTTAATGTTGCTTTTCCCTGGGGATTTCAAGCAGAATAAGGGACCTTGAAGGTCTGGCCCATTGCTTTGGTCAAAGAGCTTCCTGTTAGGATTCTAACCAGGTTCATTTCCTGGCCAGGGAGCAAAAAGCCTTTGCTCTTTTCACAAACCCATTGTACATGTGCAGTGTATTTAAGGACTGATGACTATTAACATATAAACTAAAAACCTTGCCCAATGAAGAAAAATCTCCTTATGAAAGAAAGGGGGGGGGAGTGAAGGACAAGCTGGTAGCTTTAGAACGGATGAAAAATTTGCTCTTCTACCCCTAATTAAGAAAAGGTAAAGTAGGCCAGCGTTAAATTTGCATGACAAAGAAAGCAATGCAAACAGAAATTGGCTCCACATTAATCTCCTTTTGCGATTCAAAGTTTAAAGGAGAATATAAAACAGGGAGAATCTTAAATTTGCTCTTGCAGGAATCTGTGGTCTTTACAGCCTAATCCTCCTGGGGAAAGAGGTGCGCTTGTCATTCAGACCTGCAGGACTTTAAAGGGCAACACTATTCATTTATCTTTGCTCTAGTACATGTAAACCATTTCCTTTTAATTCTGACTTCGTAGTTTCAAACTAAAGAATATGTTATTGCTGATATATGGGCTAATTTCTACTCATCACAGGCTTCCAAAAGTAACTGCGCCAGTATTAAAATTCAAAAACAATATCATGATGCTAGCATATTGAGTTATTGTTTGCTGTAGGTAGACATAATGTCATATAGTTGATCAGTTTTTCTTAAGGAACATCACTTCATTGTCCTCGGTGAATGTTATATCATTTCTACTCCAAGTGTAGTCTGTGAACCATCCCAAGCTGTTTGCTGCTGGTCTGGGGCAAGAAGATATTAAGAAGCTGAAATCAAATTTTTAGAGATGTATGACAAACTGGAAATGGTTTTATATCTAATGAATATAATAATTAAAAAATTAATAATAATTAAAAGAACATGTGTTTTATGTTTTTGTTTTAATCTTGTTTTCTTAGTAATTTATTTTTATCATATTGTACAAACTCACCAAAGATGGCGTAGAGTTTATTTTTAATGGTCTTTTACTATAGAGCATTGAGATGCCCTGCCTTAAAATATCATAGAACTTGAATTTAATGTCTTTTGATGTACCCAGTTAATTCTTAACAAAGATGTATTATTCAAAGCATACGTATACACATTTTTTTATATATTGGCCCATAATTTACAGCGGAAGAATAACGAAGCAATAGTGACAACTACAACCACAGGCATAACTGTTGCTGTTAATATGAAAATTTGCATGGTATTAGCATATTTAATGAGCACCTACTACTAAATCAGAGGCTTCTTTCATTTAAAATCCTAGGCAGTCTGAGGAAGTTATTATTATCCCCACTTTACAAATTAGGAAACTGAGACTCTGAAAGTCAAATCAGATCAATGTATAATTTTCAGAAAGTTAAAACAGGTGTCTCTCATACAGATGTGAGTCCCTGTTAAAAGATTCTTTTAACACATTAATAAAAGAACCAATGGAATGATAAAGCTAGTTCAGAAAAGGGTTCAAGAGACCAAAGTGATTCGAATCAATAAAAGAGTGTTGAAATAATTTCGTAAAAGAGAGATACAAAGCTGGTTAATATCCTACAAGACTGTAGGACAAGACAGCAATATTTAGGGAATCTTTCCTAACAAACATCCTTTCCTTTTCTCTTGGATAAAAATTATTTGTAAATGTTGATATTCTACAGGTTTAAATCTACATCTCAGAATATAAGCTGCAGCAGTATCTGGATGGCTCAGTCCGTTAATCAACTCTCCTTGGGCTCAGATCATGATCTCTGGGGTCCTTGGGTCCTGGGCTTCTGGGATCCTGGGATCAAGCCCCTCTACAGGCTTCCTGCTGCAGTGGGGAGTCTGCTTCTCCCTCTCCCTCTGCCCCTCCCTTCCTGCTCATGTGCTCTCTCTCTCTCAAATAAACAAAATCTGTTAAAAAAAAAAAAAAGAATGCCTTTTTGAAGGGTGACTCAGTCAGTTAAGCGTCTGCCTTCAGTTCAGGTTGTGATTGTAGTGTCCTGGGACCGAGTCCCAAGTTGGGCTCCTTGCTCAGTGGGGAGTCTGCTTCTCCCTCTGCCTGCTGCTCCCCCTGCTTGTTCTCTCTCTCTCTCTCTCTTTAACAAATAAATAAATAAATAAGATCTTTAAAATAATAAAATAAAATAAAGTCTTAAAAAAATAAAAAAGAATATGAACCGCAACCAAAAGTAAGGAGAGAGCCAAAAGAAAAATAACCCTTACATAGGTCTGCTTAGTGTAGGAGTGGGAACTTTTTTTCCCTCTTCCCATCTAGGTTTTTTTTTTCTTTTTTTTTGGGGGGGGGGCTGGTCTGATAATTAAATTGATATAAGGCAGATTAACAGGAGAAAAAAGCCAAGTATAATTTTGTATGTAGAGGCTCCCTATAAACGTAGGAGACTCAAAGAAGAGGCCAGAGCAAGCAACATTTATATCCTGTAGATAAGGAAGCAATACATTTTTGAGGAATTGGTAAGACAAAGGGTTTAGGCTTGAGATAGTAAATTAGTGAAGAAGTAACAAGGTGTATTTATATGGCCTTCCCTAATTTTCCTATTTCTGGTGATAAGGGTACCTTCTACCCTCCTGCTGTAGGGAGGTTACTTTTCACACCGGAGATTTATTTTCTGGTTTCAGGGGTACAAAGCAAGATCAAGAATGTCCTTTCTGCACTGCAAGTTTCTTAACTTTTATTCAAAATAATCAATATGCCTAAGTGGCATCTTTGAGGGTGGCATATTCCCTTCTTCATGAGCAATACTCTTGTATACATTAAATGAATGGGCAGTCATCCTTTTCCTTGATATCAAAGTTTTCGATATTTTATTGCAACAGAAACTTTTCTTTAAAAATCCCCTAGGTAATGGCAGCTTTGAATTCGTGTTCCTTCTGCTCTACACTCTCTTAAAGTGTCTGCTGGCTCACTGAGAGAGGGCTGCTAAGAAACTGGTCAGAAGCTTCTGCTGCTGTTTTTCCTTTTTCATGGTACAGTACTGTGTCGCTGGCTATCCTCAGGGCACATGCTATTACCCATGCGATGAGATATGAGAGCATTTCTTTTCACAGATAGCTCTAAAGAATCTAAAGTTTGATTACATAGGTAAGGATAGGTATGTGGGTAGCTCAGGCTGCTGCTTACTGTCATTACACAAATTCTCTGAGATTATTTATTTATTTTTTAAGTATTTGTGAATTATTATTTTTTTTTTAAGATTTTATTTATTTGTCAGAGAGAGAGAGCAAGAGAGAGTGAACACAGGCAGACAGAAAGGCAGGCAGAGGCAGAGGGAGAAGCAGGCAGCTCCCTGTCGACCAAGGAGCATGATATGGGACTTGATCCCAGGACGCTGGGATCATGACCTGAGCTTGAAGGCAGCCACTTAACCAACTGAGCCAGCCAGGTGTCCCCAGATTCTCTGATTTTAGACAGAGAATTGGATACTGAATTAGAAGTTCTGTTCCATTACTTAATAGCTGTAACCTCTCTAAATCTAATTTTTTCTAAATTATAAATGACATAATGTTAGTTGGACCTCATGGAGCTTTGGTAAAGATGATGCTGGAGAGTGGTATACAAACTGAGCGTGGTCTTCCCCATTCCTTCTGTTTTCTTCCTGTGACATGTCTCATTAGCATAGCACTCCTGGCCTTGTGTTGCCCTCTCTGTTTTGTACCGTAACAGCGGTGGAAAGATATATATGTCTGAATGGTGACTATGAAAGGAGAAATTGGGCATATGTGTATTAGCCCCTTCTTTTTTTTTTCTTTTTTCTTGTGAGCATGTCTGCAGATGACTCATATTCTGATCATCTGGAATGAGGCCTGTTGCCTACAGATATAGACCAGTGTTTCCAGCAATCATGTCATTGATAATGATACATGCTAATTTGACCTTTTTGTCCTTATCTCTCAAAAGATTAAGAAAATGCTATAAAAGTTAACTATTACTGCTTTGTAGTTTAGTTTTCATTTTTGTTGTTTAAGTGAATTACTTATCTTCCCTGAGTGTCCTCTCTAAATATAACATAATTAATCTCTATAAGTTATTATGAATCTGAAAAAATATTTTGTGTATAAACTGTCTGACCCCTAAGCAACATTCTGTCTTGTGGCCAGAATTTGTGCCTCAAGTTTTGATCTTGAGAATGTGGTTATTGTACATATAGGGCCACTTAAACATAATAAGTAAATGGCCATTTTGCATGGAAAGAACTACCTCTCATATAAAAAGGAACCAAAAGGAAACCTTTATTGCTTTTGAATAATTAGGATAATAATTGTCAGTCACTGCTTTGTCTTTGTTCGAAATTTGAAAAGTACATTTGGACTCAGTGAGTTCTTTTCTGATGTCTAACATTAGTGGAGATTCATTTTGCTAAATCAAATATTAAAATTTAAAATCCTCTGCTAACATTAGAGATGTGAAAAACAAATTGTTCCTTAAAGTACCAACTGAAAAAAGTTCTATCATAAATGTGAAAAGACTTCTTCAAAAAGGGACTTCGATCAAAGAGCTGGAATTTATTCTTATGGTGATCATCCGTTAGAAACTAAATAGATGGTTTAAAAAAAAAAAGAAGTAAGTGTCTTTCATTATGGAAAAAAAAATGAATTTTTGGATAATTTTACTTCAGTGTGTTGCTGATTTCTAATTAAACCCAATTAGAATCAATTCATTTTATCATGCAGTTTGTTTCTGTACCATCTTTATTTCAAAGCATTTTTTTGCGTCCATAATTCTAAACTCTATGATCTGCAAAGATGCAAATTGCAAAATCTATAAAAGTGGTATTTATATTGGTTTTGGTAATAGAAAAGAGCAAGGAAAATGGGTTCTTTTTTTCCCTTCTGAACTGATGAGTTTCTATATGGAGAATGGATGTGTATTAATGGGTCCGTCATTAATTCTATAGCCACGTCTTCAAAGCAGGCACCATTTCGTTGCATTCCTGGGAAGCTATATTTTTATGTTTGCTTCCTTTTGACAATGGTTTTGTTAAAACTGGGCTGCTGATAACTCCCTAAAGTAAGCTAGTTTGCTGAGCAATACAGTTTGACAAATGCTTATTAGTAAAAGCTATACTCTTAAGATTTACTTGACTGAACTGTCCCATTGATTGTCATTAATTATCATGTTTATTCACAAACAAGTTTCTATGTTCACTTGTCACTTCAGCAATCCAGATATTGATTGAATCCATTTGGATGTGTAACACCCAAATTGAGATTCTCTTGAAAACTTGTCAAAAGGTACAAAAGATTATACTGACAATCAACAGAACAGAACAGAACAGCATTTTATTTAAATAGTTAGTCCTTTCAGGAGAAGAAAATGCAGTGGTTTCCAAAAGGAATGAGCCAGAAGAATAGAAATAATTTGCCAGTGGAAGGCATACTTGAGATTTCACGTAGAAACAGATAGTCAGTCAGTAGTACCTTTTTTTTTTTTTTAAAGTAGATTCACCTAAAATTTTCAAAAGAACAAAAGATACACTAAACCTGCCAGGCTTCAGGCATGGGGTCTTATAGGTTAATACCCTGTCAGCATTAGCTTTTAGCAAGAACCTAGCTTCTGGCAAGAAGCATTTATCAAATGGCACAGTGGGGACATTGAAGAAGTACTGGATGAAAGTCACAAATCCCATGTCATGCCCCAGGCTCTGTCTCTCAGCTGTGCTCTTATCAGGACCTTGGGCAAGGTATTTAGTGAATTTTATCTCACCAAAGATACCATTGAATGTAAGATGCTCCATTGTATCCTGTGCCCCTAAGAAGGAAAAACACTGAGAAACCAAAGCCCATTATCTGTTATGGGGCGAAATTTCTGAAGTGCTAAAAGTGTAAAAATAAAAGCACCATAAAAATCAAATATGGCTATTCCGTTGAGCTTTAATTTACTTATTTATCTGTAAATGGAGATCTGGTTAGCTCAGTGACCATTTAATATGAATTCCTTGGGATGTTAACAGGTATAGTGTCAAAAAGAAATTTTTTATAATAAATAAGATATACAAGAATACATGTGTTCATTTTTATATATAATATAAGTTATTACTTTATGAAAATAATAAAATCAAGATTAATTTAAATCTACAATGTCTGATATACACTTTTTGGGTACCTTTGAGAACAAAACTCAGTTGTCTAGTCTTAGTGCAACTGCTAACTGTAGTCTCCAGTCTCCAGTCTCCAGTCCCCACTGTCTCCCTTCACACTCTGCCACTAAGGAGTGGAACTGTAACTTGGGCTGCCCAGTCGGAGTCTCCCTATCCCTGTCTACAATGATGATCTGAAGATGGGCTTATGAAGCAAACAAAACTATTTAAATTCTTTCCTAATTGCATGTGAGTTCCAGGAGAAAGGTTCTTTGTGGTTGGGTTTCTCAACTGGGAGAATATTCATCTGGTGGCACTAGTATTCATTTTATATAGCCGTTGAAAAAGCCTGATGGGGAAATGAAGCCAAATAGGTAATAAGAAGTATGAAGAGGAAGCAATTGCTTTGAAGACATTATTTGCACCCTTGAATCTTGTCTTTGCTGAGGCTAGATCAACACTGGCCAGTGCACTATATGAACTCATAAATTGAGTTCTTGTTTCTTTTCTCCCTCTCTCTCTTTAGCAATTAAAGCATTCTGACTAATATAGAATCAGATATAAAAGTATATTCAACAGCTCTGCATGGTAAAGGTCAGTGCTACTTTTAAAGGAACTGGTTTCCAAACTAAGTTATCTTTTATACATGGACATTATGTACTAAATTTTTAGTTTATTAGAGTAATGATGACTAGTTATTTGTTTTTATATATGTGCTCAGTAAACAATGTTCCTGGCTTATAGTCATGACTCCATTAATGTCTTGGTGAACGAAAGAATTATATGAATTTTTAATGTTTGAGTAGGAAAGAAATCAATGAAGAGTTTATAGCATGTGTGATTCATTTTATTCAAAGAAATCAAGAAGGATCCAATCATAATATGTTAACCAGAATTTTCCAAAGTGCATTCCAAGAATCTCTAATTCATTTGGAAGCTAATAGCTGTTTCTTCAAAACAAATGATTTGAGTACATTGCCAAATATAATATGTAGCTTATAGTAAATGATCAGAATATAACTTCTGTGCTTGACCTCCTAGTAGTAGTTCCTTGATTGCTTTTTTGAGTTTAAAAAGAGATCAATGGTTAGACTTGTTTTATCTCATACTGTTTGTTTGGTATCATTCCTGAAATCTTCATAAATGACTATGGAGAACATTTATTCCCAATCTACTTGACTTGTTTCTCTGACTTCTGTGTAAGTAATCTAGCTTTGTTTTTCAAAGTGCTGTTGTCCAGGGGCACCTGTGTGATCAGTCCTTAAGCCTCCCAACTCTTGGCTTGGCTCTGGTCATGACCTCCCTTTTGGGGCTCCATGCTCAGCAGGGATTCTACTTGCCCTCTCACTCTCCTTCTGCACCTTCCCACTGCCCACCCCCCAAATAAATAAATAAATCTTTAAAAACAAAAACAAAAACCACAAAGTGCTGGTGCCCAAAACTGTTGCTGCTCCACTACCAGATAAAGAACTTGAATGAAAATACAAATCAGTGCAGTTCCTCTGTCATCAGGAAAAGTGCCAGTTGAACTAAGCAGTGTGCTCAGTGATGATGTTGATTTATCTTTTTGCTGGAGCTTCTTCCTGTCAAAGACCAGTAACAAGTGATTGGTGGGTCTGTACTTAAAGTAGCAGTAATCTATAGAACAATATCAAGTTTTTATCAGGAGCAACTGGGGATAGGCCAAGGACTTGAAGGTAAAACATTTAGAAATCTCTATCTTGGAAAGCTCCTCTTTAGTGCTTAGAACCTGCAGAGGCAATCAGTATAGCATATGTGTGGATGCAGATGCTAAATCATCCTCTCAAAGTTATAGGTCACCAGGACCCAGAATCTACTATGCCCAATTTTTTCACCTTATTTCTGCACATAAATGACGACTCAACCACGGGTCATCTCTACTAATGCACATACACCCCAAATTACATTATCTCAACTTCCTACAAAAGGGTGTGTTCATTCCTATGGGTTGCTTATAATCTATATTGGAGTTGGACTTACTCATACTATTTGTTCAACTTCCTTTGATCACTGTGGGTGACGCCATTGTTTAGGTATGTCTTTATCCTCAAACCTGGCAGAATCTTTAGAAAGTAATGTTGCTGGTGCCCTTCGTATCCCCCATGGGAGATCAATGGTTATTTCCTGCTTACGAGAGAAAGGGTCTTCTTCAGCTAGAATGAGAGGAAATGCCTATATGGACTTAGCTCTCTGCCCTTAGGAGGAAGTTCTGAACTAAAAGCAATAAGCTATTTCATCTTGTAGTAGTAGTTTTGTCCTATACCCATTGTCCTTATACTGTCTCTTGATGTAATTTCTCAATTCCGTTTAGGTACAAGTGGAGCAGTTTGTGCTATCTGCATTACCCTCCCTCGTTCAGGCTTTCCATTGCCTTAATATCCATCGATGTGCTTAATTTTCAATCCTTGTCCATTTATTTTGTTCTGACCTAAGTCAGATATTCACTTTCAAATTCTTTCAGGTAGTTGGAATGTATATAGTATGTTTCAAAATAGTAAAAGAGAAAAATAATCATACAGTTCTGAATTTTATATATATATATATAAATTTTTAAAAAGCCAAGCCTGAGAAGGAAGGTTTTCCTTTGGCAAGAGGTAATTAGAATTATAATGAGCATTTATTAAGTGGTTTCTTTATGCCAGTACTATGCTGAGTACATGGCTTATATCATTTATTTTGATAGTCACAACAACTCTGTAATGCTATTATCCTCATTTTGTAGATAAGAAAACTGAGATTCAGAGGTTAAATAACTTGCGTAGGCTGGGCTTTATCTCATGCCTTTTAAACTCCGAGAATAATATTCTTAAATATTAATCTGTTATATATACCAATAATACCAAATGAGTGGATGAGAAATGCATGTTGTTAGCCATCTTTATAAACACAAACTTCTCTAATTTATTCTGGATTCACAGCCAGGTATTTCCTGAAGAAGCCTATATTTAAGAAGTATTATGTGTGGGGACACCTGGGTGGCTCAGTGGGTTAAGCATCTGCCTTCGGCTCAGGTCATGATCTCAGGGTCCTGGGATCAATGGAGCCCAGCATTGGGTTCCCTGCTCAGTGGAGTGCCTGCTTCTCTCTCTTCTTCTCCTTCTGTGCTCTGTCTCTCTCAAATGAATAAACAAAATCTTAAAAAAATATATTATGTGTATATATCGAAATGTGTCTCCCTTCTAATGATCTGATGTTACATACCCTTCCTGCAGACTCAAGGTGAGAAACCTAATGTACAATTCAATCATTACACTGCAGAAAACGAGAACAAATTGGTGTCAGTCCAAAGAATATTCATTAAATAATAGACTTTTTAAATGTATTTGGTAGCATAATGGGAAAATAATCAATATGTCACCTTTGTGGGATTTTTCACAGCTGGATGGGTCCTGAAATACAGAATTTTATAGGGATTATGCCTTTCCTATATACTACCAGTTAACTATTTACACATAAATACCAGCTTTGGGATGGTTGAGGGATTTCAGGGTGGAAGTCTGCTATCAAGCATATGCAGAGCTTCCTTTCCCTCCTCTTCCTTCCAGGCTTTGGTGCCATATTGAGAACTTATAATTAGGTCCTAACGACAAGCCTGCCAAGAATTTATTTTCAATTTCCATGCTTTGCTATCTCAGCTGTTTCAAATTACATATATCTAAGCTGTAGGAAACGTGTTATCCTAAATGTTCTGGGGATTGATTTTTCCAAGTATTTCCAACCTTTTGTTTAGGCATTATAAAAGTTAACTGAGAGAATCCCATCAACAATTGTGGCCATTCATCAAGATTTTATATACATTGGCAACACACTAGGCATTTTTAGTATTCACTTCATCAAATCTTCACAGTAATTCTACAATTCAGGTACTTTACACCTCTTTTCAGGGAAGAAGAAACTAAGCTAGGGCTGCTAAATAAATTACTGATTATTCTACCTTATGACTTGGTTTGTCTGATTTCAAATCCAAGCTTTTACATACCGTGGTACACTTCTGCAAAATATATTTCAGACTTCTATATTTGGCTTACCAGTCTTCCTTTTATTTCTGGAGGGAGTTAGTATTATCCTTGCTTTGTGAATATAGAATATCAAATTTTGTAGGATTCTGTGACCTGCTAAAGATCACTTGTCTGAGACATGAGAGAGTTGGAACCCGATTTCTTTCTACTTTTTTAAATATAGTAGTGGCTTATTGATTATTACATTATTTGCAAAAGAAATTAGTCTACATTTGAAAAAATGTTACAAGGTTAATAAGGTAAAATGCATGTACCTTGAATTGTAATCTTATGAAATATGGGCTTATATATAGTTGTCTCAGTACATGAAACTAGCAAATACGTACCAATCAGGTGATTCACTACTACAGGCAACCGTAAAGCCATTGAAAATTAGGTGTTTTTTTTTTTCTTTTTTTTAGGATGCAGGATATGAAGTAGAATGCTTGGTTATTTGGAAATCCCAGTGAGTTTTCTCATCTCCCTGTAAGGAAGCATTGACCTTATGGATCTGAGTGCCTCTTGGGGTCAAGTTGATGGGTCAACCTGGTCTTCTATGTGGCAAAAAGTCTCCTTCCTTAGCCTCTAATACCTAGCATCTCTCCAGGGTCTTTGAGGATTCCTGGGACTTGGGCCTTAGAAGACACATGACTGACATGTGAGTAGGGGAAAGTGGGCTAAGCAGGAAGTCCAGAACACGGGCTTTAGGAGTCTCTGTCTAAAATGGTCACTAGTTCTCTCTATTATTCTTCTTCCTTCTCCTCCCTGTTTTTTTCTACCTTATTTTCTCACTTTTTTCCTTCCTACAAAGAATAACAAAGAGAGAATGCCTTTTTTAAAAAATCCTTTAGTGTCTGGGTGGCTCAGTTGGTTAAGCATACAGACTCTAGGTTTCAGCTCAAGTCATAATCTCAGGCTCCTGAAATCAAGCCCTGTCTTGGGCTCTGTGCCCAACTCCAAGTGGGCTTGAGGGATTCTCTCTCTTACTCTTCCTCACTCTCTGCTCCTCCTCCTGTGCTCGCTCCATCTCTCTCTCTCCCTAAAATACATTTTTAAAAAATGTTTAAAAAAAAATCCTTGAGTGAGTTAGGGGGAAATGTTTTATCTCTCTCGCTAAAATCCTTCCTAATTACCACTTCATAGTGGAACTCGGCAATTTTCCACTTGCTCCCCTATAATTCATCTTTTTCTTAGTTCCTTACCTCTTGCCTACGATAAGGAGTTCCTGAAGCTGATCAAAAGCTGGGGGTGCAGTCTAGTGCTCCTTTTCAGACCCCCATTGTTTCTTCTCTCCATGCTCACAAATGAAAACCAGTCGCTAAAATTGTTTGGTACTTTTCAATCATGTCAGCTAGGAGTCTGTCAGCTCCAACCAAAACCACTGCTGACCATGGTAGAGTCCCTTATATGATGCGCCATTCCATATGTGCAGAGGAATAGTCAACTGTATGCACAGTACCTCCATTTCTCTTTGATTTTCTCACTTCTGTCCTTTGTCCTGAATTAGCTTTGACCTTAGCATGAATTTTCTCAGGTATCAGGATGATTCCCAGTAGCAATCACGGCAGTCCTCTGCATTTGTGTATCCTATCATTGATTCTACACGCTAGCCCCATGTACCTGGACAGACACATATGAACAGATACAGTGGCTATGGATATAGTTAGACCACTGATACATCATAAAGCATTGGATATAGAGAGGACATAATAGATGATATATATATATATATAGAGAGAGAGAGAGAGAGAGATAAAGTAATAAATATAATTACAGTTACATCTATATATCCAATACTGATCCCAGTGTATCACACATAGTAGGCCTTAATACATTCTTATTACATGAACGGGCAAGAAAGGCCACATTAGACTCCTAATCCTGGAAACTTAATATTTATTTTCTGCCCTCTGAGTGAAATCTGAGCTCTAATTTGTTGGAGTCAGTATCTTCCCAATTTATTGAAAAATCCTGGCTCTGTTGATTCAAACTTTATCCTCACCACATTCTAATTTTATTTTATTTATTTATTTTTTAAGATTTTATTTATTTATTTGACAGAGAGAGATGGCAGGTAGTCGCAGAGAAAGAGAGAGGAGGAAGCAGGCTCCCTGTGGAGCAGAGAGCCAGATGCAGGGCTCAATCCCAGGACCCTGGGATCATGACTTGAGCCAAAGGCAGAGGCTTAACCCACTGAGCCACCCAGGTACCCCCACATTCTAATTTTAAAGAGCTCATCAATTCACTACTCTCCATGTGAATACTGACTCTTCGATTACCCTTAAGGCAGGGAACTTATCAGCTCAGGTGTCTCTCAGAAATCTAAATCAAAACTATCTTTCCATAACTTCTACCCACTTATTCTAGTTATACTAATTCAGCACTTTTCCTCCAGAATAGAAAAAGATGAATGCTACCTGGAGGATTATTGTCCCCCACTGAACACAAGTTCCTATCTTTGGATCCCCATGAAAGCATCGTTACAAGTCTTCTTTAACCTCAATGGATGATCCCTGGGAGAGAGAACATTTAAAAGCTGCGACTCTAAACCAGAAATTGCCCCAAATATTTTGCCGCAGGGACTTCCGTCATTTTATTTTGGAGAAATGTTTTTTACCCCACTTTTATTCCCCCTTTTGCTGGGTAAAATTTAAGAAGACCTCAATGCCTCCTATGATGGCAATTCCAAACCTTCCTCAGAAAGAAATCTGTAACACCTGCCTAAAATTTCTGACCTGGCGTAATGCAGAAACTGCTGCTTCTGTCTTTCCTTATGTGTCTGTTTCTTGCCATAGTGGGAGAGGTGGCACGGAGGCTGCAGTCGAAACCTTGTAACAGAGGCTCAAGACGAGCACCATTGATGACATTTGCTGCACGCTTGTGGACTGTAAGAGGAACTTCATAAACATTTATTTCTCCAAACATAAGAGAATCATAAAGTCCCCAATCACTAGACTGAGCAGCACTAATCTAATTTCATTACTTGCCATGGAACGATGGGGCTAAGAGGCTATTAAAGTTGTCCAAGCATGATAATTTCTCATGATAAATAGCCAGAAAAAAAGGGAGTGCTCCTTGGGGACCTGGGGTTGGGAGATAAGGGCCACTGAAATGGTAAGGCCGTCACAACCTGTAAGCAGTCCTCTTAGATCAGCGCATCCACTTCCTTATGCACTACTGAAGGGGAGGGTTCCACACAAGAACTCCAAAGCCTTGTGCTTGCTTCAGAGCCTCATTTATTTTTATTAAGAGCAGATGGAGGCAGAAGTCCTCTGAGCACTTTATTATCGCACTGCTATTCACTGAACAGCAGCCAGTAGAACAGAGAGTAGAGATTCTGTCCATCTGTTCATTTGCCTCTCCTTCCAGTCTCCATGGCAGAGCAAGTATTAATGTCAATGAGCATAATTAAAGGTCTGAAATGATTTGTAGTATTGTATTTTTATATAGAATGCATAATGCCATTGAGAGTAATTTCTGTCACATCTAAATACATTTAGCATATAAATACATTATAATCTTGTACATGATAATTTGTTTATCACCTGTAGCTAAGGGCATACCTCAAAAACCATTTCTTTTGGTTTTTCTTATTTTATCTTCTATAAATACTTTTACTCCGTCGGCCTTTTAGAAGCTTAGTATGCTCTGTTTATTCAGCTGAATAGTCAGGTGGATAGAATGTATTTTTCATCTTCAGCAGATTTTCTTTTATTTTTTAGATGTGTCTCTGTGATGAGCCAACTATATTTACACATTTGTCTACAGAGAATCATACAGTCCACATAAAAACTTATTTGGGGGGATGCCTAGGTGGCTCAGTCAGTTAAGTGGCTGCCTTTGGCTCAGGTCATGATCCCGGGGTCCTGGGATCTAATTTTGCATTGGGCTCCTTGCTCAGCGGGGAGCCTGCTTTTCTCTCTGCCTCTGACTGCCACTCTGCCACTCTCTCTTTCTCTCTTTCTGACAAATAAATAAATAAAATCTTTTAAAAAAAGCTTTTTTTTTTCAATAGTAGAAATTCTCTAAGTTTTATATAATTAATTCCTAGGCTATACATCATGTAAGAATTTCATTACCCTCCCCCCCCCCAAAAAAAAACAGTATTAACATTGGGAGTTGTGTTCCTGACCAAGGATTCAACACCAAATATCTTACCTTTATTTATTTATTTGAGAGAGTTGAGAGAGAGTGTGTGCCTGTTGGAGGGGGCGGGGGCAGTGAAAGGGAAGGAGAGGACAAGCAAATTCTGCACTAAGCTCCCAGCCCTATGCAGGGCTCAAATTTACAACCCTGAAATCATGACCTGAATGCTGAAATACACCAGTCAAAAAATAAATCAGAAAAAGACATACAGTGTAAGTTGTTTGGTCATCTAGAATAGTTCAACAATATTTTGACGCTTAAAATATAAGATTACAAAGTTCTGTGTTGTACAATGGCATGTTTGGCTTATAAAAACCTGTCTTTCCTGTTTCATAATGAGGATGTCAACAGATAGCTTCTCATTTGAGGATTAGAGGAGAAGCAATCTAAACTCATACACTACAATGATACTTCTTGCTATTCAGGCCCTTTTGTGGTTAAGTAGCTAAGATAGTGTAGATTTTTTTGGCTTCAGGCATGATCCTTATTCATTTAAAATCCTGGATGGATTAATGGATTAATTAATTAATTTCTCTGTGACCTAAGGTGACTTCACAAAGGCAGCCATGACTTTAAGGGGGAGTACATAATCTCCTTCAGGTGGCTGTAAATACTAGCTCATTATCAAATAATCTTAAATCTTTTCATTGAGACTGTTAAGGGCAAAGAAGAGTATAAATTTTATCAAGTTATGAAAAATATACTCAGGTAGGCTATGGGCTATGAAATACTTCTTGAAAGTTACTGTAATTTCCTTTATTTGGGTTGACTTTTTCAAATTTGGGAAGTAAACAGCTTCACCTCATAAGAAAAATTGGCAATGTACTGCCACTCAGCCAGTCTTTCAAGAGTCTGACAATTTGCCTTGAATTTTGAGAGTTCAGCAACTGAGAGGTGGCTATCAGGCAGTCTAAAAGAAAGGACTAAAAGACTGTCAAAACTGTGTAATTTTTTTTAAAATTTATTTCCTTGACAGAGAGACACAGCGAGAGAGGGTACAGAAGCAGGGGGAGTGTAAGAGGGAGAAGCAGGCTTCCTGATGAGCAGAGAGCCCGATGTGGGGCTCAATCCCAAGACCCTGGGATCATGACCTGAGCTGAAGGCAGCTGCTTAATGACTGAGCCACCCAGGTGCCCAAACTGTATAATTTTTGATGCCTAACTTTGGTCTTTATGCTCACTTGGATGAAATGCTGATTAAGCATGTATAATGAGTCAGGGAGAAAGTACCCCACACTAATCCAAGTAACACACCACTTTCAAAATTAGTATAATCTTATTGTATTATCAATCAGATCAATCAGAACTTATCCTATGAACCATTCAGTTTCGTCACTGATATTTATTCACCTCTCATGATGTTCCAGATAATATACTGTGGGAGGTAGATATTTATATACATTTATGTATCTATATATACATATATATCTATACATTCGTATTCTATGCAATACATTCGTATTCTATACAATGTATATGTCTGTATGTTATGAGTACTTATCACTTACCCTTTAGTCCCTTTCCCACCAATACACAGGAGTATAGGTGTGGTAAAATTATATATGTGCACAAAATAGAAAAAACATAAAATGGTGCTCCCTGAAAATATAAAAATTTTCACATTTGACCTATAGCTTGAAATTGTTAAAACTAGACTTATGCTTCTGACCTATCAGTCTACTTAATGCCCCATAAAGCTTTATGAGGGTCTTTAAGAAATGGAGCTTGGAATTCTCAGTGGAGCAACTGCCTGTGGATTATCGCTTTGAGTGGTGCCATTCCTTGCTGTATCACCTTCACAAGCTACCAGATGAAGATGATTATGTACCGGGGGCTGCTCGCTGGGAGAGCACTGCATCTGTGCAAAAGAAATTATTAACAAACTTCCTGGGAGAGAAGCTGAGATACTCAGGGAACCAGAGGGTGCTCTAACTTTCCTGTGTGAGACAGAGGCGACCATTCTTGGCTTCACTTTTAGGATCCTGGAGAGCAAACAAGGCAGGGGAAACAGATGGGGCCAGGGACTGGGGCAAGACTGGGGACTCTGAAATCTACTCTAAAGGAATTTAAGTGAGTTTGAGATAGTGAGAAGTGTTGTTGGAATAAAGTCTAGGAACTAAGGTGGTGCTTGCAGATACTAGAGTAATCTTGATCAGAGAAGATTGAGGGAAACTAGCCCTGGGACATTCAGGCCATATGAAAACAGATGTATACCATGGAGGCCTTTCTCATCAAGTTACTTGAGTGTGGGCAACCTATTCTTCCCCTCTTTCCTACCCCAAATTTTGCTTCTCTCATGGGGCTCCGTATCTTGTAAGTGCAAAATCGCCCATTTACTTGCTAACAATAGAAACCTTGGAGCTCTCTGCACCCGTGCTGGATTCATTCAGTCCGAAGTCCTGGCTTCCCACCACCTCCTCTGAATGGGTCCCTCCTCTCTTCCTTGTCACTGCATTCAAGTTCCCATCAGCTTTTCCCTGTAACAATCTTGTCCTCCCATCCCAAACCCTTTCCTTTCTTCACTCCTCCGAAAGATCCTGTTCTATATAAAATACAGACATGGTCATGTCTCTCTATTTCTTAAAAAAAGTTTCCATAGTGCTAATGGCCCTTAAGAAGGCCATCAAAAGACATAGAATGTCCTTCATAGACCCACCCGGTGCACCCATGCACCGTTTGTCTTCGATTTTTGCTACCACACTTCACAAATTCCATGTCCTAGCCAGAAGGACTATTTTGCTATGCCTCATAAAGGTCCTGTCCTTTCCCGACTCTCCTTTGATCTCTTTGCCTGAAATTCTCCTTATCCTGTCTCTGCAGCCTATATTTGACTCCTTCTTTAAAGGCTGGCTCAAATGCCATCTCATGCATCCAGCCCGCTCAGACCTGTCCTTTTTCTGAACTTCTATTATGATTCACACTAACCATTTTTCAAGACTTCAGGGCCTGACTAAGATATAAATTGTGGCCTAAAGTCTTTCTCAGCCCTCTTCCCCCTGCCCTACCTCCTCATCTTCCCACAAACTGGTGGGAAGTTTCGCACATCCCTGATGCTGGCATGATAGTTTTGTGTAGCCCGGAACGCTTTGCAGTATAATTAGTTCTTTCTGTGTTGTAGAATTGTTGTACCTGTCTGATTATTGCTCCTTGGATGTAAGTTCCCGGGCTCATTCTTGCTTATATCTCTAGAGCCTATCACAGTGGCTGGCTCATTGCAAACACTTAGTTGCTTCATAAAGAAATGAATGGATGGATTCGAAGAGAGAAGGGAATGAGAACAGAAGTGTCATTTTATGTTCTTCAATTTGCCAGACTATCTTGCAACATTTTAAGTGCCAGAATGTGGAAAATTTCCATTATTCCTTCCCTGGCTTTAGAAAGGCAGTTTCTCTGTTGTTTTACTAGCTTTGGGACACCACATTAACAAGCTACAATTAATCAGTAATTCTAATGGCAAATTATCTCTAAAATTCTTCTCTTCCAGTAACTTTGAATACCTTTGAGGACTGGAACAATGTATCATGCAATTTTTATTAACCTCCTATTTTGCCATATCTCCTAGCACAAAGTTTGGAAAACAGTAAGATTTCCATAAATGATTGATCCATTCTCATTAGACTAGACTGTATCCCACTGATATAGGGTAGAGTGATATTTGACATCCTTTTCAGGCTATTTCTTGGCTCTTTACCATGTAATGCCAGCATGTAAAAATAGAAATGCTTCCAAAACACTGAATATATAGTCTGTGTTTTGCAAACTTGTAACAAAATTGTAAGCAGCCTATCACCAGAAGAAGGTATTTGACTTAACTTGGATTCAAATGCAAGGAACAATCGAAAGACCTTTTTCAGCAAGGATAACCTATTGACAGGTGAGAAAGGATGATAAATCAGTTCCTAAAAGGCCTAGGATTGTTCTTCCTGTGAAGAATTTTAAATGAGAAATGCTGAGAAAGAACTAATGTGGCCTTTCAGTTCATATCATTGTTACTATCATGTAGAATGTGAAAAATACCATGTAAATTTATTGATTGAATTGTGTAGTCAAAAAGGAGCTAACCAGAGGAAACACATGTCCATAATTCTTTTTTTGTATGCAGTATTTTGAGGGCTGTAGTTCTAAGAATTTCTGCTAATTACAATCAACAATGTTTTAAGATGCCTGTTGTTTGATTTATCTATTTTTCTTTCTTTCATCCACAGATGGTATTTCTTCTTTCATTCAACAAAGATTTACTGGCAGACATTATTTGCTCTCATTTTTATTTTTTTTCTCATTTAGGGTCTCATCAAAATCATGCCATTATATTTTATTGAAAAGTGACCTATTTAAGTAAATGTTTAGTGTAATTAGGATATTAATTAACCAGAACCCTCTCAATTGCAAAACATGAAAAGCCAACTCAAATCAAAATGAGACTTTGTCCTTTCATGTAACCAGACACTCCAAAGAATAACTCCCATTCAGGCAATAACAAATCCAGGATCTGTATCATCTGCCTAAAATCAAGAAGCTGTTTTTCTCAAGCTCTTGTCTCTGCTTTCCTGGCGTTATTCCCAGGACTCCTCTCTAGACATATTCCAACTCCAGGAAAAGAGAGCAATGCCTTGCACAATTTTAGCCGATGTAATAGGATCAGTTCTCATTAGATCGTTTTGGTGGGAGGGGATGGTGTATATTCTACTAAGCTTATTACTTAGAAGGTGAGGAGGATGAAAAAGTCAAATGGGTTAAACTGGGATTATTTATCTAACCTTTAACCAAGGAGTAAGATTAGCTCCATATAAATTACATGGGTTGAGAATGGGGGAAATATAGTTTCATAAGACGATGTGAGGTGAAAGGGAAAATATTATCTATTGTAGGAATATGATCTATAGCTACCTCATTTTGTAAGTTATCCTCCAGTACCAGAAAACCAGAACACATTTAAATCACATGAATTATTCAAGTAAGCCTATTTATATTTTGAAATAGCCTTTAATTCATTTATTTTAGTTTGAACATAACTCATTATTTTAGGATTGAATTTATTTAATTTAAATAAATTGAAGTTTAAAAATTTTTAATAGTATATAAGTTTAGGGGCACCTGGGTGGCTCAGTGTGTTAAGTGAGCCACTTTTGATTTCAACTCAGGTAGTGATCTCAGGGTCCTGGGATCAACCCTGCATTAGGCTCCATGCTCACCTCACTGGGGAGTCTACTTCAGGATTCTCTCTCCTCCTGTGCCCCTCCCCCTGCTCGCTCACGTGTGCACACTCTTTCTCTCTCTAAAATAAATAAATCTTAAAAAGTAAAAGTTTAAAAATCACACATACACACACAGAATTCAAAGTCACATTTCTCTCCAACCTATGTACTATGGAAAGCCTTAAACCAAACAAGAAGAGAGCATGATCATTTAGCAGTTCTGTGAAATATAATTTTATGAAAGCTCTGTGAAGTCATACTTAACCACTTCAGTTTTTTCTACCTTTAAACTCGCTTGGCACTTAGAAGATCTCACACAGCACCTACCATGTTCTACCTTGAATTATAAACATTTGTGTCCTTACCCTAGTGCCTTAGGAGATGATAACGCAATTTGAATTTGGAAGAGATTTTTTTTGTCATCTATTCTACGTATCCTCAGTTAATATTTGATAGTGGGCTTTCTGTAACATTAGGTGTCAAAATATTATGTTAAATCTAATTTATTCTTTTCCTTTTTAGTAGAACCCTATACAAACCTAGGTGTATTTTTTTGTTACTAGAAGACAGAAGTTTTAGCACATTTTTATTTAATATGCATTGTATGAGGGCCATGGGCTAAGCATGTATGTTGTTATTATAGATTTTAATTCCTTGAACTATAAATTCCATCTTGCAGGGGCCTTATTTATGTAGGTTCACCAGTGCTTTCTCAGGGCCTAAACTGGTAAGTAGACAAGTTAAACAAGACTTTGTAACAACATTTTAGAACAACAGTTCTCAATAAAGGGCATTTCCCCTCTGAGACCTTTGGCAATGTCTGGAGACATTATTCTTGTCATAACTGTGGGAGATTTTACTGTCATCTGATGGATAGAGGTCAGAGATGCTGCTAATCATCCTACAATGCCCATATTAACTCCCCACAACCAAGAATTATCTGGCCCAGAGAGTGTGCCAACAGTGAGAAAACTTATTTTAAAATAATAATTTTAACTCTATGCACGTAAGAAAACTAATGTTCAGAAGGGATATAAATTCTCCTCAACTATATCAGTAATAAATTTCAAAGCAAATTTTAAACAATTTTTTTCTCATTTCCTGTGCAGAATTACCTATCAGTGTTGCATAATTATATGTAAATATGAGGCAGTATTGCCCAGTATAATTTAGAAAACTAAATAGGATGTCATCTAGTTAATTAACACCAGTTTCATATAGTTATATACTGTTTTGGTTAACTCTGGCAAAGCAATTAGGATGTTTTAAAAGTCAAGCTAGTGGACAGGATTAAGGAAACGATTTTACACTAAAAGTCTATTTGACTTTTATCTTTGATCTAAAAGCCAAATGGGCCTAGAAAAGATGATATCTCTTCTTAAAGTTTTTATCATACTTTTTACTGTGAGGACCAGGTTTATTAGAGTCAGACTACACTACTATATCAAAGTTCCAATCAGATTTCCTGAAGGGTTTATGAAGCCAGGGATAAAGTCCTAAAGTTCATCTTTACCAGTCAAGTTAAAGAAACCATTTCTCACCTTTCCATAAAAGGTTACATCATACAGCATATTGGGCATAATCATGGTTCTAGGGCAAGAAACACTAATAAGAGCTATTTTGAGTGTGCCCATTTTGGGGCTATTTTGACACAGCCCATTGCAGTCATAACTACATAGGAAAGAAAGAGGTCTACATCTCTTTTTGATAAGTATCTTTCCACTTTCTTCAATATCTGAAAGTTAAATCAGATCTACAGAGGGGTTCCAAAAAAAGTTATATTAAGAAGTAATCCATCTGTTGAATTGAAGCCAGAGTGCAATAGGGGACATAACTATAAAAATATTTAGGGACTACTGTCATTATTAGAAAGGGCATAGTATTATTGTTCAGTGGTATTCACCTCATAATATTTAAGCACCCTGTACATAGTAACAGACCTTGAGGGCAAAGCATACATAGGACCAGTGTGTGACAGAAAGTTGTTGTCATTATCGGGCAGTCTCAAAGGCCAGGGAACAGTGGATAGTTTTTAAGAAGAGACATGTGAGATCTGTGTCTTCTGCAGATCGCTTCAGCAACTTTTGAAAGGAGCAAAGGAGTGAAACTGAACAGCATCTATACCTTCTAATGATACTATTTGAACGTGTGCACATGTAGATTTAATTCTTTCATTTGCTTTAGTGATTGTCTGTACACATGAGCTGCAATACTATCTTGTTCATTTACAAAAAAAAAAAAAAAAAAGTTTTCCCATGGTTCACTCACACTTAATGATTACTACTTTACCTGTAGGTTTTTATTATAGAATGAATGTGGGTTAATATGCATTAACAATGATTAGCTACTACCAGGTTTATTATTTATAACATTTCTCTTAGTCTACCATTACAGTATATGGGAATATAATATATATTCAAGAATTTTTTGACAGTAAGAAAAATACCATGATGAAAAATGCAGAGCATTACAAGAATGGTAGAGTGACAGGATAATCTGACCCAGTTGGGAAAGAAGGATGGATAAAGTCCTTCCCAAGGAACTGATAGTAAGGGCTGAGGGGGAAAGTCCAAGTAAGAGCTGGTAAGTCAAAGAATTCGAGGAAGGGGGAGGAATATTTAAGTGTTTCAGTCCAACCAGGAGCATCTGTAATCACCTTGAGACCCAAAGCATCTTGGTGCATTAGGAACTGAGAAAAGTGGAGTCTGTACATTCTATGGTGAAATAACCCTCCATGAAAACAGCCCCTCCTGCACAAACTCAACTGTCTTACCAAGGAAGTAGGACTCTAGACTGAAAGCATGAAACAACTGTTTTCTTTTTCCCAGGTTCTTCACACTTGCTCTCTCAATGTCATCCTTTTGTTGCCCCTAAATGAAAACACAGATTCCAAAGTTTTTTTCTTCCTCTGAACCATAAGTCTTATGTCAATCACAAAAAGATCCAGCTCAAAGCAGTAATTGGAACTTCAAGATAAAGTCAGATTAGGGTTTCCCCCTGACTTTTTCAAGTTATGGACTGACTCATGCTTGGACATCTCAGAGTGGCATGGTTATCTTCTTATCGTTTCTCAGTTCTACCTCCATAGCTTGTGGGAGATTTAATGCGAGGTACTGTTTTTATCAGTCTCTGTTTTCTCTGGAAGTACTTAGCTCCTCTCCCTACTTGCAGGAGAATGGTGAAAGTCTCAGTACTGCATTGATCTTTCCACCAAAAACTCCAGTTCTCCTCTGTGGGTTTGAACGATGATGTTGCTGAGAATTAGGTTGCCAGACCAGACTCTGGGAAGATCCCACATGGTTGGTCTAGCATCTCACTTTAGGTTGTGGATGTACTTGGCCTTTGGTGTTTTGGCCAAAAGTGAGATTGAAAGAGTCCCATATATTATATCTTTCCTACCTCACCAAGGGGAAGAGTGGCAAGAATTGTAGGCAGAAGCCAGACAGTGCTAAGTCTTATAAGCATGCCATAAAGAATATAAAGGAAATAATTTATGAAGTCAAGATGTATTGAGATCTTTAAAATTACAATACATATTAACCTCTGCACTGGAATTCCATGGTTCCCAAATGTTTTTGACAAGACTCATTTTAAAGAAACAACTGGTACAACTTGGTTAATTGTGCTGCCGCACTCTTTCATGACTGGTATGACACTGTTTAAAGAACATCTAGGAACATCAATATATGTGTATTTCACCCAGACTTATTATCTTTTACTGACAATTATAACCACTGTAAAATGACTCTACTAGAACTTTAGAAGATTAATAGTTCATAAGGGCATGGATTTAAACCAAGTTAGTTTGCTAAACAATGCTTATTAATGTAATCCAAACCCTTCAGTGAGCCATCATTATCTTATGCTTATTAATTTAACATGTAAGTTTCTTATTAGGTGAGTCTCTACTAGCTATAATTTCAGACATATTCTGTGTATTAGAATTTTAATGTTTAGCAACAAAAATGGCCATGTGTTTTGTAGAGGAAATCTTGGTTTCAGGAAACCTAGGGCTAGTTCAGATTTGGCTACTGTTCATACCATCATAGGCTACTTCTTTAATCTCTGTATCTTTATTATAAATAATGGGTAATGAAGAATTTTTTATGCCTACCTTAAAAAGTTGCAGTGAATAAAGGATATGTTTTTATGAACACATTTCAAATCATGAATACATTTAAATAAGTACCAAACAAATGGGAAACATTTCTATCACAATCTTTCCAGAGTTAGTCCTATAATTAAGCCATGTTCTGTTTTCTTCCAACTATCCAGAGCTTAATGTTACATGCATATAGCAAATTTCTTCATTGGATTTTGAAGGACCTAATCTGACATGAACAGCTAAGAAAATACTGAATGAGTCACTCTTTTCAGAATGAATATGAATTTTTCCTTCTTCAGTGAAAGAAATTAGATTTCAGCTGTGATTACCGTGACCTTTTTACTTAATTATTTTCTAAAATAATTTGTTGGATAGAGAGCTAGAAATTTTATCTTCATTATGTAAATTAAATTTGGGATCAATGAACAGTAATTAAAAAGTAAATCATAGAACAAAGAAGTTAATATTATTATATCCATGTTTGTTACACGATGGTTGTGGGAAAATCTAGAGACATTACTTTTCAAAGTTCATGTCATTTAGAAACAATAAATTATTTAGCACTTGATAACTAGAAGGAGTATTAGAGGTCTTCCAATTCAGTGTTTAAGAGGAAACATCAATTCAGAGAAGAAAAGTCTTTGCCTAAAATCAAGAGATGCGTTGAGGGCAAACCTGGTCCCAGAACCTATGATTCCTAGCTTGATTGAATCATGATCAGAATTTACTGAAAAAATGTGGAAGTAAAAATAATGGAAAATCCACTTTTGAAAATCATGCCTATGAATTGCCATTGCTTTGTTTCTAATAATGGCCAGCTGAAATGCTTGTGGCAATGGAATTTTGCCCAGAGCTCAGGCCAAGTGTTATAGGGGTCACAGCAATTTAGGTCAGTACTTCTCAGATTATTTGTTCACAGGAACTCTTTGCATATTTAAAAATTATTGAGGAACCCAGACATTTTGTTGATATAGTTTATACACATAAGTCTTTACTGATTAGAAACTAGGAATTTCTAACCTCTTTATTTTTTTTAATTAAATTAATTTATTTATTTTCAGAAAAACAGTATTCATTATTTTTTCACCACACCCAGTGCTCCATGCAATCCATGCCCTCTATAATACCCACCACCTGGTACCCCAACCTCCCACCCCCTGCCACTTCAAAACCCTCAGTTGTTTTTCAGAGTCCACAGTCTCTCATGGTTCACCTCCCCTTCCAATTTACCCCAACCCCCTTCTCCTCTCTAACACCCCTTGTCCTCCATGCTATTTGTTATGCTCCACAAATAACTGAAACCATATGATAATTGACTCTCTCTGCTGGACTTATTTCACTCAGCATAATCTCTTCCAGTCCCGTCCATGTTGCTACAAAAGTTGGGTATTCATCCTTTCTGATGGAGGCATAAAACTCCATAGTGTATATGGACCACATCTTCCTTATCCATTCGTCTGTTGAAGGGCATCTTGGTTCTTTCCATAGTTTGGTGACTGTGGCCATTGCTGCTATAAACATTGGGGTACAGATGGCCCTTCTTTTCACGACATCTTCTAACCTCTTTATTGAGATAAAACTCACACAGCACACAATACACCAAAATGTAAAATTCAATTTAAAAAATATATTTAAAAATATAGAAACCATCACCACAGTCAATTTTAGAACATTTTCAACATCTCAGAAAGAAATACTGTATTTTAGGTACCACTTCTCTATCCTCTCACCCTCACTACCTCACCCTTGCCCTAAGCAGTCACTAATCTACTTTATGTCTCCACAGATGGATTTCCCTCTCTCAGACTCTCACATGAATTGAATCATATGGTATATGGTCTATTGTGGCTATCTTATTTCACTTTGCCTAGTATTTTCAAGGTTCATTAATTTTGTAGTGTATATTAGTACTTAAGTCCTTTTTATGGCCAGATAATATTCCATTGTACCAATCTACTTTTGTTTATCTATTTGTCTGTCTGTTGATAGGCATTTAGGCATTTAGACATTTTTTCTTTTATGAATAATGCTACCATAGACATTCACTTACATGCTTTTTGGATATGATGTTCTTATTTCTCTTGAATATATACCTAGAAAGAATACCGTTTGGTTATATGGCAGTTATTTATTAAATCATTTGAGGAGCTGACAGACTGTTTTGAAAAGCTGCTGTACCATTTTACATTCCCACCATCGGTGTAGGAGGTTTTTGTTTTCTCTGCATCCTCGGTAACACTGGTTGTTATCAACTTTTTGATTCTAGGCATTCCAGTATGTGTGGAGCCATATCTCAGGTGGCTTTGTTTTCTGTTTCTCTATTGTCTAATAATATGGAGAATGTTCCTATATGCTTATTGTAAATTTTGAGAAATGTTTATTAGCTTTTTTGTGCATTTTAAAATTGAACAATTTTTCTCCTATTAAATTATAAGAGATTTATATATCCTAGATTCAAATCACTTATCAGATACGTGATGCATACATTTTTCACTTATTTTGTAGGTTGTCATTTCACTTTTTTATGTCTTTTGATCCTCAGTAGTTTTTAATTTTGATAAAGTCCTATTTATTTTCCCTTTTGTTTCTCATGTATTTTGTGTCATACCTACGGATCCTCTGCCAAATCCAAGGCCATGAAGACTTACCTCAGTGTTTTCCTGTAAGATTTCTACATATTTCAGTCTTATATTTAAGTTTTCAATCTATCTTGAGTTGATTTTTGTATATTGTTTGAGATAAGGGTCTAAAGTTATTCTTTTGAATGTAATTATCCAGTTATCCCAGAACAAATTTTTGGAAAGACTGTTCTTTTCCTGAATGAATGGTCAAAAATTGGTTGATCACAGATACAGGTTTATTTCTTGACTCTCAGCTCTGTTCTGTTGAGCTCTATGTCTATGCTCATGCCAGTATCACACTGTCTTGATTATGATTCCTTTGTAGTAGGTTTTGAAAATATGGAGTGTGATTCTTTCTACCTTGCTCTTTTTTCAAGATTGTTTTGGCTATTCAGGGCTGCTTAAAATTCCATATAGATTTGAGAATCAACTTGTCAATTTCTGTAAAGAAGTAAACTAGGATTCTAATATGGAATGTGTCAAATCTGCAAATCACCTTGCCATTTTAACAACTGTTAAGTCTTCTGATCCATGAACATGGCATGTGACTACATTTATTTAGAGTATCTTTGGTTTCTTTCAACAATGTATTGTAGTTTTCAGGGTATAAATTTTGCACTTTTTTTTAAATTAATAGCTGAATACTTTATTTTCTGATGCTAATTGAATGAAATGAGTCTTTTGTCTTGCAAACATTTTTAACTCATTTATTAGCTATAATAATTTTCCAGTGGATCCTTTAGGATTTTTTAAATACACAACAATGTCATCTGTGAATAGAAAGAGTTTTACCTCTTTATTTCTAATCTAGATACCCTACCTTAATATATATATATATATATATATATATATATATATATATTGCCTAACTGCCTGAATAGAACCTCCAGTACAATATTAAACAGAAGTAGTATTAACAAGCATTCTTGTCCTGTTCCTGATATTAGGGGAACGCATCCAGTGTTTCATCATTAAGTATTCCATTATTAACCATCTAGTCTTTCATTACTAAATTGTGTGGGTTTTTTTTTTTTTAAAGATTTTATTTATTTATCAGAGAGAGAGAGGGGGAGAGAGCGAGCACAGGCAGACAGAATGGCAGGCAGAGGCAGAGGGAGAAGCCAGCTCCCCGCTGAGCAAGGAGCCCGATGTGGGACTCGATCGATCCCAGGACGCTGGGATCATGACCTGAGCCGAAGGCAGCTGCTTAACCAACTGAGCCACCCAGGCGTCCCAAATTGTGTGTTTTTATAGGTATCTTTTATCAAGTTAAAGAAGGTCCCATTCTAATTTGCCAAGCAGTTTTACCATCAAAGGACATTAGGTTTCATTGAATAGCATTTTTTTACATCATTATGATTTATTCTGTTAATTGATTTTTGGATTTTAAACTAACCTTGCATTCCTGATAAAAATTTCATTTGATTATGGTACACAATTCTTTTAATATATTGTTGAACTCAGTTACCTAGTGGAGTTTTTTGTTTGTTTGTTTTGCTTTTGCATCCGTATTCATAAAGTAGAGGATTATATGGGTTTTTATTTTCATGATATCTTTTTCTGTTTTGGGAGGGTTTGGTATGTGGTGGTTGTTGTTGTTGTTTTAGAGAGAGCAAGGCATGGAGGGGTAGAGAGAGGGAGCGAGAGAATCCCAAGCAGGAGCCTTGCCCATCATGGAGTTTAACACAGGGCTCCATCTCACAACCCTGAGATTAAAACCTGAACTGAAACCATGATCTGGATACTCAACCTGACTGAGACACTCAGGGATCCCTCTTTTTCTGGTTTTAAGGATAACACTTGCCTCAAAAAAAAAAAAGTAAGTGTGTGTTCCTTTTTATTGTTTGGATAACTTTTTGGAAATCAGTTTTTAGCTTTCTTTAATATTTGATAGAATTAATTGATAAAGCCATCTGTACCCAGATTTTTTGTTGTGGGTATATTTTTGTATACTGATTAGATTTCTTCACTTATAATTCTATTCATAGTGTCTATTTCTTCTGAGTCAATGTTTTTGGTTTATACTTTTTTTAGGAATTTGTCCATTTTATCTAAGTCATGTAATTTGTTGGAGTGTAATTGTCCATAGTATCCCTTTATAATATTTTTTTTATTTTGGGATTTGGTAGTAATGCCTCAACTTTTATTTCTGATTCTAACAAATTGAGATTTATCTCTCTCTCTCTCTTTTTTTCTTCGTCTGTCTTTCTATTGATTGGTCAATTTTGTTAAACTTTTCGAAGAAACAGCTTTTGGTTTTCTTGATTTTAACTATTGTTTTTCTATTCTATATTTCATGAATTTCTACTGTAATCTTTTCTTTTTAAGGTTTTTATTAATTTATTTGACAGAGAGAGAGAGCAAGGGGAGTAGTAGGCAGAGAGAAAGGGAGAAAGCAGTATCCCTACTGAGCAGGGAGACTGATACATGGCTTGATCCCAGGACTCTGGGATCCTGAACCAAGTTGAAGGTAGATGCTTAACCTCCTGAGCCCTCAGGTGCCCCTCTACTGTAATCTTTATTAGTTTATTTCTTATGCTTGATTTAAGTTTAGTTTGTTATTATTTTTCCAGTGTCCTAAGGAGACAGATTAGTTAATTGATTTGATTTTATTTTGTTGTTAATATAGGTATTTACAACTATAAATTCCTCATTGAAGACAGCTTTCACTACATCCTGTAGGTTTTGTTATGTGGTGCTTTACTTTCATTTATCTCAAAGAATTTCTAAACTTCCTTTTTTATTTAATCTCTGACCTATAACTTATTTAATAATGTGTTGATTAACTTCTCCATTTTTGTGATTTCCCTAATTTTTTCCCATTATGGATTTCTAAATTAATTATATTTTTGTTGGAGAATATACTTTGAAATTTATATCTTTTTATTTTTTTTAAAAGATTGTATTTATTTATTTGACATAGAGAGAGAGAGATCACAAGTAGGAAGAGAGGAAGGCAGAAAGAGGGAGAAGCAGGCTTCCCACTGAGCAGAGAGCCCAATGCAGGGCTCAATCCCAGGACCCTGAGATCCTGATCCGAGTTGAAGGCAGAGGCTTAACACACTGAGCCACCCAGGTGCCCCTATATCGTTTTAAATTTAATGGTTTATTCTGGTTGCACTATGTATACTTGAAAGAAATTGTATATTTGGTATTTGGTTCTTTTAAGTTGGAATATTGTATATGTATTTGTTAGGTCTACTTGGTTAATAGTGCTGTGCCTTACTTCAACACCCTTGTTGATCTTCTGTTTCTTTGTCCTACCCATTATTGGCAATGGAGAATTGAAGTCTCCAACTATTATTGCTGAATTAATTATTTTTCCCTTTATTTCTGTCTGTTTTGCTTCATGTATTTTGATACATTATTATGAGATTCATGTATATTTATCATTACTATAAATTCTTACACATCAATACTCTTATTATTGTGAAATATGTCTCTTTATCGCTAGCGACATTTTTTACCCTTAAAGTCTATTTTAACTGATACTAGTATAGCCATTCCAGCTTTCCTGTAATCTATTTCATGTTTGCATGATTTGTATTTTTTGTCCTTTTCAATATATTTGTCTCTTTTAATCTGTTGTTTCCTCTAGACTACATATAATTTGATTATCTCTCTTTTTTGGGGGGGGCATCTAATCTGACAGCCTCTGCCTTTTTTATTTAAGATTTTATTTATTTATTTTTTTATTTGAGAGAGAGAGAAAGAGAGCATGACTATGGAGGAGTAGAGGGAGAAGCAGACTCCCTACTGAGCAGGGAGCTTGATACAGAGCTCCATCCCAGGACCCTGAGATTATGACCTGAGTTGAAGGCAGACACGGAAGTGACTGAGCTGCCCACAAGCTCTGCCTTTTATGTGTACTGTTTAATCCTTTCACATTTGATATTATTCATGTAGTTGGTTTCATATCTTAATTTTACTTTTTGTTTTCTAATTGTATACCTCATTTTTTTCTTCTGTTCCTCATTTACTGCCTTAATTTTTATTAACTGAATATTTTCTCATATGCATTTAATTTCACTAATTATTTTTTCACTATGTTTTTAAAATATATTTTTAGTCATTTTACTAGGGTTTACCATATACATCTTAACTCATCAAAATCAGTTTCAGATTTATATGAGCTTAATTCCAATTATTTATAGAAATGTTACTACTATGTAGCTCTGTTAGGTCCACATATGTACTTCCATTTACGTTTTACCACACCCTTCGCTGTTCTTGAGTGGAGTTTAAATTTCTCCACAGTCTGTTGCAGATGAAATGAGTTCCGTTGGGAAGAGAGTGGGCAGTATCTATTTTAAGGATTATTTCCCCCCCCTCCCCACCTCCCATGCAAATTCTCTGAGTCAGGGCTCTAAAGCTGGACAATATAGCAAGTTTCTCTCTGAGGGACACTCTTATTCAGGAACTGAGTGATGAGGTCAGAGAAGCCTGAGGTCCTGTCAGCTTCCCTGTCTTGGTTTAGAACCCACTTCTCTAGGAGCCTAGGAGGTCCTATGAGGGCCCCAGTATTCTAAGTGGTACTGTGTCTTGAGATAGAGCCTGAGTTTCATGAGCAGGGGTTGAATAGAAGGAGTCTTCACTTTGTTTAAAATCTTGTGGAACTTAGCCTCAGCATCAGGTACCTGGGGATAGAATAAGAAATGCTGAAGTCCTGCTCTTTTCAGGAAGAAAGCACCCTGGCTGGGCACTGGGGCAAAAGGGTCTCCTGTGTTTTTTGGCTGCAATAGTCTCTAGAGTGGAGTTTCCACATCCCTCGGCTGGAGAGATGACAGAGCACATGGAGGGAGCAGTTTTGGATAAAAAACCACAAACTCAAACATTTCTTACTGAATTTTCATAGATTTTTCTGAGTAGATTTTTTTTTTTTTCATTTACTGCTTGCTTTTAGAACCATTTCCAAAGGCTTTGAAAGGCTGTGTTGTTGTTTTTGTCATTGTTGTTGTTGTAACTTTTATGTTTTCACTGGGGAACAGGTAAGAGGAGCTCCTCATAGTGTCCTGCCAGAAGTGGATCTCTATTCCTCCTACACTATAAATTAAAATTGAATTTTGAAAAACCAAACACATGTTCCTTCAGGATCAGAGTGTTGTTATTGTCACATGCTATGCAGCATCTGTATGCACTCCTCCTATAATGTACACTATACTCATGAGACAATGAAAATGACAACCTAGCACCATCATAAAATTAACATTGACGTCAACTTCCAGCCCCAGTGCAAGTGTTTTGAGAACTTTTATGGAAAGTTGTATCACATTTTGAGAACAACAGGTCTAGACTTCTTTGCTAAAATACATACCTTTTAATAAGAAATAAACCCAGAATATTATTGATTAAGGCTGAAATCCAGGTTTCCTGATTCTAACTCTGGGACCATTCCACCAACATATGATGTAGCATACTTTGAATATTGATTCATTTCATCAGTACAGGTTTGAGCTGAGCACAGAAAAATCAAAATGAAGCCATTTTACCAAGAGCTCATTGAAATTATTTTATGTGTAAAAATATATAGGATAGAAAATAAAATTCTTAGCAATATGGTCATTATATACATATGTAGAGAGACAGATTTCATTTTCACAGTCTCACTTAAGATCTCCCAAATATTATTTAAATACAGTAATTTTAAGTGAATCACTAAATCAATCTTTTATTGGCACACTAATGAGAAAAAAATGGATTTGAACTTAATAACATGTTTAATAACCTTGACATCAAAAAATGAGACCCAATCATGGAAACCTACTTTAATTTCCAATGAAGATATAAGAAGAATTATTTATGTAGAGAAACTAGGGCAAAAGGACATTTGGATACTGAATTTATATTTGACCAGATGAATCAAGCAGCTGCCCTTAGCATCAATTTGTATGCAGTGCATGAGTTCAACCAAGGAGAAAAGCTCTTGAAGCCAGTATATATTACTTAATGGCCAAACACTTTGGATCTACAAAAACTTGAGAGAGGAGAAATTAGTGACTCCAGGGGACCATGGAGATCAGAGAATGCTAATTTATGGCCCTAGAAAAAGAACTAGTAAGGAAGAAGAAAGCCTGAATGGAGAACATTAGCTTAGAGTCCCACTCATCAGAAAACAGGCACAAACAAGAGTTGCCAATTACTCCCTTTACCTCCTGGAATGCAGTCAGGATGGACTTTATTGCTAGAGTTAGGACACATTAGATCAGTTAACAGAAGGAATAAAAAGGTAAAATTTGCCAATGAGAAGACAGATAGCTTTTTTTTTTCCTTTAAATATTTATTTATTTATTTATTTGGTAGACAGAGATCCCAAGCAGTCAGAGAGGCAGACAGAGAGAGAGAGAGAGGAGGAAGCAGACTCCCCATGGAGCAGAGAGCCAGATATGGGGCTCAATACCAGGGTCCTGGGATAACAACCCTAGCCGAAGGCAGAGGCTTTAACCCACTGAGCCACCCAAGCACCAGATAGCTTAATTGTTAACTCAAGTGGAAGAGGCTCACAGACCAGACACAGAATCCAATGTTCCTTTAAAACTAAACATGGGATGATGAGTTTTGAGTGCAAGAGAGGGTTCACATGTAAAATTCTATAAATATAGATGAATATTAGATAAGTATAAGGTTTAAGAGACTCTATATTCACAAATCACAGATCTCTAGTATCTTTTTTTGTTTCGTCGTTGTTGTGCGTCAATCAAAGGGAATTTAGATTAATGACCTATAGAACTCAGTGACCTAGGGAAAACTGAGAAGTCAAAGTGAAGAATCAAATTCTCATTATCACCCCATGGTTTTTATGCTCTAAAATCAGTTTACTTTGTTTATAACTTTGATGTCAGGCGTAAGGACAATGATGTTTTCATTCATTTAGTTTTCTACATGTGAATTGAGGAGCACAATGGCTGTGATTATTTGGACTAATAAACACTTTGTGCTTATTGACAAGGCATTTCTATAGATGTGTTATGAAAATATGGCAGTGGAATTTGTATAATTTAAATTGGATTATTGTAGAGTTATTTTTTTTCCATTTAAGACCAAAAAGGGCTATTTAAAGCACTACATTCTTGCTCTTTCTTAAAAATCCACATGAATCTTTACAAAATCCAGTCTTCAGTAGAGACCAAGTTATATTTTGTTGGGAGTTATTCTATTTGTAGATGGCATAAGCCTGGTGCAGTGGCTTCTTTTACGGAGAATGTAAGGGAAATATTAATGAGATGCCTTAGAAGTTGTTAGGAGTCTTGTCATTTTGCTTGCCCTCATCTACAGGAATGAGGATGATAGAAATGGGTATCCTGGAACTTGATTGTGGCAACACCTGGTATTCTATGTCCTCTGATATCCCTTTTGCTATTCCATTCAATCATTTGATGACTCATTTCAGAGAGTCAAGCCATAAGGAACTAGGAAATAGGGGGAAATAACTCCTTTTCTTATCATGGAAATAATCAACAAGCATGGCATAAGATTCTGTATGACAGATGAAAGAGTGACTAATGTTCTACAGTGGGAGTGTATGATTTTAAAATGTAATATAACAAGGGAACATCTTCTCTATTTGATAAATGAAAATTTTACACACCGTAGAAGGAGTACTTCCTTCGAAACAAAGGAAACAGAATAAGCAAGAGGATAGCAAAATAAACCCATATACCTTTCTCAGCAAATGCAAACTTGGGTGTAGATTGTCTTGAAATGATGCATACAGTTGTAGGCATTAATCGGTTGGCAGTCAAAACCCTATCCAGCTCCCTAGAGCTTTCTATCTTCGTATTTTCAGCAGTTCAGCCAAACTGTATGTAGCTCAAGCAGTATCTCTCTCCCTTACCTTCAAATGTGTCACTTGAGCTCACTTGATTTTTTGCGTCTGTATAATATTTTCCCTACACACGTTTCCAATACAGAGGATTCTAAGCTTGGATGATAAAAATCAGACTTCATGAAGAGAGATTTTACTTCGGGTGCTTGAAATTTCGCGAATACCTGCCAAATTTTGACTTCATTTTTCTTTATAACTTGTGAGTTCCTCTTTGTTCTTTGTTCTTGTCAGATTTTATCTCAACATGAAACAAAATTTCAGGTGCAGATTTACCAAAGTGTTCCTTTCCTTTGATATCTGTGTCTTTTCCCACAAAAATATGTTGTTTTGAGCCATTCTGATGATATCTACTCTGATCACAAATACATCAAAGTTAATGCAGTATTGTCTTCTGGTATCCTTGGGTATATTTCATAATCCCTCAAGAGAGTAATATAAACTGAAATGTTCTGAAGGCTTCTCGTGTGCCAGAAGCTCTATTTAGGCACTGTTCTAAATAGAGCATGGACTCATCCAACTTTTACAACATCCCAGGAGGGAGGTACCATTTTGGGAATGAGGAAGCAAAACTTAGAAAATTTAAGGAGCTTGCCAAAGGCCACACAACTGGTTACTATTGGAGCTGATTTTAATACAAGACCTTCTTAGTTCAGAGATGAAGTCATGTTCTCCTTTGCTACATTGTCTCTTTCACATTTGCTAACGAGAAAGAGGGGAAGAGAAGAAGAGAGGAAAACAGAAGAAAGGGAAAGAGGGGAAAAAACAGGAAAGAGGGAAGGAAGGAATGAAGGAGAAATCAAGCTGGGTCATCTCAAGTTCTAATAAGTCTTGTATCTTAGAATTTTTTTAAACTTCTCCTTTCAAAAGACCTAATTCTGACATACGTAAAAATAATTGCTTTTTAAAGACATGACCATTTCAGTAAGAAAGCTGTGTCCCTTCTTGGTTTTCCCTGTTTGTGATACAAAGGAAGCTTGCTGATGGCTGATAAATCAGTCATTTGTGCTCCACTGATTATACTGCATGAGAAAATGGAAACTTTAAGAAATTATTTGGCACTTTGATTCTTTTAAAATGCATTGAATTCCTTTATTATTCTCTAAACCACAATGGCTTAGCTGAGATTCCCACTGAGTCTGATTACTATAAACCATTCCCTTGAGGTGTTTTATTTTTCTTCCCTTTGGTATTCTGCAATGCTAGGGTATAGCACTGGAGACTAGGAACCTGATTGTGAAGAAATGAAGAAGAGTCAACCTTCAATGTAATGATCATGACCATTTACATAAAATTTGCCAACATACTACTATTTTCTTGCAATGAAGAAGTCATCTGGTTTGCAGTTCAGTAAGTGTCAAAGTGCCAGAATAGAACATGAATAACTTTTTTTTTTTTTTTGTCTCAATGATTATTGCAAGAAGTGTTTTGGAATGGAAACTGGCTACCAGGTGACCATATGTGTTCACACGTATGAGTATATGAATGCACTTAGTTGCGCACAAGTTCATAGAAGGATGTGCTGGTGTGTGCGTGCCTGTCACCACAAAGATAATGTTAGCTCTGATGTATGAGATTCTGGGGTCAGTGGATCACAGAGTGGGAGCCTCAAGCTGGACTCATGGCCAGCATGTGACTTTCATTACACAAGGCCAGCAACATTGTGTTTCTAGTTTTGGCACTCTTCCCTAAAGGACTAATAGCAACACACTCTCTTTCAGACACTCAGAACATAAAGGGAAATCTGAGAGAACAAGTGTTTTCTCGAGTAGGGGATGTATAAATAAATGGCAGAGTAGTAGGCCCTTCCCTGAAGCAAGTGGTTACATGCATGCCTCCAGCTCTCCTCCTTTTTCTTTGTCTCCCTCCCAGAGCTAGATATAGGATCAAAAGCCAATCATAATTTCTCTCTGCTGTATCTATATGCCTAGGGATTATCTTGCAATATCTGATGGATGCCTGAACTAATGACTGCTCAGTCATGATGTTTCCCAATTAGTTGTCCTTCAACCAGAACAGAAAACTTACAAGTGAATTGATGGTTAGTTAAACCAGAGTGAAACAAGTATCACACAGAACAAAAGAAATAACGCATCAGAAAAAACCATATTACAACTCTAGTGCCACACTTTCTAAATGTCCTCAAATCTAATTTTAGTTAAATTATCAGGTTGGCTTTTCTATAGAAAGTTCATTTCCATCTGAAAGCTAGTTATCAAACTTCATAATTTATCACAGAAAGGATGGATCTGTACAGAACCATAAAAAGATGTAGTGGTCTTTATGTTTATTTTTATCAGCCTATAGCAAAATGAATAATAAATAATAACTCATATGTATCAAATTATACTAGGCATTATTCACATGGCTTATTATAACTCATATGTATCAAATTATACTAGGCATATTTCACATGGCTTTTACTTTATCTTATTTGCACTGATTACAGTCGATGTAAAGATGGCAAATGAGGAAATAAGGCAGCATTTGATTAAATACTTAGCTTTATCACTTTTATATGATGAAAGCAGGGAATGAATGAAACAGAATAACCCCAGAATCACATTCTACATGACTATACCATATTCCTATTCCTTACATTGGTTGTATGTCCTATAATTTTTCAGTATCTTGTTTATCTATTACTTTATTTCAACCTACAAACTATCTCTTATGAGATGGATAATAGAAGCAGTTGTGAATGGTCTCACAATTTCTAAGTGTCCTATGTAGCTCCCAAACCCAGATTTTCTTGCCCAAGGTCGAGTACTTTTTCTATTACACTGTCATTCCATTTAAACCAGCTTCCTTGTTGGACTCCAATTAAGAGAGTGTTATGCGTTCTTTTCCAAAACTCTTTCTTCTTTTTTTTTTAAATTTTATTTATTTACTTGACAGAGAGGCAGGCAGAGAGAGAGAGGGAAGCAGGCTCCCCGCTGAACAGAGAGCCTGATGTGGGGCTCGATCTCAGGACCCCGGGATCATGACCTGAGCTGGAGGCAGCGGCTTTAATCCACTGAGCCACCCAGGCGCCCCCAAACTCTTTCTTCCTTAAATACTGTAGGTCATCCTGCTTATCGCTTTTCTTTCTACTTACTTTTTTAGTTGTTTCATACATTTTTTTTTTTGGTAATTTGTTACTTTTGGTTGTCTCTTGCCCACCTATAATTTGTTTCTACTTTTTTTATGTCTTTCTTCGTAATTTCTGCTCATTCCCAAAATATCTTTTTTTTTTTAAGATTTATTGATTGATTTAAGAAAGACAAAGAGGAGAGTTAGAGGGTGAGGGAGAGAGAATCTCAAGCAGACTCCTCGCTGAGCATGGAATCCAGTGTAGGGCTCAATCCTACAACCCTGAGATCATGACCTGATCCGAAATCAAGATCTGGCCACTTAATCAACTGAGCCACCCAGGTGCCCCCTCAAAATGTCTTTTAAAGCTATTATGACAAAGAGCCTGATGCATTACATACTGTCTGTTCTAAAGATCTACATTTGTATGTGGCATTCATAAACATTTATCCACAGTAAATGGAAGTATCACTATGTTACAATACGAGTGACCTTCCCTATCTCTATTTCATACATTTGAAGTTAGTATCACAGATTAAAATGAAAAAACAAAAAAAAAGTATCTAACATTGTTTTTTTTTTTTAAGATTTTTCTTTATTTATCTGACAGAGATCACAAGTAGGCAGAGAGGCAGGCAGAGAGAGAGGAGGAAGCAGGCTCCCTGCAGAGCAGAGAGCCCGATGTGGGGCTCGATCCCAGGACCCTGGGATCATGACCTGAGCCAAAGGCAGAGGCTTAACCCACTGAGCCACCCAGGTGCCCCTCTAACGTTGTTTTGTTCATTTTTCTGCTAGTAACAAAAATGAAGGTGATTGTCATATTTCTTATATTTCTGTACAAATCCAATCATCTCAGTGACAAATAATAAAGAAGTTTGACAAATAACTTTCCAATGAATGGTCTATAGTAAAGCCAACCTGATAATTTAGCTAACATTAGAATTGAGGACACTAAGAAAGAGTGGCACCAGATTTTTAATATAGATCATCTGATTCATTGCACTTATTTTTATTTTCTTTGATGTTGCTTTCACTGAGCTTCTAAATCACTTGCAATTTTTCTGTGGTCATCTGATTGGTCCTCTTTCCTATATTTGTTCTCTTTCTCTCTTTGTGTTGCAAACACTTTCTTGCTCATGCTATCCCTCTGAGTATATGTATGTATATGGGTGCATTTTGTATCGTAGATTAGCATTTCCCTGACACACCCAGCAGTGATTCATCATATCCTACATTGAAAGCAATGAGGCTGCTTCAAAAATCAGCACTTGGGCTGCTTTAATGCTGTGGGTCATTTCACAGCTCGACAAGTAAATCCTACAATAATCCATCTTGCTGTGACAGGGAGATGCAGCATCTTATATTCTAATAATAATCCAAGAAAATGCAGCTTTACAGCTCAGTGAAAGAGAAAGTGCAAAATCACTTCCCATTAACCTACAGCATTAGTTTGCATGGTGTATTGTAGTTACTAATGAATAACAGATTTTTACATAATTAATTTTTGAGCATTGTTTTAATCAATATTCAAAAATATATCGAATTCTTTCTCTGGGTTAGAAAGCACTCTGCTTTCACTAATGAAGGAGAAAACAAATGCAACAGAAATGTTTCGGGACTTGTTAATTTTGTTATTCAGTCTGATCTATTATCTTTCATATAATTTAAATATATATGTATATGAATATGTATATACATATATATATATATGTATATATATCTGTATGTTGGAAATGCTCAAAGTGCTGAAGCTTCTGAAGGGAACGTAACAGTCTTTTTCTTTTTGGTGCTTACTGACTTGTACAGAAGATATGTTAACCCATGAATTAGGTTTTCCTTAACTGGGTTGAGTGTTGTGAGAACAGAGTATAGAACAAATAACTCAATCCAAGGAAATTCAGTTCATTAATACATTTCATTAAATAAAGCAAATTAACATACCGTATTATTTATCTTTATGAAGAGTCTCCCATATGCTTAAAAGCACTTAGCATTACCCTTTTTCCATGATTTTTTTCAAAGATACAATGAAAATTATAGTCTTTTGTCCACCTGACTCCTAACATATGACTAATGTTATTGGCAAAAAATAAAAATCTGTATGATCTGTGTCTTAAGGTTGATATCCATGTATTGTTTTGCTTTGCTTTGTTTGTTTTGTGACTATAGGCGTCAGCATTAAGTTTTCAGTTGGAAGGTTTGGTCCCTCCAAAAAATACATTAGGGACTGCTTGGCTGGCTCAGTCAGAAGAGCAAGTGACTCTTGCTCTCAGGGTTATGAGTTCGAGCCCCACAATGGGTGTAAAGATTGCTTAAAATAAACAAATAAACTTTAAGATGGAAATATGAGGTGACTAAAATTATCTCTCCACCTTTAGTTATCCTAAATTTATTTCTGCTATGGCAAAAAAAGGACCACTTTATAATATGCATTGTTGATAGCCCTGCAATGTGTATGAAAAAGAAAAAGCTGTATCTGGTTGACCTCAGCTTACTCAATTACTTAGTGTGCTATCACGGAAGCCATATAGTAGTTACAGATGCTATATGCAACTAGGGTGGCCAGACCTGCAGATAGACACATGATTATATCTCCCCTGCTTAGGTTCATGTTCAGGGTCCAACTAGACTTCAAATAAAAAATGCATCAAGAAAGTTTCCCCTGTTATTCCTTTTGTTTTCATCCATTGTCTATTATAAATATGTCTGCATTCACAAAATCCATATTTATGTTAACTTCTTTAATATAAGTGTTTTCTTTTTTCCAGGCTAGGAGTGGGTTACAGAAAATAATCACAATTAATCACACTCTGAAATCTCGAACTTGCATATAGTTACATGACCAAGTAGTTTCATTCCACTTGAAAACTCTTATCTACTAGTGGTGTTTGCCTTTGCTGCAAAGAAGCTTGAAGCTAAATCTGAGCTCTGCAAGAGAGTGCCTGGATTAATCAGAAATGACTGCCATGAACGAAGGAGACATTGTATCAGCATGCATGCCAAGTATTTGACATGCCTGTTCTAATTCTTTCAGGACTATTTCATTATGAAGAGTAACTGATTTACTAAGAAGTGGAGTGTAGGTTTTCATTTGCTTGAAATAAGACTAATAGAAGCTGTTCTCCATTCTTCTTGAAATAGGTATGTTTACTATGATATCTTATCTAGTCCTATTTTTAATTTTCTAAAACATCTGTTGTCCTTAAAAATAGATTTCTCTCCAGAATCCATGTAGTTCTCTTAATTCTCATTTCTATTGCAATAGTTTTAGGAAAAAGAACAATGGGTTATAAAACAATTTTATGATAATTTTATTTAGTATGACTTCGAGGCATAAAGAAATAAATCTTTAGAACATTTTACTATAAGGTACAGTATTACTTTTTAATCTATTTCGACAAAGAAAAAAATAAAAATATATAATCTATACCACTAACCCTATAAGACTGGTGTGAACATCAAATGGGACCCTGGAGATGAAAGCACTTTGGAAAGTACATCAATGCAAAGTATTGCATTATTTATTTGACCATCACTTACTGAGGTGGGATGAAGAAATGCTCAGAGAAGCTTCTGAAGGCACTGTTGGTTGGATAGGTTATCAACCAACAGGTTTAAGACTTGTCTCACCAGATTTTTATATGAGTGTAAATCCCTATCTTCATATCAAGTTGTGTAGTCCAATAATATAGGATTGTATACAATGATTTTCTCTTACCTTTATGTGTTACAAGTGCAGTGAAAGGTTTGATAAGATCCAAAGGAGACCTTAACACAGTCTTAACACAAAGAGGCAAGTCACACCCTAGTTACCACCTATTAAGGAATATTCAGCTCATCCTTGCTTTCCCAACATAGCCTCACAGCATGCCAACTGTAGCAAGGTGTCTATAAATTACACTCTCCCCAAGTGTTGTGAGCCCATTTATGTTTTCCCTTACTCTTCTAAAACCAATGAAAGAAAAACAATAATGGTAACAATAACAAAAGAAAAAAAAAAGAACACTGGCAACGTGGCTTTAAATCTCTAAAATTTCCAGAAGGGTATAAATTTCAATGTCATTTCTGGATCTCATTGGCATTTCTCTAAAATTTGATGTAAATTATTTCATGGCAATTGATAGGCCACTATGTTTGGCCATAAGGATGTTTTTAAGTGTACTGAGAAAAATGAGGCAAGAGGCTCATAATTGTGGGAGTGTATTGGGAGATCAAGATAATATACATTATCTTTTACTATTATTATACACTTAAATATTGGGCATGTACCATTCTCTTTCTTTTATTGAGTTTGTCAAGGACATTCTTACAACCAATGGCTTCCTAGTCTGTTTTATACAGCCAGCTTTAGGTTTCTATCCATTAGCCAGATATTATAAAGTCCTTCAAGAAACTCAAGAGAAATGGAGTATTTTAATACAAGGTAATTACCTGCCCCAGATGTTTTTATCTAGAAGATGCTAAAGGTGAATACCGACAAACATTTGTTCTCAGAAGAGTTCGGGTCTTGGGTTTTTAGTCTGAGGTTCACAGGTAGGCTAAAGGGATTCCACCAACTTCCTCAGATTGTAAGCACAACTGTATGTAAAAGTGTTTGAATTTTCTCTGTGGGAACTGGAGTCTAGAGCACTGCTCAATTTCTTGAAAGTGTGAGCCAAAAAAAAAAAATATATATCAGAACTGCAAATTTATATTCAAATTATAAAATTGCCTCTCTTCTATCATCTTTGATGTAAGAGAAATAAAACTCCATCTTGTTTTTCTTTTCCAAGTTCAGATTAATATTCCAGAATGTGAGTTATAGTAGAAGCTGAAATGTGGCACAGAAGATAGGAAATAGGGGTATCTCTTATAGGTGACATTGTGGGAATGAACCATGTTGAGGTAGGCCTTGGCTTCCTCATCCATAAACTTGAAAGTTAATTAGAAAACCCTTTGAGGTCTATTCCAATGCAAAGAGTCAATGGTTCTTTGAGGAAGGAGAGTCCCTTGGACCTACTAAATCTGTTCAAAATAAAGCAGCCTAGGAACACAGAGAGATTCCTTCCTTCTTGCTACTAAACCTAAGGAACAAAAGAAAAGACACAGAAAGAGAGAAAGGAATTAGATCAACCAAATATTTCTGGGACATATTCATTTGAGACATGTTCACTGAGCATCTTCTGTGGTTGGTCATTATTTTATACACTATACAATATAGTTCTTGGTCTCAAACGCTGCATCAATTTCCTAGTTTAGAAATGATAGCCAAAAATTGCCCTTTGAATATTTTATCACTTCAACATTCAATAGTATTTATGGAGTGCTACAAAAATTTTAAAAATGCAGTAATTAATTTGTAGTGTACTTTTGGACACATAGCTTATCCATTAAATAGTTAATTTTCATCATTGCAAGAGCACTCTGGGATAGGTCTCATGCAAAATTAGGTCCAGGATTGGCCAACAAAGAAACTGAGTCTCAGTGAGGTATACAGAGCTGAAATTTAAGCAAGGTCAGTATAACTTGAGAGTCAAGACTCTTAACCAATAAACTGTAGTTTCGCTATCTTCCTCAGCCATTATTGATTTGATTTCCTCAGCTGAAAGTGAAAAAGTATAATAAGGAAAGATGACCACATCTGAGAACAAAATAGGAATATAGCAAAAGGACTAGATGAGGGAACTGGGGCTTAAGTGAGCATGTGAAAGAATAGCAACATGGAGTTCACTGTGAGTGAAACATGTCCAAAGTGTGATATGGTGGCTGGGCAAAAAAATGAAAGCAAAACAAAAAAAAAACCAAACACACAAACTGGGGGGGGGGGGGGGGGGAGAAAAAAAAGAACGTTGCCATCAGAGACAAAAAGTGTTCAGAATGAGGAAGATAGTGTTTCATTTTAATCTTTCTGAATTAGACTGTCCCCGGAACAGCATCTGTTCTTTTGTGGGCATCACTTTTGTTAACACCAGCAGACTGATGGGAATTGGAAAGGTACTCAGCAATAACCACAGTTACATTTAGTTTTTGTTCTGTAATAAGAAAAGCAGTGCAATTGTTAAGAGCATGGGTCCTGAAACCAGGCTGCTTGAGTTCAAATCTTGGTCTTCCCATTTTGAGATGTTATTAAATAAGTTATTTTAATTTTCTGTGCCTTACTGCCTCCTCTATAAAATGGGGATAGTAGAGCACCATCCTCAAGGATTTCTGGGAAGACCGAGTTCATGTATCTAAAGGGTTTAGAACACTGTAGGTGCTTTACCAATATGTTCACAATAGAATATATTGGAAGAAAGAGAGACTGTTTAGTGCATAGAAGAGTAGGTTGAGGGAGAATTTACCTCCAGATGGCTGGAAAACAGAAGTAGTATCAGTAAAGTTATTTAGAGATATAAGGGAAACAAATAGTTTTGTGTCTGCCTTGGGGTATATTTGATTACTTGTCACTCACCAGAAGTATTTAAGCATTTAGCATATTTTAGAGAGGATTGAACCATCAGGTGGAGGATATGAAATAGATAGACTAGGTTATAATTATGTATTTGTTTTTTATTAATACTGTTTGGAGAGTAAAATAAGAGAGTTAAGCAATGCTGAGAATTACAAAAGTAAAGGTAATGTATCCCCTCCTAGTTTATTCCACACTGTTCCCCACAAATAATCAGTTTTATTTTCCTCTGGTGGTCCCCATGACAATAAGAAATACACAGAAACTTCTGGTTTCCGGTGATTTATCCATATTTTTCAATATATATTATTTTCCCACAGGGAAGGATAAGAGGTAATAAACTCGTCTTATTTCCTACTTCTTTTCCCTTATACATACTGTTATTATTTTCAGTTATTGTTGTTTTTTATTAGTTGTAGTTAATTCTGTTTTTAACTTGAAGCAATATACTTCCCCAGAGTTAGAGTTATTTCTTGGGCAATCCATTGTCAACACTTTCTATCAACTTACCAACATGTGAAATAAGGAAATTAAAAATTTCTCCACATCTCTTGCCTGTAATTATAATGAAGTCTTTGAAGTCTTGTTCTAAGACATTAGCAGTATTGAGAATATTGAGATCATGACTTTCCTGGGGTGTTCTGTTTTATCTTGATGTGTTTTTGTTTTAGTAGTTTTTGGTTAACTTTCTTTTATCTTGTAGTCAAAGAAATAACCACCTAATTTTATATGTATATATATGTGTGTGTGTGTGTGTGTGTGTGTGTGTGTGTGTGTGTGTAATCTGCTAGGATATTTACCTTTTCCTTACATGATGAATCTCTCTTCTGTCTTCCTCATTTAATTTGGACTAGTTTCTTAGGTCTAGTGTAAAGCTGGCAACCAGAAATAGAAACATTAATAGTGTACAGTGCACACGTTGCTTGTTACAATAAAACTAAATGTGTACACGCACACACACACACACACACACAGAAATATATGTTTTTAATGCATTTCTTTTTATTCCCTTATTCTTTCTAGAATTGTCTCACCAGAGGTTCAACTATTATCTTTAAAAAGCTGATCTTCTGAGTCACTGAATTCCTGAAATATATGTGTCTTGCCCTCACATACAGTTACCAGTGTGCCTAAAAACTGAATTCTAGACCAACAATATTTTTAATTATAATTTTAATGTATCTTTATGTCATTCGATCCAGAAGATATATATTTTCTTTTGTAGGAAACTTGATTTTCTTCTTCCCAGTATTCCAGTTCTTTAGTGTAGACATTGCTTTTATTATTTCACCTTGCCTTATATTCAGTTGACCTTTTTTTTTCGTGTGAAGACTGGACTTTCTTAACCACAGATAAACTTTTAAATTTTACATGAAACTTCATAAGTGAATTTGGTCTACATTTTCTTGACTTCATCACTTTGCTTTCAAAGTATTGCAAGACTTAAAAAATCAGTATGGGAAGAGTTGCCTTTACTTCCTTTCCTATTCTACCCAGAGGTTACCAAATTTGGAGTATTCAGTAGGTTTAGCTATAAAACAACCTGATGACTTTTGTGTCTGTGTGGGTGAAGGGGACACACAGGAAATTATTTTTGAATACCAGTTTAATGTCTTTTTTTTTAAAGATTTTATTTATTTATTTGACAGACAGATCACAAGTAGGCAGAGAGGCAGGCAGAGAGAGTGGAGGGGAAAACAGGCTCCCCACTGAGCAGAGAGCCCGATGCGGGACTTGATCCGAAGACCCTGAGATCATGACCTGAGCGGAAGGCAGAGGCTTTAACCCACTGAACCACCAGTGGGTGGCTCACCGGTTTAATTTCTTAAAATGTTTCCTATCTCTTATAGAGAACAATTTGATATGTTACAGGAATGTCCTTTTAATTCAATTTTTCAAATTCAGAAGTATGCATTGGTTTACAGCGATCAATCAAGACATTTAAAAACAGATACCATATGATTTCACTCATATGTGGAATTTAAGAAACAAACAGATAACCTTGTGGGTGGGAGGAAATAGAGGCGAGCCAGAAAACAGACTGTCAACTCGAGAAAACTGTGGAAGGTTACTAGAAGGGAGGCGGGTGGAGAGATGGGTTACATGGATGATGGGGATTAAGGAAGGCACTTGCAATGAGCACCAGGTGTTGTATGTAAGTGATGAGTCACTAAATTCTATAGGTAAAACTAATATAACACTGTATGTTAACTAACGAATTTAAATAAAAATGTGAAAAAAAAGAAAAGAAAAGAAGTAACCGCAGATGTTACCTATTTAAATTGTAATTATTTTATTTTTATTGCATTATATTTATAATTTTATTCTCCCAGTATAGGTTTTAAATAGCAATTTTGTTAGGACATAGCATACATAAAGAAAACTATAAAAAAAATAGTGCGGTCTAGCTTGAGGAACTTTTATCCAGTGAATACACCTATGAAACTGCCACTCAGTCATGACAGAATATTATTATAACTGTAAGCCACTCATAGGAACCTCTCTGTCACTACCCTCTTATTCTTTCCATAGGACACCTTACTCTTAATTTATAACACCATTACATTTTTGAGATTTCTGTATGTGTATATTTTAAATATTTTAAATATTGGTTGCTCTTGCTAGTAATTTTTTAACTTTATTATTATTTTCTAAGAAAGAAGCTTTTGTCTGTCTTAATATTCTTCAGTATATGATTGGTTTTTTGTTTTATGAATTTTAATTCTTACCATTATTATATCTTTCTTTATTCTTTATGTGGATTTATTTGCTGTTCTTTTTATGATTTCTTGAGATTATTTTATAAGCCAGCTGAAGTCTAATTTTTAAAATTCATATTTATATCTAAAAATACACAGTCTGCTGTTATTGGTTATTGTGCAGTCTCTGAGAGACTGTATATTAATTTTGTATTCATATAGTCTCTATTTTACTGAATTGTCTTCTTTTCCTGCAAGAGAGAGTTTCTTTCTTCTCCTAGTGGAAGTGAATACTCATGTTATAAACTACATATGGAGAGGGTTACGTGGCAAGAAACAGACCTCTAACCAACAGCCATTAAGTCCAAGCCTTTATATATAGCCATAAGGAGATGTAATACAGGCATAAGGAAATGATTTCTGTCAACAACCCAACTTGAGCAGATACTTCCCTGGCCAGAAGATAAAGAAATGACATGGTGATGGTTAATTTAATGTATTTACTTAAATTGGGCTAAGGGATGCCAGGACACCTGGTAAAACATTTCTGGGTGTGTCTGTGAGAGTACCCTGGGAAGAGGTACTTTGAATCACTAGACTGAGTAAAGCAGATCACCTTTATCAGTGCAGGTGGGTATCATCTAATTTGTTGAGAGACAGAATAGAACAAAAATATGGAGGAAGAGCAAATGCCCTCTTTTTGCTGTGGCTGGAGGAACCATCTTCTCCTGTCCTCAGACCTAGGCACTCTTGATTCTTGGTCATCAGACTCCAATCAGATCAGGACTTACACCATCCGCTCTCCAATTCGTAGGTCTATAGACTTGAACTAAATTACTCCATTGGCTGTTATGGTTCTGTACTTGTGGATAGCATATTGCAAGACTTGTCAGCATCCATAACCACGTGATCCAGCACCTATAATACATCTCCTCTCATATACATATTCTATTTCTTTGGAGAACACTGAATAATAAAGACACTTTTTAAGAAAATTCATATGAACACCAAACCCATATTCAGTGAAATGACATTTCCCAACAAACAGAAACTAAAGCTATTTTTCTTCATCATTTTCATTGATGAAGTGAGAATGAAGTTCAGCCAACTTCTTGGTAGCAGTCTGGTGGGACCCTAAGCCAGAGAACCCAGCTAAACCATTCCTGAACTTTTGACCCATGGAAACTGTGAGATGAATAAGTGTGTATTGTTTTAAGCTGTTGTATTTGTGGTAATTTGTTACACAGTAATAAGAAGTAATACATATTCTATTATAAGAAATGTGCTTCTTCAGTCTAGTAATGCTTTTGACCTTAATGTCAACTAGATTTATATTGGAATAGCTAAATCAGCTTCTTGTTGTTCTTAGTATTTATAATGATGGAATATCATTTTATATTCTTTTACTTTGAACAACCTATGCCTCGTATTTAAGTGTATCTTTTCTAAGAAAAATGTTGTTTATTTTTGTGATGTTTTGTTGCTACTGTTTTATCCAGTAAGACAATTTCATCTTTTATTTGGAGTAATTTGCTTATGTGCATACTCACTATTCAATTTCAATCTTTCTAACCTCTTTTATGCTCATCTTTCTCTGCTTTCTTTTATATAAAATGTTTTCCTTTTTTCTCCATTTCCCTTTATTCTCCTGTTACTTAAACATTTCTACTTCTCTTTTATTATCTTCCTAGATACTAAAACATTCATTTTTTTAAAGATTTTATTTGTTTATTTAACAGAGAGAAAGTTAGAGAGTACAAACAGGGGAGCAGCAGGGGGAGAGAGAGAAGCAGGCAGGAACCCTGATGTGGGACTCGATCCAGGACCCTTGGATCATAACCCAAGCTGAAGGCAGACACTTAACCAACGGAGCCACCCAGGTGCCCCTAACATATTAATTCTTGAATCAGTATAGTATAATAGAAATTAGTACTTATTTCTAAGACAGTTGTACTTACCATCCCACTGTGATTGCTGTCCTTGGCATGCATTTTAATTCTACATGTATTTTAAACCTCACTAGATGTTACTAGCATTTTGTATAGTCAATTTTTGTTTAGATATACCTGCATACTATTATCTTTTTTGATCAGCATTTATTCCCTCCTCTGTTTCCAGTTTGCTGTGTAGAATAATCTCCTTTTGTCTGAAATTCATTTTCTTTCTTTCTTATTCTTTCTCTCTTCCTTCCTTCCTTCCTTTCTTTTCTTTGTTTTTCCTGTAGAATAAGATTGATGAGGAAAAGTTATCATTGTTTTTGTTTGCCTAGAAATGTTCTTATTTTAGTGAATATGGATTTGGGGGTTTCTTTAAATGTCAGGTCATTTCTTTCAGTTAAAGATGCTTTTATTGTCTTCTGGCTTCCATTTTTTTATGTTGAAAAGTCAGCTCTTAGTTTTAGTGTTGTTTCTTTAAAAGTCACAGATTACTTTTCTCTATCTCTATTAAAGAATGCTTTTTAGGGGCACCTGGGTGGCTCAGTTGGTTAAGCGCCTGACTCTTAGTTTCGACTCGGGTCATGAGCTCAGGGTCCTCAGTTCCAGTCCTTAGTCGGGCCCGTGCTCAGCATGTTTCCTAGAGATTCTTTCCCTCTCCTGCTCTTTAACTTTCTGCCCCTTCCCATTTTTTCTCTCTCTCAAATAAATAAATTAATTTAATTAAATCTTAAATAAAAATAATGCCTCTTTATCTTTAACTCTAAGTAGTGTTAAATATTAGTATGATGTGCCTTTTTGTTTTTTATTTATTCTGCTTGGGTTCCGAACGTCTTATGAATCTGTAAGTTAATATGTTTCATCAGTTTTAGAAAACTACAGCCATTGCTTGATTGTTACTTTTATCATTCTTTCTCATCTGCCTACTCTGAGGCTCAAATGACATGTGTGTTTAATGTGTTCACTCTATCTCAGATGTCTCACACCTGCTTTATGAATCTTCCATCATGTTACTTACCATGTGCTATCTACACATTTTCTGATTCCTTCTATTTCAGTTCACTCATTCCTTCTGCTCTCTGCAGATAAATTCATTCCTCCAAATCTTAATTTCATTTTATATTTTTTTGTTTTCACTTCCAAGGTTTCCACTTAGATCTTTTCATACATCTGATTCTCAGTGAGTTCCTTTATTTTATCACTTATTTTCTTGAAGTAATGGCGGTGTTTTCATTAAAATCTGATAACTGCAGTGTCTATATCACTTGGATTTCTGTGTGTGCTCATTCTCTCCCTCAACTGTGTTCATTTGTTCATGCACACTTGCACACATATGCATTTATTCACTCATTCAATATGCTTAGTGATTTTAACATCAGATAAATGTTCAGGATTTTTTTTCTGTCTTTAGAAAGAATTCACTCCATTATCTGGCAGGTAGCAGATGGATAGATTATCTGAGTCCAGTCAAGAACTGGGAGGTTTCTAAGCCATATGGCCATGTTTGCGAGTCTTATTTCTACTCTGAGGGTGTAACTCATTAGATGTTTTAAATGTGAACATGAAATATTGACTAGGATTCTTCTTAGTGGATAATGAACTTCAGTTTTTTCTGTATGCAGCACCATAGGGCTGCCATAAAGTCCATTGTGATTTTTAGCCACTTTTGGCATGACTTCTTTTTTTTAAGTTTGTTTTTTTTTTTTTTTTTTTAATGTATTTATTTGTCAGGGAGGGAGGGGGAGAGAGAGAGAGCGCGCGCACAAACAAGGGGAGCCGCAGAGGGAAAAGCAGGCTCTCCAGTGACCAAGAAGCCTGATGTAGGATTTGATTCCAGGACCCTGGGGCCATGACCCAAGTCAAAGGCAGATGCTTAACCAGCTATGCCACCCAGATATCCCTTGGCATGACTCCTTAACATTTTGCCTTGTGCTGCTTAAAAATCGGTAAATGCCTCAATATGAAAATGTGTGTCAAGTATTGGGCTAACTTCTTTGGTCCACTTTTCTGTAAGAAGATGCTAGTTACCTTCATATCTCTGAATTCTAATTTTTGTCTCCAAGCCCTAGAATACTTGATATTTTAATTGCCTCTTAGAACCCATTTTCCTGTTACTTAGTCAAGCACCAAAAATAGGTAAATGCTCCTAAAGGAAAAGCAATGTACAAAAAATTGGGTTCAACCACTGAGATTCCATTTTCTCCAAGGTCTGGCCCCTCATATCCTTGCCACTTTAGCAGGATTTCTATGCCTTCTGAAAGATTCATTTCTGTATTTTATATATTTGTTTCCTATTTGTTCCCATTGGGTGAATTCCTATGCCACAAGCTATACTATCATAGCTGGAAGAACTCACCTACAAAAGTTACTTCTAAGTTTATTTTTTTAAAGATTTTATTTATCTATTTATTTGACAGAGAGACAGCAAGAGAGAGTGCATGACTGGGGAGCAGGGCTAGGGACAGAGTGGGAGGAAGAGGCAAACTCCTTGCTGAGTAGGGAGCCTGACACAGGGCTTGATCCCAGGACCCCGGGATCATGACCTGAGCTGAAGGCAGACACTTAACTGACTGAGCCATCCAGGCTCTGACTTCAAAAACTATTTCTAATTCTATGACTTCTTCAGTTTCACAATAGTCTGCTCTTTTTTTAGGTAGACAGCATGATCTGGATCTTGCTGAAGAGACTTACTAGAATCTTAAATTCTCTTCTTTTTGTTACATAGTATCTATTTCTTTTTATATAAACTGTCCTTGGTATTCATAATCTTTCAGTTTCATGCTTCAAATTTTTATTAATTTTTTGGTACATCATTTAAGTCTATTTTTTGTGGGTGACTAGTAGAGGTTTGTTTTAAAAAGTTGTGTAGGTCTATTTACCTAAAAGACCTCTTTACTGAATGGAAAAACTTTGCTGTGGTCTCTGTGTAAGTGGAAAATCTGATCAACTGGCAGGATTTTGTTTATGGTGGTTGACTATGTAGTAGAAATATTAGATTAGGATTCTTATAATTGTCCAGCTAAGGACTTTTTTTTTCCTTCAAGTGAAGTGCTTAAATATATTTGCTCCTAGTTGGAGCTCCCTTTATTTCTTCTCTGAATCTTTTTGTAGATTTTGAAGTTATTTTGGCTCACTTTTCTCTCAACAGCTCCATTATGCACACAGTGGATCCTTCCCAAGCAAATAATTTACTCTCTTGGAGAGCACTCTGTTTAAGTTACCAGGTAGGAATAAATTTTGTAGGCAGAGGAAAGAATTGTCTTCCCAGTTATGGAGGACATTCTATAGGACAACCTGCAAGTAATTCTCCAGGGGACCATGAGAAGTTTCCATCAGTCCTCTATTCACAGGTGCTCATTTTTACTTGGATGTTTTTTGGGGATTCACCTGACAGAATTATCTCTCAAATATATATTCTCCTTTATGCATTTTCCATCCATATAAACCCATCGTTTTTGTTCTTCCTAGTTACATCATTGGGTTAAATTCAACTTCGTCTGACAATTTTCACCTTTTACTTTGCTTACTCCTGACATTAAGAATACATCATTAGTGGCATCTAGATTTAAACTGGGGGAAAACAGATACTGTGCATTTTCAATTTTTGGCTTTTAAATAATATACTAAATAATAATAAATAGTTAAATTCATGACAATGTAGATTTTATAAAGTTATCTAAAATATATATGAATACAATTAAAGTATCATGTAAACTATTTGTTTATGCCCAGATCTACTAAAATTCACATACAAGATGGCCATAAATTCATATCATTAAGCTAGACTAATGGTATTTTCTCACTTTGGACTCTTGTAATTATTTGTCATAGCAAACATATAAATACAATCCATTTGCTGTGATGGATAATTTCCTAATATTACTTAAGGCATTAATAAAATTTGTAGTTGCCTTGCTTTTCACATATCCCATCTATGTACACAAAGTTTATTATACTTACTTTGTACAAAATATATACTTAAATCCTTCTTTTATAGCATATTCATTTTTTCTGCTGACTCTTTATTCACTTCAGTTGCACTGCCAAGTTAATTAAATGAATTACATATTAATGACTTTGGTTTTCAATGAGAATTAGGAAACATTTAAGAAAAAAGTTCATAAAATAACAAAGTACTCTTAAAACTCATACCATGATCAAAGTATTTTGTGGAAAGTAATAAAACACTTCACAAAGATAGCTATAAAATATGTAACAAAACCCATTGTTATTTTAATTTATAAATATATTTAATGTATTCCAAAAATGTATCAAATGTCTAGTAAATGCGTAATATTCTGCAGAGTGAATAGAAGGACTGGGAAAATGCAAAAATTAAAAAGTCTTCCTTTTCCTCTTGTCTCCTTCCTTCTTTTCCTTTTTCTAGTTTTATTGAGATATCATTGACATACTTCCCCCATACTCCCTCCTTGTAGAAGACTTATAGAAGACTCCTTGTAGAAGACTAGGTGCTAGAGAAGTAGGATGTGTAGGACAGACAGGTAAATATGCAACTTGAGTTATGTTGAGTTAATGTATTAAGATTTCAGTAGAGATGAACAGAGGGTCCTAAAGTAACACATAGCAGAGACATCTAGCATGGTCCAGAAAGTCACAGTGGGTTTCTCAGAGAAGGTGAGATATGAGGGAGCTTATACCACACCATACAGGGCTATGAAGAAATCTACACAGAATTCCATAACTCACTTTGTCTTTCAGCTATTCTTTTATTTTTAATCCCCTCACAGGACTTTCCTGACATACATTTATTTATTTATTTATCTATCTATCTATCTATTTATTTATTTATTTTAAATCACTGTTGGGCAATAACAACAGTGCCAGCTGGCTCCATTTCATATTAATACTATCTCACATAAACCAGGTCCTTTTTGTCCCTGAGGGTTCAATCTGAGAAGCAAAAACAGAGTGATATAGTATAAGGGGTTTCTTATAGGGCTGTGATATATATATATAGTTCTGGGACTGATTAAACAGGTGTAGGAGTTAAGGGCAGGCCACCCCCAGATGGGTCATTGTGGCATGAACATTATTTTGAGTTAAAAGCAATCAAAATTCGAAAGGTTCAAAAAACTCTTTACCACCACCCCCCCTTAGCTGCCTGCCTATACCAAGAAGGGAGCTATTAACAGATATTTCTCTTTACCTGAGAAACTTATCTGCATAATAATAGGGCTCCCTGTGATATCCAAACATTTCTCTCACCTTCCTGGTAATGGTCTTCCTCCCCTTTGTATCTTCACACCCCTACCCTTCTCCTTAGGTCTTCTAAGCCTCTTGTTGCCTTATTGATTTGGAATTTCTCGTGTGTATGGAATCCCTATATGTATGAAAGTAAATCTTACTTTATCCTGTTAATCTGTCTCATGTCAGCTTGATTCTTAGTCCAATGAGAAGGACCTAGAAGGGTAGAGGAAATTCTTCCTCCTCAACACAGGACATGTGTGCCTGTTGCTTCTGCATCTCCTGCCAAGGTTGAATGGGCAGAGCAAGTGATCAGGAATGAATGTGGAAGAAAAGTAGTGGGGAGCAAGTACAAATTGGCACAGACCAATAAGGAGAGCTGGAATCTGTGTTTCACCAGTGTCATAGGTTCCAACCATAGTGCTGAAGGGAACCTGCCAGAGAGGGTGGTTTTCTGTATCATAAAGCTAAAGGCATTGGCTCTGGAGTTGGAAATGTTGGAGGAGAGGTGACAGTGGGAGGACCTCCAGGATTGACTGATGTCCCAGGTGCTGTACTCCGTGGCTCAGGATTTAGAAAATGAGGTGTGGCTGGTGCTCAGGGACTAAGAGCATGGCCTCCCACATGGATCACAGGGACAGCTTATGTGAGCTGGGTGTGCACTGCTGCACTGCTCTGACTCTCAGAGCAGAAAAGAGTGTGTGTGATGCTCTTCTGTCTTCCAGATCTTACACAACTTGTCTGTTTGTGACTAGAATTATGCAGAGGAAGAGTTCTGGAAACACAACCCCAGTTCACTGACTTGGTCCTGCTCCACAAGAGCCACTTAAAATGTTCCTTCCATCTTAACCGTGAGTCCCAGGGCACACTCCTTTGCAGTTATGGCAAAGGTCTTTTGCTGTCTTATGTCTCAAAGTCCAATCTGATTCTTCTCATGCCTGGTTGTCTCTCATCATGGATAAGGGGGATTTAGTCACCCTATAGCTTCTCAGTCCTGATTGTCTTCTGCTATCTGACCATGGCTGCATCTCTTTTCATCTTTGAGTCTTAGTTTCTGTAAAATGTGGAGAAGAATGGCCCATCCTCTGTTTGTGGTCAGGACTAAGGGGAATATTGCTGGAAAGTACAGAGAACACAGTATCTGGCAAATGTTAAGTGTTCTTGGTAGCTTAGTGGTAGTATTGAGACATTCTGACAGCAAATAACCTTGCCTCCTCTCTTATTAAACTAAATTTCTTCAAAATGTCTCCAACCACCTCATGGAAAGAAGTATTTCTCTGTGTTTCTGAAGGAAAGTCTTCCTTTTGTTTTCTAAATCTCAATTTGTCACCTTTATTTTCTGATCTATACTACAAATGCTGAGTTACTGTGTATTATAATGCCAAGCAGGGAAATTACATTGCTGAATGGAACAGATTCCCTTTTGTGGAGCTTAGAGAAAACCAAGAAAGCAGGATGGTTTCCTCTCTGGATAAGTTCTATCAAAGAAATAAATGATATTCTGTGATTGGGTATGATTCCTGGGCAGACAGTTTCAGAGAGTGTTATAAGAAAAGATCTTTTAGAGAAAAAAACATTTGAAATGAGACCTGAGACCTGAAAATCATCCGGGCTGAGAACCACATGCAAATATATTTTTGAGTCTCTCTTAGCTTGAGCTAGTTCAGGAGCATTAGAGAGGCATCAGATATGGGGAAGGGGCATGAGATGAGCTTACAGTGATGATGGAACCAAACATTGTTTGGGAGGGAAGGAAAGAAGGATTATTCTATCAATTTTCACTGCTTTTACTAGTGTTTTCAAGTTCTCTTTTTCTACTGGATATTGCACGTCATCCTGTAGTTATAGTAAAGTCTTCTCATTTCAATTAATTAATTAAAATACTTCATTGTGCTACCTTTTCAAACTACTATCCTAGCTCTCCCATTTCCTTCAAGACCAGAATTTTCAAAAGAAGTTTATAGCTCTTACTTAATTCCACTTATTGTTTAATCCATGGGGCCTGGGCACATTACCATTACTCATCTACTGAAAAACTTTCTTAAAATGAGCCCCCACTTGCTACATCCAGTGGGAGTGTCTTGATGGCTTTACTTCTCCATTTCTTTGGCCCTTTGGCCCTTGTGTGGTTTTTCTATCACAGCAAGTTCTAGACCTCTTACCTTTCTAGCACCGCTATCTCCTTCCAATCAACTTCTTGCTCATATAGAAATTTAAAAGACTATTCATGGTCAATTTTTTTTTCCTGTGTCATGTAATCCTTTGGCTTCAACAGCTATCTCTGTCTGGATAATCACAAATCTGGACCTTTAGTCCTGATAATTCTCTTGCATTGTCATGTTTCACTTCTAAGAACCTACCAGCTAGCTCTAGCTGGATGTCACTCAGGCACTGCCAGCTACCTATACCAAAAGATAGATCTTCTTCTTAAAGAATCTATCTGGGCTCCCTATTTTTATTTATAGTGATTTTACCATTTGAAGATATATGGTTATCTTTAACTCCTTTCCTGTCTTTCTTCCCTATTCTTCACTGTCATCTTATCAGCTTTCCTTATAAGTTTTGAAGAAAACAGACAACAACCACCTTTCATTCCCTTCCATATTTTTCTACCATCCTAGACTTTCCTTACTGTGCTTACCTTCTCTTCTTCCACCTGGTACAACCTCCTTGAAATGTGTAAACATGAAAAGTTCTTACCTCCCGAATGTAACAAAAGCAATAATAACTGACACAACAGAAATGAAATAAATCCTTCCCTAGAGCCTATATTCCTCTTTTTCCTCTGTACTTTTTCTCAGCTTTTACTTAAAGCTGAACTCATAGAAATAGTTCTCTTTCTTTAAAAAAACAAAAAACAAAACAAAACAAAACACCCAAAACTCCAGTTCTTCCTCTCCATTAACGCTTAATATTCTTAAAGTCTGGTTTTTCCCTAAACTCCATTGAGACTACTTTTGTCAAAACCCAGTGAACTTCTTGTGATTGGTTATAAGGATTAGTCTGCTTTTGTTGACTCTTTTAGAGACACTCAGTATGTATGACTCTTTTTCTTGTTGGAGTCTTCTCTTCTTTTTTCTTCTGGTGCACTCCTTTGATTTCCTGGTTTTCCTACTGCCACTTTGGTGGATACTCTTTAGAATTGAACAGTTAATACTACCCTTATTTTTTAATGATCTGGAAGTTTAGCACTTAACCATACAACAAGGAAAAAGAATATATATTCATCAAAGGTTAACATAAGATTTCTGAGTCTATGATCTATTTCCCCCCACACAGCAGAGGTTAGAATGTAAAGTCCTTTTTGCACTGACATTCAGTCAAGGGAAAGACTGAAATGTTCAACTTGGGGCATTGGGGTATTCTTAAACCTTGGGATGGAATGGAAGAGTCATGTAAGACCCAGGCAGTATATGGAAAACTCCTTGATGTCTTCAAAATATAAGCAGAGTTATGAATATGAAGAAATTCTGAAAGTTCTCTAGACAGTTTATTGGCATTCAGTAGTCAACAGTATTGTTGTGCCTATTTTTTTCCCCCTTAGGGTATCTTCTCATCCTCTTTTATTAACTCATACATTGAAAATATTTCTAAGCTCCTCATATGATAAAAGCCTCACAGAAAAATAGCCAATCTCCGTTTGACGTAAAGTTGGCAGCAATTCATTTTCTATTTCCCTCTGAGCCTTTTGGTTTAGAAGTTATGTCAGTACAGAAGTAAGTTTCTTTGTGACTTGCTATGATGATTTTATCTCTCCATTAGTTTCTGGTTTTATGTTCATTTTTAATTGAATTTTAATTTTTTATTAATGTTCAGTTTTAATGACACAAATTCATTTTGTTGCATTGATTTGTTTTTTAACATGATAGTATATAATGAAAGGAGATAATGGGGGTAGAATTTTTGCTTAAGTCCACTTTTTCACAAATATCTGTTTGATTCCTCTGACTCTCCCTTTTTCCATTTTTCTGTCCCATTAAAATTACTTGATTTATTACTTTTGGACAAAAGATAAATCATTTTGCTGGCATATCTCTAAATCAAATCAAATAAGAAAAAACTAGTTTAATATTTTACTCCAGACTTACTATCTCTAAAACCTTTGGCTTACTCCTGTCAGGAGTGATATGTCAATGATATCCCTTTGTACAGTGTTTATTTCCCCTAATGTCCCATCTCTCTTTGTGTGTGTGTGGACTGTGACAAAAAGTGAATTCCACTGTGATTCAATCTTCCAGTTGCTATTTGATTCATTCTCTTTAATTTGCCTTTTATTATAGTTACTATCTTTTCTCTGACTACTATTAAATGTGGGACAAAAATCACAGCTCCTTTTCTTGACATTCAAGGCTTTCTAAAATTTAATGCCAGCTATGAATATTTGTTTTCCTGTCCAGAATCTTTCTTTTCTTTTTCTTGTAAAAAGATGCCATTTGGATAATTAATTTTTCTTCAATTTCCAGCTGATGTAGTTTTCATTCTCATGGCTGACTCTGCCACCAGTTCCTGGGTACTTATAAGATGCAGGCCTGGTTCTTCAGCACAGCAAACCAAGGTGCGAACATTTGTTCCGGGGATGAGTAAAAGACCTGGTCAGAGCTTCTCATAGCCAATTATAGGATTTTTTCTTTTCTTTCTTTTCTTTTCTTGAGCAGACACCATACTCAGCACAGAGCTGGTACAGGGTATCTCATGAACCTGAGATCATGACATGAGAGTCAGGCACTTGACTAACAGAACCACCCAGGGGACCCAGTTATGGGACTTTTGAAAGAGAGATGACTCTCTTTATCCCCACACTTGGAACTGTGAATGTGTAAACCTGGAGCTCTTTGATTTACCTTGCCATCTTACTTTCATGAATGGAGAAAGTGCATCTGAAGATGAAAAGCAACCACAGGGATAGATAGAAATAGGATGTGGTTTTGATAACATTGTTTTAGTTTCTTGGTTAATCCATGCCTAAACATGGAAGCCTTTGGATTTCATTTACAAGAACTAATGAATTTTCATCCCTCTCTTTCTCTCATCTCCATCTCATCTCTGTTTCTATCTCTAGCTCTTTCTCTTTCTTTTTATGATGCCAGTTTTACTGAATTTCCCACCACTTGTTACTAAAAGTATTTAACCATCACATGTCTAAACATTCATATCTGAATACTCTATCTCATAAAATGCCTGTTTTTAAGATTTTTTTGATGTTTTCTTAGGCATATTTACGAGTCTTCTAATTCTGACTTTTACCAATATGAGCTTTTTCTTTCATTTTATATTATTTATTTTGCTTTTGCACTATTTGTTTTGCTTTCTTAATTCTTACTACCTCAACTTAAGATCCAGATAGATTTGGGTAATAAGAGTTATTTATATTGTACCATGTCATGATACTCTTCTAACATTGTTTTAACTATCATTTATATATTGTGTTATTGAATGGCATTTCTAATTTAAGTTGGTTATAACACTATAGCAGATGCTGCTTAATAGCTATATCTTGTATTTTTTTCTATCTTCCATTATGCCTAGGATTAATGCCTTGCCTTAGAAGAACTCAGAGAATATTTCTTAACTTTTTACAGAGTATGTATGGAATGGGTTCATTTGTGGGAGATTTAAAGCAAGAAATTCTAACCTTAAGTACTATACATTTAGACCGTAGTTACTAAACTATTGTACTATATCCATCATTAATAGTGGCATAGTCACACTGGCCTTTCAAAGCCATTGCCCTTTAAAATACTAAAGCTGTCATCAGTCAAACAGAATGGCCAAGCCAAGCCAGTTCTGCCCAATCCAGTCCTGTGCTGATGGCCACAATCTTTGTTAAATGTGGTCCTCACTCCTCTAGCTTTTAACTAATGATGCTGTACTTCTAACATTGTTTCATAGATCCCAACTCTCTATAACCAAGTATTCCCTAATATTAGAGCATGAGTATCCATTCCATTGTATAAATATATTACATCATCTAGAAGCTGTGAAGGGTTGATCATAATTAAACACTTTGTGTATTTAAGGGGTTGTTAAATCATTTAATTTGTACATAATTTAAAATGGAACTATATTAAACAACTATGACAATATTAAGATGTAGGTTATAAATTTTACATCAATTTTTTAAAAGATTTTATTTATTTATTTGATAGATAGAGATCACAAGTAGGCAGAGAAGCAGGCAGAGAGAGAGGAAGGGAAGCAGGCACCCTGCTGAGCAGAGAGCCCAATGTGGGGCTCAATCCCAGGACCCTGGGATCATGACCTGAGCCGAAGGCTGCGGCTTTAACCCACTGAGCCACCTAGGCGCCCCTAAATTTTACATCAATTTACATTAGTAATTTTCGGCATACTTTTTAAGCTAATTTCTCTCTCTCTCTTTCTCTCAAAACTCTGTAATTCCTCCCTCTCAATAAAAGAAAATATTAAAAATGTACCAGGTATCTGTGTTCTACTGTTTCTAGCTGTTAGGCTTATTTTGGTGCAACAATTTAAAAAACACTATCCTAAAATGATATGTTTTGTATTTTTCTAAGACATTTTGGGAGTATCCATACATTTATTGAATTATATGCTTTAATTTATTGATATCTCTTGTCAGTTCAACCTGTAATTCTTGGCTTGACTGTGCCAGAATCTTGTCTTATGGTGAGGAGATTCTAATTTAAATACCTCCAGGTTCCAACAAAATATCAATAATTTGTAAGAAGGAAAGAGTGAACTTCAGTCAAACTGTAGTTGTTCTGGGTTTAACATTCACACTTCCATGAATACGTGAGGTAGCAGAAAACCAATGCCAAGGAAGGTTTTTGCAGTCTTGTCAAGGTTGAGGTTTGGATTTTATGCCTGGCTGGTTATCGAGTCTAGCTGACCTCCCACTGTTGATAACTCACTCCTTCTATTATGTGTTGTATTTCGTGAGTAAAGTGAGGTACTTTGGAACGTTATTGGATGTGATGATTTGCAAAGGTCTCAGGATGTATCCATCACAAATGTCAGAGGTTTTCTCTACAGAGATTTGTTAAGTACTTTAAGAAGGTTTCTGATTTTTAAGGATTTATATACTGTTATAAAATGCAAATGCTTCTCTGCCCATGGAAAATGAGAAAAGCCCACATTCCACCTGTTCGTCTCCTGCATTCTCTTTATCTTCATCTAAATATCAAGAAATCTTTTCCGAGACTTTAGAGATTTATTTTTTAAAAACTTAGGGTTAAGGGTGCTAGAATCCTCCTGCTGCATGTGGCTTGAAAACCAGCCTAGCCTGGTCCTCTCTTCACATTTGTAGAGGGGGCTGTGTCTAGTTTAGGTATACACAAGTGTGTACGCGTATGCTGTTACTTTATGTAATGAACAAATACAATGAATGTATTTTACAGAGGAAGAAATGTGTACTGTAACCATTCCAGTGGTGGGGGTAAGGAACATTCCCAGGAATCTTAAAGCTTTACTGGGAATTTTAAAGTAGGCTCCGTGCATATCAATTGAATACCTGGTGAGTGTCACAATGAAAGAGGTAGTGAGGTTTGTTTGTATCTAAGACATTGTGGTCACAGATTACCAAAGAACAAATGTGCATGGTTATTCAGAGTGCCATGCACCATATTATTTCTTTTACAGATCTTCCCCAGTGGGGGAAAGTTTCTCAGTACACTTAGTTTGAGGGACAGAGGAGCTGCAATGAAACTTTTTAAATTTTAGATCTCAACTCTGTTGCTCTTTAACCAGTAGACTTTGTGATCCTATTTCCTCATTTGTAAAATGGTGACACTGATTATAGCAGTATCATAAGAATAGGATTGGTAATATTTAATGAAATGATGAAATTAAAAGGACTGATAAAGTACTTGGCACTCAGTAAGGAAAATGCACCCATCTCTCTCTTTCTCTTTGATAGTCACATTTAAAAACACTTAAGGAACAATTAAAATGATGCAATGGGTCACATATACTTTTTTTAATAGAGGTGAATCATATTTTTCCACTATTACCCAACTCATATGCCACAGTGTAAAGAACATTTTAACTGGAAATATCATGTATATTTTAATTATTTAATTTAATTATTTGAGCTTTATCATTCTGCTCAGTGACAGTTCCTTGGCCCTTTCTCCATTGTGCTGGGTGGTGCTATCATCTTCCGGTGTATTACGCTCTCTATTTTTTTTTTTTTTTTTTTAACTGACAATAAATTGCTGTGTTTGATACCATTTGCAGATAAAAACCTAATAACTTCTAAAGCTCCATTTATTTTAGTTTCCCCCTTCTAACTCCCATGGCATATTCTTCAGAGATTTAGGACACTCTGCACATTGTGTTCTTTGAAAATAATGATAATTGGTGTTTCTGAACCAGGAAATAATATAAAGCCATGAAAAAATAAGATGTGGAGAATATAAAAGTAGGTATGTACAAAATGTTTATTGTAGATCTGTGTATTGGGGCAAAACAAAAAGGAAAAATTTGGGAACAAGTTAAATATCCATGAATAAGAGAATTATCAAATAAATTGTGGTTCATTCATGCCATGGGTCATAGAAAGCATCATCATGGTGGGGACTTATGTCATTTCTTTTGTTCACGCTGTAGCCCCAAGGCTATAGGAATTTCCAGTGTATAGAAGACACTAAATAAATACTTCTTGGATTATTAAATGTAATGAATTAAATCTGTTATTTTTTGACTTGGAATAATGTCCACAAGAAGTGGACATGTAAAGTGCATAAAAATGTGAAGTCAAAGCAAGAAATCATGTATAATTCATAACTATTTGTACATGTGTACATTAGGAGAGTGAAAGGTATGGAACAGTATGTACTAGAATATTAGGTTGTTTGGTGGATTGGTATGGCAATGGCAATGGTAGGGGATACATAAGAAAAAAATATTAGGAGAAAACAAAGCTCAAATTCTATGTTAAATAAAAATGAGGAATGTAAAGCTCCCTTTCTAATTTTTTTATATATGTAAAAATTAAATATTCATATGGAAAAGGGCAAAAGATAAAAAACAGAAATTACTGATTTTTTTGGTAAATGGATTGTAAGCAATATTTGTCTAGAATTTATTATTTAATTTACTTTTGTATTAATGTTATACATTATTTATAAAGACAATAAAGTATAAAAAATAAAAATACATGTAATTTCACAAATCAGTTATAAACACAGCTAACATTGCTTCCTTCTTTCCAGCTGCTTCTTTTCTTTCCCTCTTCTTCTTTTTTCTCTTTCCTGTTTTACTTCTTTTTCATTCCTTTTTTCCTTTATCCTTCCCTTCTATTCTCTTCCCTCCCTCTTTTTTCTATTTTCCTATGTATCTAATAGAACTGGGCTCACACTAGGCATGTGGTTTTGTGTTACTATATTGGTATTACAGTTGGAACACTTTTATGTAACTCTTAATATCCTTTTATACACAATTTTGTATTAGCTGCTATGCTGTCTTTTTTTATAATTGAATTTTTTTATTTTTTTATAAACATATAATGTATTTTTATCCCCAGGGGTAAAGGTCTGTGAATCACCAGTTTTACACACTTCACAGCACTCACCATAGCGCATACCCTCCCCAATGTCCATAATCCCATCCCCCTCTCCCAACCCCCCTCCCCCAGCAACCCTCAGTTTGTTTTGTGAGATTAAGAGTCACTTATGGTTTGTCTCCCTCCCAATCCTATCTTGTTACATTTATTCTTTCCCTACCCCCCAAACCCCCCATGATGCATCCCCACTTCCTCCTATCAGGGAGATCATATGATAGCTGTCCTTCTCCAACTGACTTATTTTGCTAAGCATAATACCCTCTAGTTCCATCTGCATCATTGCAAATGGCAAGATTTCATTTCTTTTGATGACTGCATAGTATTCCATTGTGTGTGTGTGTGTGTGTGTGTGTATATATATATATATAGATAGATATATATATCTATCTATATATATATATCACATCTTCTTTATCCATTCATCTGTTGATGGACATCTAGGTTCTTTCCATAGTTTGACTATTGTGGACATTGCTGCTATAAACATTCAGGTGCACATGCCCCTTAGGGTCACTACGTTTGTATCTTTAGGGTAAATACCCAGTAGTGCAATTGATGGGTCATAGGGTAGTATGCTATCTGTCTTATGGTGATCCCATGATCTCTTAACTTGTTAATCTTCTAAGGTTCGAGCATTTGACTTCTACCACATTGTTTTCAATTTCTACTGTTTTGCACATGACCAGGGTCCTCCTCAAGACAAGGTGAGAGTCTGATTTATCATGAATGTCTTATGTGTTCTGAACAGTAACTGTATACTGTTAGTGCTCAGTATTTCCTTGTCTGAATACAGAAATCAGTTAGCATGTTGTCCCACCCCAAATGTTAACTATGTCAAACATGAAGATCCCTTATGGAATTCACAGTTCACAGTTGTGTTTACATGTCTATCAACTGCAGTGCTTTTTTGGAAGAAAGTAATACTCCTTCACTCGATTAAAGTTATGTATGTTTTTAGTAAAAATTAATGCTTGCATTTCTACACTGAAATTTTAATTTTATATGTCCTAGATTTCACCAAGAAGACCTGGTTTAAAACAACAGTTGAATGTTCTTTCATTTATAATCAACATACATAGCCCATTAAAATAGCAAAATATAAAAAAAAGCAAAATATAAAAAAGAGCAAAATATAATTTCCTCTTCTATAGATATATAAATATGTTTCTGATTTATGCATTTATATATTTATGCAATCAAGATGAACTCCATCTAGTCTTTGTCTTATCTGTGTATATGTAAGCATGTATAATACTTATTTTAGAATCTTTACTGAGTGGCAAGTGGCAGCTATTATTTGCCCAGGACAGATGATTAAAACTGAAGAAATGTTTTCATATCATGACTAATGGGACAACTTATACTGTTGAAAGTACTAAATGGGGAAAGAAATATGTTATAGAAACTATTGAAGCATGCTTTTGTTGTTAAAGTAAAGAGTTTAGAATAATTATATTAAAACTTTCAAGAGGAATAAATCATTTACATTTATTTATGGGATCTGAGGCCTCAATTACTCAGAGTATTTATCTACACAGTGCTTATTCTCTGGATATTGATTCAATCTTCTGCTCTGCCTGATGAAGATTTCAGTCTCGGCCTGACTACATCCGACTTGGTACTGAGCATTCAAAAGGTTGTAAATTCTCTATTTTTGTCAGAAGAGAATGAAATAAAGGAAAGCTTATTCAAATATATAAGGGGTTCATACCAGAGGACATATACAATTTATTATGTAAGAATTCAGTGTCCTGAGGGAAATGAGAACTGGGTACAGACCCTCAGGGCAAAGCACTAGCAAATATATCCAGTTCTGTGACATTTAGCCACACCTGGACAAAAAAAGTTTTTAAGTTGTACTGCCAGTTTTTGTTAAAATTGCTAGTGAAATAAGTTAGTTATTCAAGCTTCTCTGTTACTCAGATCTTTTGAATTGTGTATTCATTTCTATTCTCTATTGTTTTGTGTTTTTTCTGCAGATTGGTGAATCATAATATCTAAATTTACAAAACTGGTTTAACTGAAATGGAAAAATGCATATGTTCATACTAAAATGCAAGGTGTGGTAAGTAATTAGGCATCCTTACTTTTTGTCAATGTGTGTGCATTATAAACAAATATATAATTTAGATATTGTAGCCAGCCTTAGCCAATATCTGTAGTTATTTCAAATGTTTTAAACTATTAACACTTACAGTGCTCGCTTCGGCAGTACATATACTAAACTATAAACACTTACAAATAGAATACCCCATCTATGAAATACAGATCAATGGCAAACAGTGACTGGTCAATGCCTATAGCAAGAAAGACAATGAGAAAATTTGTCTTCTGTACATTTGTTTACTATTCTATTGCCAGGGTTAATAGAAAGATCCTCAAATGCATAATTTTACATACCAACTTGTTGCTTTCGCACTATAAATGTGACCCAACATATTTGTTTAAGCCTTAAGTGTTTTATCCTATCCAAGAATGATAATTATTTAAGTTGTAATTGATTCATAAAATACAGGGAGAGGCAGAAAAATTATTCAAGAATTTAAATGATTTCCACTTCTGTGAACATTAACCATGTTCAGATTTAGCTGTCCAGAATGTGTCAGTTTTTTCTGCTCATTGTCTTCCAGTACGTTTCTTAACATTAGGATCTTATCAGTCTCCTACAATTATTGACTCATCTGGGTCAGCTACAATTTTTAACTTTTAATAAATCATAAAATCAGAACTTGATATGAAAGACAGAAATAATGTGTTCTATATTTACATTCGATTTATTTTCTGTTTGTAAAAAATATGAAGAACCATTTAGAAACAATAGCTATTTGTGTGAATGCCCAGCTTCTCAAAATAAAACAAACTTAATGAAAGAAACATTTAAGAAACCAAATGAGATAAACACATAGGACTTTATTTCCTTATGTTGAGCTATGTGTTTTACTCTACGTATCATATCTTACTGGTGTACTTTCTTTGGAAACCGGACTTAAAGTACATAACATTAAGATGAATCTGTTTTCAGTGAATGCTATGAGGAAAGCAGATAATCCTGTGTTGATTTACAGAGCAACAGCTATCTTTGCAACCAGAGGGCTAGAAGTAAAAACTTTATCTTATATTAAATAATAAAAATTCCTACATATTTACAGAATAAATCAAAACAAAATATCTGAAGAGATGACCTAAGCTCCCAGTCACAATGTCCATATTGTTGGTCAGAATTCCCACTGTTGATAATGAGCTGGAATCTTTCCACACTTGCCTGGCAGGTTATCAGTTTTCTTCACTGGTTTAAAATCTGCTTTCAGATACTAGTGGGTACCAATGGAGGCAAGATGACTTCACGTAAAAGGCCAGGTTATGAGTACTGGAAGAAGACATCATATATCACCCAGGACAGAAACCATCAATTACATCTACTATAGTCATAAATAATACAGATAGTGCCCAATTAACAGTGGGCATAACTTTGATTTTGTTTGTGTAGTGACAGATTCCTGGGTTGTTGTATTTTGTAATTGTTTTCAGGACTAGAGAGCAAAGAAGAGGAAGCCAGATAATTTCCTCCTCCTTTCTCCCAGGGTAATCCTAAATCCAATTTGACAGCTTTCCTGCCATTCCTCCACTGAGGAAAAGGAAGGACTCGAGAAAGATCAAAGGAGAAAAGAAGGGAGGAGTGTTCAAGTCAAATACTCTGAAGCAGATTTTACTTGCTCAGCATCCCAAGAGGTTTCGAGAGATGTTATGTCCATTGCTTACTTTTAGGTGGCTGGCAAAGCCAACATGTAGAATGAATTTAAAATGCTCACAAGCCTCAGAGTCAAAATGTTGTGCAATGTGGGATGGGTATGGACACACACACCATGATGCCACGGAGTATACATATAAAACAGAATTTATTGTGAGGAAAACTTAGAAGCAGGAAAACAATACTCAAGTCCCCCTGAGATCTCATTATTTCACACAAAGATGTGCTTAGGCTGGGTGTGGCTAAGCTGGATGCCAGAAAGAAAGGGCTCCAACAGAAGGATCCTACCTCGTGCTCCTCATATTTAAAAGAAAATAGGACAGTAGGATACATCTATTCAATTCTGTAACAGTGGGAATTTCCTGGGGAAAGGGGTGTCCTCATTAGTAAGGAAAAACCTCTGGAATTCTGGCTGGTATCAGTCTGATCTTCGGTTAACTTAGTTTAGCTCTGCTGAGCCCACTTTTTGTTTGCCCACCCAAATGGGGAGGGATTGAACTTCCAGTGCCATATGGATTTGTCTCTCCTCAGTGTCCCCAGTCCTTGGCACATTCTAGTGAAATGAAAAAAAGCTTTAATTTGCAGCCCATCTCAGTCAATAAGGTAGCTGTGAAAACAGCTCCCTGCTCAAAAAGATGCTGTCTGTATTCTATCCACAAGTCCTCAGCAGCCCTGGCCAGCAATGGAAAGCTACCCTGTACAGTTTGGAAGACAGCTCTTGAAAACCCATTCTATGTGTCGCAGTGATGTATCACCTTATCTCAGGGATGGAATTCTGCCAGTACAACCAGTTGCTGAGAGGCAAAGCTCATCATTTTGAAGGGCTAGGTGAAGGCAAATTTAATTTCCTCTAGGAGAAAATGTCACCACCACCATTGGTAAGCATTGAGGATTTGGAGAAAAATTTGGCTACACCTTCACATAAAGTTGCTTCTGGAAGAGAGAGACAGAATTTATGACTAAAGAGCCAACACATTCCCCTAAGGGGTTATTTCATTTATGAAGAAAAAGAAAAGGTATTTAAACAAGAGTTTGATAGTTTTGTTGATTGTTAGAAAACCTCCCCTGTCATTTTGGCTATAATAAGACAAGCTAAACTGAATTAAAAAAAATAAAAAAAAACAACTTTCGGTTTCTATGCCAGTTACTGAGAGAGCTGATTAATAGCTCCCCAAACAAGATCCACTAATGATTCTTCCTTCCGCAAATAAGAGAACAGTCCTTGGTTTTAGATACCAGATTTTATTTCAGATATCTTAATGAATATTGAGTTGCAGGTCAACACACACACACACACACACACACAATCTTACATGAGGTCAGAATTATTAAACAAGTACCCTTAAGTCAAGGAGCACTTCATAAAATTTTATTTGGGAACATCAGAAATCTGTTATTTTATGTAGGGTATCTTTTAGTATAACAGATGTTTTTGAATTTAACAAATTCAATATAGCAAATGGAAAATAAATAGGAACATCTTTTTTCTTTAGTTATGATTTGATTAGACATTTATGTTTTATAAAAACACTTTGGCTAAATGTGTTCTTAATTTGATAAATCAACATGTAAGCCCTGCTTTGATTGAGGAGACATTTTTCTTTGTGTCGGTTCCTACAGACATGCTATTAAGCATGTATCCATAAAAGATAGAAGGATAAGCCCCGTACTTTCCTTACTGTGTTGTTACAAGAATTCATACATTTGTATTTGTTTAGTGGATGGTAGCTGCTATTATTACTACTCCTTTTTCTGGAAGTTTAATGTATTATTCCTCAATTAAATGTCATTTTATTGTCTTTTTCTCATTAATCCCAGTTTGCACGGTCTGATTTTAATTCTTATTTCCAACCTGTTTGCATCTCTCCCAGATTTACGCTAGTTTCCCTTTCAGTGAGCACTGCAGAAAGGTCATGTTGAACAAGACAAAACGGGTGATAGTGCTTTCTTAAGTTAAGGTGAGGAGGCTCCTTTGTCCTTACCTAAGTAATCAGCATTGTTTTGATATATTCATTCGACATTTAAAAAAAATATCTTATTTATTTATATATTTGACAGAGAGAGAAAGAGTGAGAGAGCAAATACAAGCCAGGGAAGCAGGAGAGGAAGAAGCAGGCCTCCCAAGAGCAGGAAGCCCAATGTGGGGCTTGATCCAGGATGCTGGGATCATAACCTGAGCCAAAGGTAGGTGCTTAACAACTAAGCCACCCAAGCGCCCCATCATTCAACATGTTTTAAATCATCTGCCTATCTGCATTCTTCTCCATGCCCCAGTATCCACTATATCAATACAAAAACACCATATCAATATGAAAATAACAAATTCATGAACATTAGGACTTGGCATTCTTCTAATCTACCACTTTAATAACCCCAAACACACACATGCTCACACACACACACACACACACACACACATACACACAAAACCCTAAACTAAGAACAATCAAACAAAGGGAGGGACTTGTCTGAAGTAAGATATTTAAAAACTTAAATATTATTCAGTTCAAAAATTTAAATTCAGTTCAACAAATAGCCATTGCATTCTAGAAGGTGGGGAACCTAAAAAAAAAAAAACAAAACAAAAAACAATAGTGAGCCCACCCAAGAGTCTAAATCCTTCTGAGTCTCTCTCTTTCTGGGCCTAGATCCATCTGTCCTACTTTCCATGCAGTATCTGGCACTAGTTTGGTTTTGGCCATGGTATTTTCTGTTTGTATTCTGTGTACATCACCTCCTGCTGTTATCCAGTGACACTTGAGGCAAATGTCTTGGCAGCCCCCACTGTATTTTCTTACCACCTCCTCTGCTGTCTTATATACTTAATGACCTTAACAGACATGGGAAGTAATCCATTTCAGAAGGGATTGTATTATACAGTGAGTGGGTGGGCTCTCAATGCATCCCTGCTTTGAAATCTTGCTTAGCCAGTTTACAAGAAGAAGATAATATTTTGTATTATTCAGACTGGTACAATTAAGCCATGATAATAATGGAAACACTTGGAAAATGGGGAATAGGTGAATTTAGCAATAGGCTTAGTTATATTTTGGGCAGGTAGTAAGTGGCCCTATTGAAATAAGGCAAAACCAATCACTTAATTATTTGATGAGCTTGTCCTACTTGTAACCAGTTGGTCAGTTAATTCTCTGCTGAATCTCAAAACACCTTCAGAAAATCAAACTAGGGTGGAAAGAATAGAAACCAAACAATGCTTGCCTATTTTGTACATAGAGTGTGAATCGACCTTTCTCTTGCTACCTTCAAGGTAATTAAGGAAGATAACTGTATCTTAAAACACTTAAAATAAACAGACAAGTGACAGAACAGATGGGGACAGAGATATATTTTTCCCTTGAGCAAGTGGAGTTATATTATTTGTGAATGGACTCCCATGGTGCTGGGGGTGGCAGGTAATTCTTACAAATACAGTGGCCTACACGGCATATTATATAGGTCATGGAAAGTTCAGATTTCTTGCTGTGTGGGAGAACTTTTATCCTGAAAGTTAGGTGAACATCCATGGTCCCTGTTTATTTATTTCAAAGAACAGAATGATGGCTTCTGTCATTGAATATTTCTGAGCGACAAACTATTCTTCTAAATTGAGGCAAGGGCAGGAAAATCTTTCCATTCCATTTGTAAGGGGAAATGATAGATGTTTCCTTTAGGTGCTGTCCTATTTACCTCATGCACTTTAAGAGCTTGAGTTTTAAATGGTGAGAATCTATACAACACTTGATTTCAGAATGTTGTGGACTGAATTACACTGGCAAGAAACTAATATTTGCATATTCCTTTGTGTCTAATCTTGAAACAGACACAATGACTCAAGTCATTTTGGTGTTTTGGATAGAGAGGGCTTTGATCAGCAAATTTTTGGTATATATTTCTTAAGTGAATGAAGATGATGAGCTCAAGAGTTTTATGAGTGGGAGCCTGGAATGGGATAGGCAGGCACATTAAAAAGAAGGAAGGTCAGAAAGAAAATAATGCTGGGGGATGTGGGAGACACAAGCAAGGAGAAGTTCATAATTGGAAAGTTCATTAACAAGAAACAAGCAATGACAGATTTCTTGAATTCCCCTCTCCCTATTTTAATACCTCATTGGAGAAATCTCCAGAGTGAGAAATATGGCCCCCAAATTCTATGGATAAGAAAGAAAGGCTTTTTTAAAAATAACTTTATAAATTATTTGGAAATCAAATTTGTAAAATAAGTGCACAGTTTTGAAGAGGTATCCTTTGTTGTGCCAGGTACTGGATGTGGGACTTTTCGAAGTTGAAAAATGTCTCTGTGATTCAGTTTCTTTATCTGAACAAAGAGCTAATGATAGTTCCCTCACATGATTATTGATATCCACCTAACACTAAACCCATAGCATGCATGCACTTTAAAAAATTGTTATTATGGTTAATTTCTCTCATTTATGTAGTAATATTAAAATGTTATAAGAAATTTTGAGAAAATATATAAAATCCTTAATAGTAATTTAAAGAATACTTAACCTGATTTTGCTGAGCATCTAATATTTGCTAAGCATGGCCATATCTGCTGCAAATGCAAATACAAATGATCATGGCCCTGTCCTTAAGGAAGGTATGGCCTAATAACATAGGATATTAGCATTTGTTATTTCCTTCATTTTCTCTCTTCTTATAGATTTTTTAATATGGTAGTGAACATTGTGCACAGATACTTCTTTTTTTGTTTTTGTAACTTTCCATTCCTGCTTTATTCCTATCTATTCTTCATTGAACAAAGGTAGCGTCTTCCCTGCTAACCACATAATGCTCAAATTCTAAGTGTTCTAAGTATTAAAAACAACATAATCCTTGATCAACCTGAAATATCAAGAGATGCCAAATTATTAATAAGGATGAAATTATATTGATTATATTTGTAGAGACAAAATAGTTCCATTTCTTTAGGAATAGATTATTTCAAGATTAGTTGTGAAACAAAAGAATTATAAAGAAAATGTTTTTATTTTTTACCTTGTTTGTCCTCTCATATGCTAGGAGAGTTAACCAATAGGCCCAAACATGCGAATTAAAAGCAAAAATTAGGGGCACCTCGGTGGCTCAGTGGGTTAAACCGCTGCCTTTGGCTCAGATCTTAATTCCAGGGTCCTGGGATTGAGTCCCACATTGGGCTCCTCGCTCAGGGGGGAGCCTGCTTCTCTCTCTGCCTCTCCCTGCCACTATGCCTGCTTGTGCTCTCTCTCTCTCTCTGACAAATAAATAAATAAAACCTTTAAAAAAATAAAATAAAAGCAAAATTATTTTAGAATAATTTCAGATTTATAAGAAAACAGACAGGAATTTTGAAATAAAAAATTAATAAGCATTTGTCTTGGCATGGCAGATTCCAAGGATTGGGTAAGCCCAATCCTTGTTTTAATGACTTAAGTTATTTCACAAACTAGAATCTCCCTTCCTTCCAAATCCTCTGTTTCTCAGAGTCTACAGTCTCTCATGGTTCATCTCCCCCTCTGATTTCATCCATTCACTTTTCCTTTCCTTCTTCTAATGTCCTCCATGTTATTCCTTATGCTCCGCAAGTAAGTAAAACCATATGATAAGTGACTTTCTCTGCTGGAATAATTTCACTCAGCATAAGCTCCTCCAGTCCCATCCATGTTGATACAAAAGTTGGGTATTCATCCTTTCTGATGGAAGTGTAATATTCTGTTTTATATATATATGGGTCATATCTTTATCCATTCGTCTGTTGAAGGGCATCTTTGTACTTTCCACAGTTTGGCAATTGTGGCCATTGCTGCTATGAACATTGAGGTACATATGGCCCTTCTTTTCACTACATCTGTATCTTTGGGGTAAATACCCAGTAGTGCAATTGCAGGGTCATAGGGTGAGCCTGGTGGTGGATATTAAGGATGGTAAGTATTGTGTGGGCACTAGGTGTGGTGTATAAATAATCTTGGAGCACTGAAAAAATAAAATAAATCTAACATAAAAAATAGAATTAGTACATAATAAGCTTTCTGAAAAACCCTTATTTTTTTACATAGCAAACTTAGTCTCTTATTATGGTAGATAAACCTTAGTCTCACATTATGAACAAATCATTTCTATTAATTTTTATTAAAAATCAGTTGGCCTTCTAATTGACATAGGACTACTTTCTAATTCCTACCTGTGGAACGTGGACTGAAATGAGAACTACTTCAAAATATTTCAGTTGCCATCATTAGTTCTGCTAGTGGAGTAATATTTATTGTATCATTTCTGACCATTCAATTTGGAAAATATTACAATGATTACATCACTACTTATATAATTGCAATAAAAATATCCATCATGAAACACTTCTGGAATTCATTAGGTGTGTATTTGTGTGAGTTTAGTGTATACCATGTGTAATTTAATTCCATGGTGTGGCATTCCCTCCCCTTCCACATGTAGACTGACTCAATCTTAAGATTATGAGGTCTTTTTAAACTTTGCCTTCAGAGTACAATAGGATATTCTTGACTCCTGCTCATTATTGTGTCTGATGGCCAGGAAAGTTCTTATTCTCAATTGAGTGTAGTCTTGTGGTTGAAAAATCCAGCTGAGAGTTAAGGCAATCCCAGGTTTGCTATTACTTACCTGAGTGCATTGGACATGATACTCAGCTTCTCTGAGTCTAATTTTCTCAACTATAATAATGGTTTTTAACTCATGATTTTGTTAGAAGGATGGCATGAGACAATAGCATAATTCTTAGCTAAGAGTAATGTTTCTGGCTACTTTTGTACAAGTTATAGAAATACGCACAGGAAAAAAATGGAATTCAGAAAAAGAAATCAACATGAACAAATGAAAATTCAGAATTAATTTTATATTTGTGTCTAAAAACTATGTTTTTAATGGAAAGAGAAAAATATGTACCGTCATAGAGTCAACTTGTGCTTCTTTAATATTGTGTAAGGTAGAGTGGGTCATAACCTCTTTGAGATAGCATTTTCTGATCTGGAAAATGTGACTAATAATCTGTACTTCATGGCCTTGCTACAATGATTAAATGAGGTGATGTGTGTAAAGTGGGTAGCATGGTATCTGGTGTATGATATGCACATAATATATTCTTTTGAAGGGTTGTAGTATAGTCCTATGAATGGGTCCAATACATTTGAAAATGAAAACTGGTTCCCAGATGAGGAACCAGCCTTGAAGACATGAATTTGGGAAACTAGAATAAAGAGGGCATTTGTAAGAAATCTGTGATATCATGTAAGATTTTTAAGGGGGAAAAAAGGTTCCCAATCCATGGTTCCCAATCGTGGTTATGTATTTATTTCTCATGCAGAATCCACATAAATGAAGGTTCTTAGGTTCTTACTCAAACCCATTGAATTAGATTCTCTGAGGTGAAGATCTTAGAGGATGTTTATATAGGTTTGTACTTGGGCATTAAGGGAAAATTTCAAAGATGATCTCTAAATTCAGTAGAAGTTCTAAGAAGAATGCCCAAGAGACATAAAGTGTCCAGATGTTTCTGGGGTAGACACCAAGAGAGGTGAATGTTTCAATGAAAAGTTGGACAACAAAATCATATTCTATAAAAAGGATAAGAAATGATTGAAATGAAGTGGAAGTCTTAACTAGATTTCATATGATACAACATATAAAAGATAGCATAAATAAATCAAACATGTGGATGAATTTCCCTTGCAAACATGAGGGGAGAATCAATAGAAGAAAATGTATTTGCCAAAAGATGCTTTTAAAAATTTCCCCTTTAGGGCACCTGGGTGGCTCAGTTGGTTAAGTGACTGCCTTCAGCTCAGGTCATGATCCTGGAGACCCAGAATCGAGTCCCGAGTCAGGATCTTTGCTCAGTGGGGAGCTTGTTTCTCCCTCTGACCCTTCCCTCTCATGCTCTCTTTCTCGTTCACTCTTTCAAATAAATAAATAAAATCTTTTAAAAAAATAGAAAATAAAAATCTCCCCTTTTTAGAGTTGGGCCATAAAAACCACATAATAAAGAATATGGGATATGTGGTGATCCTTAAATGCATCTGAATTGTGATTTCCTATATCAAAAAAGGGAAACTATCAGAAAGCTCATATAACTGTATCACATAACTGCTAAGCAGTGGCTATTGATAAAGTATGGAAGAAATAGAAGTATATTTTTCTGTAGTGCCACACAGGATATTTATTCTCCTGGCTATTTGAAGCATACAGGGTTAGAATATCAATAACTCCTATTTTGTTATTTGCAGATGTTCAAAGAAGGATACCATAAAATGGCCCATTCGAAATGCAAGAATCAGAAGTCTACTTGATGGTCTGACTTTAGGAAAATAATTTAAAGGGATGAGGTTTTAAACATAAAACCTCCTATAAAAAGGAGATTAAAAATGATTAAACAGTAGCTTCCCTCACTGTTCTCTGCTTTTCTGGGTGGATGCATATATACTCACATTGTATCATTGATTTATCCATCTGGTGGAAACACAGTGCTGACTCCAGTACATGCCTCTCTGTGACCAGAATGCTCAACAAGCAACTTGACAATTTCCATGTTTTAGGGTATATCATCTGAAGACCCTTGAGAGAATGTTTACAGTTTTCTTAAAATTGGTATGAATTTTCACGAGGACTACTGTCATGCCAGCCAAAAAGAAAATTCACAGATAGCACTAGCTTGCATCAAAAATTAACCCTTTTAACATGTCATTGTTCTGATAATGTTGATTCACTGTAGAGACTGTGAGAAAGTAATGTGTTATTAGTTCTGGAAAAATATTGGTAATGCTCCCTGGATTGTGAATTCTAAATTATCTCTGGAACATAGCTCACTTTTTTAAAGCTAAAAGGGATCCAGATGGAGCTTAAACCATCGTTTGATTGGTCAAGTTGTAGGATATCTGATTTATGAAATACACTTCAGGGGTTATGAATTGTTCAGTATCATCAGAGGGTACTCTGAGGCTGTGGATTTCTTGGAGGTTTGACTGACTAGCTATACTCTCTCCTCTTCTCAAGGGGAAGGTGACATAGTACAGTTTGCTCCAGATGGAACTTTTTTTCTGGACCACCTTCACAGATTTCTTGGCAGAAATTGTATAACTGAAGTCAAACCTTGCTTTTTAAGAGGTTGGGGTGAGAGTCGAGGAGTTATGCTACCATGTTTGTTGACAAAGGTTGGGGTTAAGTGTTAAAACAATATCTATGCAAAAAAGAGTAAGAATTACTTAGGAATATGTCTTCTGTGACGTCCTTCTATATCTTTCTATTAGAACATACTAAATCATGTTTTAACTTTTCCTTAAGGGTGCTGCAAAGCACATTTTTGTTATCTTAAAGTAGTGCTTTGTATGAAGTAGGCACTTAATGATGCTTGATACATTTATCAATTTGTTATTCATTTTATTCTATCTAAAATATTTCATACATACCTGTTTTATTCCTATTGAAAATCTTGCAACAGAATATATAGCTATGAACTAATATGATGATGTTCCTGTTTTCTTGAACCTTCCATTCAGTAGTAGTGACATGGGAGTAGAGTGACAAACTAAGTAAGATAAATTCAGGTGATATAAGAGTTAGAAAGAAAATATGTAGTAAATGTGAATAAATAAATGAATGAGTATATGCATGAGTGAGTGATCTGAAATAGCCTATGGGCACTTTAATACTAGTTGCCTCCTTGAGTGAGGGTAAAAACAAATGAAACAAAACAAAACAAAAGAAAAAGCTGAGCTTGTTAGAGAGTGCTCTCGCTCTCTCTCTTTCTCTCTCTTTCTTTTTGAGCTCATTTTCTTTTGGTTTATTTATTTCCTTAAAAATTAATATTCACACTCTTGTTATTATAATTATTATTTTACATTATGTTAAGGTTAAGTATAGGGTCAGTGTGGTAAACATTAAACTGTGTTACCAAAGTGGTTAAATAATGCTGATTCTTCAGCTATTTAAAAATAGACAGTACTTTTGTGAGTTGCTTGGTTTAGGTGCTAATCTGCCTGAAGGCAGGAAGATAAGCAGGATGACCTCAGAAAGGGTCCTCCAGCCAAGGCCTCTCATTTCTGCACTCAGCATTCAACCCAATCACAAACTTAAATGATCTAGTAGCACCAAGTGACCAAGTAGGTGACTACCTACACATACTAGGTAGAGAGAGTGAAATCCTCTGACATCAATGTGTGTGAAATGGGGCACTCTTTCATTCTGTTCACACTGCAAAATCAATTCATTTGGAGGTCTTTTCCCTTTCTTCTCCAATACGTATTTCGTTTAGAAGAAGAATCCAAAACACAGAGCAATACTAATCTTTGAGATTAGTAAGAGAGGGTCTTCAAGGCTCTAGGCTTTGAACTGCATCTTTCTCGATGAACCATCACTGATAATAAAGTTCAAAGACAATGAAAATGTGAAAGCATGTTCCTTGGACAAGGGTTGCTGATCTTGTTTATGACAAAGGCCTCAGGGTTCCCCCACTGTTCATCATAACAATCTACAAACAGAAAGATGTGGTCAACTTAAGTCGTAGTCCATAATCTCAGATGGTCCAGAAAGTCATTTATCTATTTTTAAAAAATGAAAATAATTCTGACTCCATTGTTCCTTACCATCAAATAATGGGAAAAGTAATATTATGTATTATAGGAATTGGCTGCCCAGAGTTGTGCAACTGTCCTGGAGACTCTTTAGTGTCATGGGCCTGGACTCATCCATTGGACCATTGGCCATTAGGCATTCATCCACAGGGCCAATAAGATTGCCATTGTACTACGGGCCAGAACTTTGATGCTTTGGTTCTCTGATTGTAGAAAATATAATTATGGAAAAATTGAAAATCCCTGTGCCTGGTCTCCAAGCTTTTTAGAAACCATAAAACCATCTCCTTTCTGTTCCTGCTGATTGACTGAGATACTGATAACATGACCTAAAGGACCCATTTTCTTTGTCTTATTTACTTATTTCTTCGATCTCCAATGCCTTTCTAGCCTTAGTAAAATCTCTTTATCTTTCTTCTTCCTGCCCTTGAAGGCATTCACTTGCATAATTATTTAAAAGTTTTTTTTTATAAGAGACAGGAAAAGGGATTTCAACTCTAAGTGGCTTCTGACTTCCACTCTGTAAACATCTGTAACTAAGGGCCTGCCTTCTAGCTTGTAATGAGGGAATGGAAAAAGAGAGGAAGAGCCAGTACAAGTTAACATCTCAGTAAATTATTCTTGCACAAAAACATTGTGTCAGGAAAGAAGAAAGAGAAGGAAAGAACATTTGGTTCAGTCAAGTTTAAAAAGACTAGAAGAATATAATAACAACATCTTACTTAATATTTCATATTCCCCTTCTTGACTATTTTCAACTATATTGTCTATCCAAATCAGAACTGCACACATCTCTCCTTTCTTTGGTAGGCATGCTTTAAAGAGTATTAGGACAGGAAAAACTGAGTGCAGGTTTTCATTGAGGTAAATCATCCCAAAATACCTATTCATAGTGGAGTGAAATCTCTTCTCTGCTGAAAGCAGGCATGTTTCCTGCCAGTCCTCTTTAGCTGCAATTTAGTGGGCCATTTCTCCAATACTCTGTACAAAAATGTTGGGGCAGGCCATGATGCACTGGATGCTGAAACAGAACAACCCATGGATGGGTACCCATTTGTTAGCAGCAGAAGCAGCTGGGGAGGCTTGGTGGTGGCCAAGATACTGAGCCTGATGGGCTTTGTCTATACCTGGGTGGGAAAGGGAACCCTGCCACTAAGCAGGTAAATGCAAAAAAGAAGTATAGCTGCCAACACCAAGGTCTGCACTCTAGATGTGAACTCTAGACATGTGAGCTAGGCCAAATAATTCTTCTGATTGTATTTTTTGAAGGTTGTCAGTGTGATGTGGACCCATAGGCACAACAGAAAGAGGTAAAGTTTGGTTTCCTTGAGCAGACTGCTTTTCAGGAGGGGCTGAGGAGGGGAGGAGAGAAGATAGGATGAAAGTAAGAGATTACAAATAGTCTACTATTTACTGCTGACTCTGACTGAGGCTGAGATCCAAGGAGAGGTAGTCAAGGTTGAATCAAGTTCAGGAAGGAGTGCAGGTCTGAATGAAATCTTGCTCTGAGGTGAGAGTAATGTAGTCCCGACTCTCCAAGATCAAGACATCAGCCTGACAGAGTTCTTAAGGCCCTACTGTGCTTTGGAAATAGTAAGTCTAGCTGTTAAAAATGTAAGGACACTAGCTTTAAGATACCCCAATAATTGTTCTTGGTCAGGAAGACTCTGAAGAATATAATATATTTATCTAAAAATGGTTGAACCTATATAGACCAGGGATTGGTACACTTTTTTCTTTAAAAGTCTAGATTCTAAATATTTTAGGATTTGCAGGCTACATATATTAACAGTAACCTGCCACACTAACCCCATCCCCCCACCCCTTACCACCAGTTGCCTGTTCTGTGTTGTTTATTTTGTTTTGTTGTTTACAACCCTTCAAAAATGTGAAAAGTATTCTTAATTTGAAAGTTTTATAAAATCAGGCCCTGGACATAATTTTACAGCCCCTTATCTAAAACATCTCAAACCCAAACTGGATGAGGCCTTAAAAAAACACATGGTTAGGAAGATACAATAAGGAGTGAGAGTGGAAGGAAAACCAGAATATTCTGAAAGGCTGCACTTCAGAGGTAAGTGAGGAACAACTACTGTTGTGTGAGCTCCTTTCAAATACACAGAGCATTCTTGTCCTTACAGAGTCAAAGGCAGCACAGAAGCAATTGCCCCAAACTGAAGAGGCAACCCTACAGCCATTGATCAAGGGAAGTTTGACTGTCATCTGTTGTAATAGACTATGACATCAGGTTGGCTGTAGGTCTCTTATTCAGAGTGTGATCTAATTCTTGCCTTTTCTCTTAAAATTCCCATTGGAGATTTTGCTGGCATTTCATCAGGCACAAATAAATCGGAATCTGCGTGGACCCTAGTTCCCTACTCCAAAAATGAGCATCCTGACAGAAACAGCTCATAGGTTTATCCCCCTGGAATTAGACCATTTCCTCCCACCAAAATCACATTTATTCCCATTGTAGTATTAAAGACCCAACAAAATTCCATATTTTCTTTTTCTTCTCTAGACAAGTCAATTTTTTTCTTTGAGTTTGAAGATGACTCTTTTCTGTGCCTTTTCTTGTCTGTCATATGCAAGTGTAATTTGTGGGGCCCAGTACAAGATAAAAACCTTTTGTTCTAATGTTATAAAAAATTTCAGGACAGTAACATCAGTACATTAAACTAAGCCTGGAATCATTCTAAGCCTGGGGTCATATGCCACTGCACAGGTACCATCTCCTTGAACCTGGTCCTGAATGGAACATTCCCATAAGATTCACAGGAAAGATGTACGTAAAAATTGTAAAGCACAACATAAAAAAGTATTTTAGCAGCCTTTGTTAAATCTCTTGATAAATAATTCGTTGTTAAACTTCTTTAAGTGTTTTCATAATTTTTGGAAAACTATTTTTATCTCCCTATTTTGTAGATAAACTAAAAATCAGGAAACCAGTGTTTCATTTCTTCTACAATCCTCCCTCCTCTAGGCTCATGTCTAGCATGTTGTTGTTTGTCATCAAACAGGTGTTCAGTAAATAACTATCTAAAATCTAAATGGTCAAGAGAAAAAATATATTCTCCTGTGATGTCTTTAGATTCAGGCAATATGGAAATGTGCTCAACTTTTTATGTTTTTGATTATAAAAATTTTATAACCTTCTCTAGAACTAAATTAATATAAACACTTCTGTTTATATTTGACTTATTTAATTTTTTACAGTGGTGCTAGTACTAAACAGAAGTTCTTTTCAACAGTCAGAGGAAATTATTGTGTTCATTGACTGTGTTATTTAGATGAAATAAAACTCAATGACTAATGGAATTACTGGCCACATTATAACAGGTATTTGATGTGGGTTCCTGTGCAAAGTGATTCCTATCCAAACACCACAGGTCTGTTTTAGAGGTTGAGGAAGGAACTAAATAAACCAAAATAAGGATAGTTTATTTAAGCCATTTATGTGTAAATAAGAATGTAGTTAGTGTCAAAGGTCTATGTTTGTCAGGAGCAAATTGCTTTTTCCCTTCTAACGCTTGTAGGCAGAATTGCTGAAACACACAGTAACCAATCAAAGTCTAACTTGCTATTAAATACAAATGAGCTATACATATAGTCTAGGAATTCCTTTTCAATAATCCTGTTGGCTTTCCTGATTCTGTTATTGCTTATTATTATTATTATTATTATTATTCTAGTAGCCTACCTCAGGAATAATTTCAAATGAATATCCTGCAAACACAGGAATTTTAGTGGAGTGCAGACTAGCTGGAGGTGATGTTAAAAGCAAGTACTGGTAATCATATTCATATTGCTAATGCTCTGAAGAAATAAAGCAGTTGCATGTATCAGAGAAACTCTGGATATAACCATTTAGAATATTCGGGTTGTTAAATTAATAAAACTCTTTTGTGAGTTTTTTTAAAATACAAAACGAGTATGCTTTCCACATATAAAGATTAATATCAATAACGTGGAGTGTGGAAAATTCTTTCCTTTACATAGATTAAAAAATAAATACAAAAACCTGAAGACCGAAAGTTTTTTTAAATCATTTTGCTCCCTTGAACTCAAGGGATATACAGATAGTGAAAGTACTTTCCTTCCAATATATTTATTGAGCGTTTTAAGATTATAGAACTGTGTGGTGCATTTCCATAATATCACAGAAGTAAAAGATGGTGCTTGTCTTCATACAGTTTAAAATTTCACTGGAGTGACAAAACAAGCCAAATAAAAGCTAAATAACATTTTTAAATAGTGGAGAAATTTAAATGTCAAATAAGTGAGGCAGTCATATTTGTAAGAATTCTGAAGTAGATGCTTTCTAATTTACCTTGAGCAGTTAGGAAAGTTGCTATTTGCATCCTTTATGGATATAAATTCATCTCTTTTCAACTAACATTTTTTTGGTACTTCATTCTTAGATACTCATATATTACTTTCTGGACACATGGGTAATTTACAATTTTTTAAAACAGAAATTATTACTATGTGTCCATTATTCCAGCCCTCCCTTACATGATGTCTGTCTATATCATTACCAGTCAGGTTAGTTATTAAGTTTGTAGGAAGAGAGAATAATATTTACTGAGTTACTTTTCTGTCAAATCTCACCTAGAGACTTTTGAATTCCTGACACTTTTTTTTTTCTTTTAGAATAACCATCATGATAGTTAACGACGCATTATTGTTAAACCACTTCAGCCTAACTCCCAACATGACCTGCTCTAACATCCAGCTTTAAAAATTGGGCTTATCTTGTAAGATGATCCGACACATCACACAGAACGGCAACAGAGCATCTGGAAGGAATTTTTCAGTTTAGTAGGATCACAGGACCAAAGGAGAGCAACTGAGTCCTAAGTTCCGTGCTTTCTCCTCAAGGGAAAGCACTGGGCGGGTGGGAGAACAGCCCCTCGCGAGGCGAGAGAGTTCTTCTCGCGGGGTTTTGGGAACGCGCCATGTTCTGAGGCTCCCAAGCAGCTGCGGGGTAGCGGGGCAGGATTGGCTGACGTGGCTGGAGTTGCCTAACCTTATTTAGAAAGCTGGAGGAACGGAGGAACCTAGACTGTGGAACCTCGAGTTGGCCTGGCATTTTGAGGATTGGCTGACGGGTTACATTGCAGTTCTGGTCAGGCGGAACATTTAAAGGAACACGGAAGTTTGGCGTGCTGAGGCGACAGTCAGGGGCGGCTGAGTCTTGGCCCTCGGGGTTTATTCGAGCAGAACCCTCAATCGTTTCTTCACGTATTCCAGGTGCACGTGTGGGAGACGCACGGGCCGGGGCAGAGTAGAGGTGGAGCTGGACAAGTTGGCGCAGCCAGGTGGGTACCTTCGGTACTGCCCTCACAGGCCGGTCCTGGAGACCAGCACTCAATTAACGGTGACACAGAGCGAAGTCCATCCGGTGATGAAGAATGCACTTAGGAGGCTCGGGAGCAGGACTGATTAATTCTTCGTGGAGAGGTCAGGAAAATCGTTACAGAGGAGATAATATTTGAAATAGGTTTGGAAGAAGGAGTGGAAATACAGCTAGCAAAGATTAATGGCATTTCAGTCAGAGTGAATCGTGTGGGCAAAGGCAAGGAGACCTGAAACTACGAGATCTTTTTCTTGATTTTAAGCCTGAAAGTTTCTTTTATTGGTAATCTGAGCTTTCTGAGCCTAGGAGGAAAGTTTCAAGAAAATGGGTGTGTGTGTGTGTGTGTTGGGGTGGGGAGGTTGTCAGAGAGGAATCAAATGTCTGTCTCCTCCGTCTCCTCCTTCCACTAGGGAAGTCCTGTCCCCGTTCCTGAGGGGATGCACTTTTACCTGTCAGCTGCCTTGACTGCTTCGAGAGGAGTGGGCCATGTGGCAACAAACTACGATAACCAGGTACTCACTCCCAGAAACCCCGCCCTTGAGCGTAAGTGACCCAAGAAGGAATAAGGGATTAAATCATTCATCAATACGGGTATATCATCAAAAAGTGTCATCTAACTGTTTCTTCTTCCTAGAAGGTCAGACCACTCAGGCTTTCTAGTCTTTTGGAACCTCCTTTCACCTTTTCCTAACAGATTGTTTTGTTTTCTGGAGTTAGCTAGAGGTGCTTTTTGTTGTTTTCAATTCTGAGAGAGTAAGGAATGAGAGAGCTTCCTCAGGCAAGTTAAGAGGAGGTTGAGGATAAGTTATGACTAACTAAGTTATGACATAACTAACTAGTTATGCCTAACTTAGTTAGAAGCTTAGAAGGAATGGGGTTATGGCTAAGTCAATGGTTAAAGTGAAGGCTTGAAGCAAAATCATAGCCAGCCAAGGTGGTGGGAGCTACTTGCTGGAGTTTTCTGTTTAATTCTCCACTTGTCTATTATAAAGTCCATTTAATGACTCATGACACATCTGTGGAAAGATGTGAGGCTCAGGTATGCATTAGATACTTCTATTGAATAGCTCAACATGGAGACTTGATGAATGCTGACACAGTCTTTAGTTAAAAAAAATCATCTCTGAGTTTTGGTGCAGTTTAACATAACTCACTGAAATGATTTCAAAATAAAGTGGGAGATTATTTTAGCACTTAATGGCTTTCATTTTCCTCTGACTCTTCCAGACAAACTGAGTCTAAAAACACCTTTCATCTCTGTTAGTTTTTCTTAAATCAATTTTTGATTGAATCATTAGTTATTAATGTCACTGTAATTTTTCCCTTCTGTTGGGATTCCAGTTTGGAACAAAAATTTATTGTTTGTCTTAAATTATTTGAGTGGTTTTGAATAAATGCATGCATACAAGGGGGTTGAACTTTTAAACATGTACAAGTAACAAAAGCAAAGCTAGTAATTTGAAAATAACCTGCTAATTTGGATGTATAGCAAGTTTAGAGAATAATTTACCTTAGTTTATATAAATGTGTTTACTTTCCCAACAAATTTACTAAAAAGGTAGCTGTAGGAAATACATTCCCAGTGCAAAGGAGGTCTTTTTTTTTTTTTTTAAAGATTTTATTTATTTATTTTACAGAGATCACAAGTAGGTAGAAAGGCAGAGAGAGAGGAAGGGAAGCAGACTCCCCACTGAGCAGAGAGCCGGACTTGGGGCTCGATCCCAGGACCCTCGTGAACTGAGCAGAAGGCAGAGGCTTTAACCCACTGAGCCACCCAAGCGCCCCACAAAGGAGGTCTTTATAAAGGTAATTCTTTTGTTGATTTAATGTGTTCCTTTCGTAGACAGTTGTTTTTTCACTTAAAGAGACTGAATTGTTTTATCACATAGATTCAAGTAAATTTGGGGTCATACTTGTTATTTATTGCCTGATGTGATGAATCATCATTTTGCTGAATGCCTACGCATTACGAAATGCTTTTGCGGATGTAAAAATGAACAAGACACAATCTTGTCCTCAGCATACGGTGTAGTAGGAAAGAAAATATGAATCACCTAATTATAACACATGAGAATATGACACAAGATAGCTGAGTGTATACAGTAGTAATTCAGAAAGGGTTAAAAAACAATGGATTGAGGTAATTAGTAGTGACTTACTGAAAGGAATCACATTTCAAATGGTCCTTAAAGGAATTGCTAAAGGAATGGTATGTTTTCCTTAACTAGAGAAAGGAGAAGAGACAATTCAGGAGAGCACAAAACAGGCTCTCTTTTGGTAGTTGTGACCTGCCAGATATTAGTAGGTAAGATAGGGACACCTGCCTGGCTCAGTGGGTTAAGTCTCTGCCTTCAGCTCAGGTCATGATCCTAGGGTCCTGGGATCGAGCCCCACATCGGGCTCCTTGCTGAGCAGGGAGCCTGTTTCCCACTCTCTCTCTCTGCCTGCCTGTCTACTTATGATCTCTCTGTCAAATAAATAAATAAAATCTTAAAAAAAAATTAGTAGGTAAGATAGAAATTGGGGCATTGAATGGGTATTTCCGGCCAGCTTTAGCTAACATTTGTCTCAGCATTTGTAAGGGAATAGATTAGTGTCACAACATCATCACTGTCAGCACCTTCCTATCCTCTCTACCATTTCCACCCCCAACATCCATGCACACTGGATTTGGCATATAAGAATGAGCGAATTTTTCTTAGCATTGCCACAGACCAAACCCTAACAGGTTGACGTCAACTTGAAGATACTGCTTAGGGACAAAGAACATACAACACTTGCATTAAACGTAGAATATTTTAAAAAATAATTAAAGGAAAGCTTACTTGTGATGGTTGTTTGTTTGTTTTTAATTGGGCGAAGTCACTTTGAGCCAGGAAAGCCTATGCATTTGTCTGGTCCCTGGATTTTGTAGGCAGATTCATGTTAAGATTTGTGATTCGGAAAGATTCATTTATCAACAAAATGTAGATTGTATTGGAGGGGAATAGTAATGGAGGTGGTTAATATTTGATGTGTTTCCATTTAGACATCAAAACATTAAGCATCAAAGCTCAATAATACAGACTTCATTTTGTATAGCATATTGTAGTTCATAATGGACCTCTCTCTATGCATTTCCTTATTTCATATTTATAATATTATAAGGTGGGAAAGATTGCTTGCTCTTTTCTAGAATACTGAGACTTGAAAATAAAAAGTATTGAACTAGTTACTGAACTAGTTAATGGTGGAGACAAATTGCTAAATTGCAAATCTAACTCCATTTCTATTCTCTGCTTTTATGTCATGTAAAGATTAACATTTGTTGTTATATCCATGATAATTACTGCCTTCCCACCTTTCACTGCCTTGAATAAAAATGGTTTCTGTAGGTGTTTGTTTAAGATGATAGAATAGATAATAATGCATACTGTACACTGTTCAAAATATATAAACATGCACAGTGAAATATAAGTCTCTTTTCCTTTCCCCAAGTCATTTGGTTCCCTTCTCACAAAAATAAGTTGCTATATTTATAATAATATTTATGTATCTTTCCACACAAACAAAGTGTCTTTTTTGTTTTCACTTAACAACACTAGGGAGGGAATTCCGTAATAGTACATCCTTTTAAATGACAGAATAGTTTGCCATTGTACAGATATAGCATGATTTATGTAACCAGTACTTGTAACCACATGTAGGGTTTTGCTGGCCTTTTGCTAATATAATCAATGATGAAATGAATGTTTATTCGCACTGCTATTTTTATACATGAAAATAGTATATACATAGTCTTTCTGCAGGTGAAAATTATTTTTAAAATGCAAGTTCTGTAGTCCTTTTTATTTAATGGATTTCAGCTAAGTGAATAAGTAGCTCATTCTTACGTTATGTTTTAGTAGCACTAAATATACGGCTGATAGAATGTTTTTAGCTCAAAATTGCTATATTTCCTGTCTTCTGTATGAAACCAATAAATGCTTGAGTTCTACTTGTAGTGTAAGACTGAGAATGATCATCACATAGTTATTTTGGTCATCCTAGCCTCTTTATACAAGGGTTAAAAGTGTATTACTTCATGCTTCTTAAACTTCAATGTATAAGGAAATTATCTAGAGTTCTTAAACTTCAGTGTATAAAGAAATTATCTAGAGATGTTAAAATGCAGGCTATGCATCAATAGATCTGGTGTAGGGCCTGGGAGTCCATATTTCTAACAAGCCTCAAGTGTGGACCAGACCACAGAGCACTAAGCAGAAAGGACCTTGGGTGAACTGAGGAAGGGTTATTAGAAGGGCTTAGTGGACAGTGGGCCAGAAACAAAAGTTTTAGATTTAACTTTCCTATTCTTTTGAACTATAGTTTTTCCAGCTGGCCAGTGAAGGCTCAATTTACCCATTTGTTAAATTGGTGTAAAATTTCCAGTGTGCCCAACATATATCAGAGGGTTGAATTGAGACTTAACTCTGAATACACACATACTCAATTTTGACATGCTGGAGGGTTAAACACAGGTTCAGAGACAATAATAGTGATTTTGTATGACACCTTGCTTCTGGAAAGAGATTATGTGAGTATGTTAAATCTTAACATGTTTTAAGTAACATGAGAAAACATAACAACATACAAATGTATGAAGTAGAGTTCAAACCTATGGATATGATTGCATAGAAAAAAATAGAGGAAAAGAATGACTATTAGCAATTATCTGGGGGAGAAAAATTATGTTGCAGATTTTTGTCTTATTCTTTATGATAGTTTTTCATAGTTTTATGGATTCTATAAATTAGTGTGTATGACTTTTATGACAAAGAAAAACAGTTGAAAGTTAAGTAGCCTCTAAAATGTGGTCATTATCTTTTGGGATTTGGGATACATTGTTTGGGATTATAGATTTGGGATACATTGTTGTGGCACATCATCATTATAAAAAGAGATAATAATGAGCTAATGTTTATTGAATTCTAATTATATACCAAACATTGAGTCTAGTCCTTTAAGTATGTGAGCTCTTTATCATAGCCCTGTGAGTTAGCCCCATAACATCTCTATGCTTCAGAAGGAAGTCTTTTTAATATACACGTTATACATACATGGTAAGCCTGTGACCTGACTGGAAGCTATAAAAAGCAGACAGCAGAGACTGAGTCCAGCAAATCCAGACCTAAGTGTCTCACTTCTCCCCTATGTGAGACACTCCATAATTGCTCAGCCTATTTATAGGCTGAAAAGTCTGATGGAAAGCCAGCTTGTCATCTACCAGCTTGCTTCTTAATATTTCTGGTCCAGCTGCAGTGGCCTTGTTTCTGTTCCTGAAATTCCATTAGTTTCATTCCTATCTTGGAGCCCTTGAACCAGCTACTGCATCTGCCAGGATATTCTGCCTTCCCAACCTGTACAAATTAAATGCCTATTCACTTGTGGCCTTGTCAAAAATAGAGTTTGATGGGGTTCAGAATATGCTATCCCAAGATATGGCACTGTGGTATATTGACTGTTTGAAGCTGAAGGAATCTGAGAAATGGTAGGACCAATAAGGACTCTCTGGCCTCCCCTTTATCTCCTGAAGCAGGTGATAAGACCCTCATGTGAGAGGTGCCCTCCCTATACCTGGAGAAAAGGAACATTCTTATCTCCAAAGACAGTGATACCAAGGGGAATCTGAACTAGTAGGCTTCACTAAGTTTTTTTCCAGCTTGATATCCTTAGCTTATACCCTTTTGTTTTTACCACATCTTTGCATGACATTCCATTCTTCATCAACCCAGTCTAAAAATGCTCAGATTTAACCGTCTCTTCAGGTCCTCATTTTCTTTTGAAGGCACTTGTGTCATGCAAAACTCACATTAAATACATTGGCGTGCTCATCTCTTACTAATCTCCACTACCCCACCCCCCCCCCCCCCCCCCCCCCCCCCCTCCGTCCAGTTTACAAGGCCCCATCCAGAGAACCTTAGGAGGGTAGGAAAAAGAAGCTCTTCTTCCCTTCAAGGCCTTACTTTTAAAGATAACATTCTACCTTGATTAGTGTTCTTATAGTGTTCATATGTATATGTTCTTTTCTAACTAATAGGAGTTAGAACTGTTTAAAATTAAGTAATTTGTTTGTTTGTTTCTTATCTTTACCTTCCACAAGAATGTGAAATTTTCGAGGTCTCTGGGACTTTCTTTGCCTAGCTAATTAGGTCTGGATTTGCTGGACTCAGTCTCTGCTGTCTGCTTTTTATAGCTTCCAGTCAGGTCACAGGCTTACCATGTATGTATGACAGTGCATATGGTAGAGTCCTTGGGAGAGCTTAAATGTAATGCCATGTTTCCAATGTGTGCATATTCCTCAGGGTCAAGAAGGTAGGGTAATAGAGAAGGAGAACTTACTTGATCATCTCAAATGTTGTATCTCAGTGTTTCTGAGGTGTAGAGAAAAAGATGGTGGAAAGAAGAGTATACAGGGTGAACACTTGTGATACCTTCTTGCATTCACCTTGCCATGCTGGTGTCAGGAATAGATGTGCTTTGGATACTTCTGGATAAAAACAAATTTTAAAAATTGCTTATTCTTCACATTTGAAATACCTTCAGGAAGAATTAGTCAGTAAATCCAGTTGTCTTTAAACTTGGAATGTTGTCCTCTTACCCTTTGATATGTTCTGAATAACATACAGCAAGAAAATGGATAGCTGAAAATAAAAATTCTACTTAGGTTATTTGGGGAAAGAGATGACAAAACTCCTATGAAAAGGCTATCATAATTGTGACTCTTGTGTTCAAGAAAACACATTGCTCATTGGGTTTTCTAGGGCTTCCAGGATGCTCTAGAAAAGAAGTAATACCTTCTAAACCTTATGGTATATACACTATGGGTTCTGCTGAAATTTTTAATATAAAAAGAGTTTGGTAGATGTATTTAGAAGGTCATTCTTTTATTTGTCTTGAAGTGAGTTGACCAGGGGAAGAATTTTTTGCCTATATTTAAACCTGTGGTTTGCAGTAGTATAGAGAATCTTAAAATTTAAAAAAAGTAGAGGAAAATTTATAGCCATAGGGCCATTTCCTTGAAACTCAGCAGTCTTTAAACAAAAGGCTTCAAGCAGTAGAAGGTACCTTTGCATTTCTTCTGGTGTCTTCTGTGATGGGGATCACTTTGAATTTCATTAAAAAATGAGTTTCAACTAGCCTGTTTCATTTAATTAGCAGCATAGAAGAGATGAAGAGTGCTAATATATTAATTTAACAGGAATAAATAGACCAGCTATCCAAAGCATACCAGACAGTGGACAACGTATAAATATTTTTAGTATTGATAACAATGTTAAAGTTTCCTTTGGCTTATTAAATTGCCTTAAGAATTATGGTTATTTTTATCATGATGGGATGAATCTTCTAGACAGTTTTTAAAGCCTTCACAATCCATAAGACACAATAAAATTCTTAAGTTTTTTTTTTTTTTCTTCAAATCCTCCATTAAAGTCAATAGACCTTTCTTATAGTCTTTAAACATCTAATAATACATTGGTGGTTGTAATTGCCTTGAAGATAAGTCATTTGTATTAACCCACTTCAATTTGCTGCTGGTACAGTTTCTGTGAAAGAGTATACAAATTATAATGCAAGATAATCATCTCCTAACCTATTCAGCAAAATAAAGTTTTAAACCTTAATGAAAGTTGTAGATAGATTCAGTCTTTACAGCTTCTTTCAAAACAAGGCTTTTAAAGAATATATTTACTACCCGTGTCAAACAGAGATAATAATCTTGGTTCCCTATTACTGTTTTTATGACATTAAATGAAATAGAGTAAGTATATTGGTTGGGATTGTCTTCAGTGGCAAGCAATTAGGAAACCAGATAAATTGTGGTTTAAATGCATAAGTACTTACTTTTTTCATATAACAAGAAGTCTAGCAGGCTGACTACTATAGGTGCTCAGGGGTGCCATCGGAGACTGTGCTCTTATATTTGTCTCCTTTGCCATCCAAAAGACTATGGCTTTGAGTTCACATTCTAATATGGATGCTTTACTTCCTGATGCTGTGTGTGTCTTTCAGACAGAAAGAATGAAAAAGAGTAAAGGACAAGTGGCTGGGATGTGCACTGCCTGTGGGAGGTTGCATGGCTCAGCAGAGTTTATGGAGGGTGGAGGGGGAGAGGGACTGATGTCTTTGTGTTCTGGACCAACCAACCAGAGGGGAGCAGACTGAGGCTTCTCTCTGAGAAGGAGGTCTGGGTGCAGTTTGCTTTGCACTAAACCTCCAGAAAAGCTGCAAAATGCCGCCAAAGAACAAAAACCTCCAGAGAGCAAAAGCCTGAAAAACTGGTTTCCACAGAGCTCAGGAGCAAGACTGCCTGAAAAATAATGCAGCAGGCTCCTCCCCCAGAAAGCCAGCCAAAAGAATGAGAGGACAACCACCACAGAGTCCCCATAAACTATAAAACCCCAATATCAAGGGAAAACAACATATTAAACTTATGGTATTACCCTAAAACCTGTATATTTCATAGATGCAGCTTTTACTTTTAATTTGTTCTCACTATTCTTGGTCTTTTTAACTTTTTTTAACCTACTTACCATTACATCTAGAGGTTTAATACAACATATTCCATAATAACCTTTTAACTTGAACTTTTTTCATACATATACCTGTATTTTTTTTTCTTTTCTTTCTTTCTTTCTTTCTTTTTTTTTTTTTTTTTTTTTACTATACATATAGATATAGGCTTCAAGGTAATCCTCTTTCCCTAATCAATAGTACCCCTATATAGAAACCAGTCTTAATCTCCCTTTTTCTCTGGAAAGTTGAACCCTTTAACAAAGATAGCAAGATATACCCAGGAAGAATCAAAATAACCTTCCCATCTTTTTCTTCTGTCATTGTTTCTGTGTATTTGTTTTTGTTCTGGTATTATATAAATCTTATCCTTGGGGCTCATTTTGGCTGGGTTCTTTTTTTTTTTCTTCTTGTCATTTACTTGTGTCTTTTTGTTTGTCCATTTTTGTTTGTATACCTTATAAATCTTACCTTTGGGGCCCATTCTGGCTGGGTCTTCTTCTTCTTTCTTCTTCCTTCTTTCTTCTTCTTCTTTCTTATTTCTTCTTCTTCTTCTTCCTTCTTTCTTCTTCTTCTTCTTCTTCTTC